>NC_133618.1:623495968-624095968 GCF_048593235.1 Sminthopsis crassicaudata | reverse complement strand
AAGTAATCACTCTAAAATAGAGTGCTACATTTCTACATAATGGCTCTCTATTTATTTTGTGACATTATTGTGAAAATGAATTTTTTAAACCCTCAGTTCTTTAGACAGGGTATGATGAATAAAAATCATTTTAATCAATAGCTTATTCATATAATTTAAATAAGCATGAAGGAAATTTTTTTCATGCTGACAAGATTACATTCAAATGATGGTGAATACAAACAGGCTGGTTCAGACTCTTAGTCCCTTATGTCAAGTGAAGTTGTTTTAATTCACAACACCAAAGGCTTCCAGTGAAGAATTTTTGACCTAACAGTAGACAATAAGATCATATTGGTAAAAATACACCTGGCTTTGGAGTTAATCATGATGCAGAGAAACAGATCCATTAAGGCAAATAAATAACTTCAGTGTCTTGAGACAACACCTTGGATTCTGGTGCACCAAAATACAGAAGGACATGCTCTCTGAATCAGCAAAGGGTGTCCTGAATAAAGTCTTCTGAAGCAATGCTGCAGTCTTAAGAGAGGCACCTTGTGTCACTTATAGTTTACCTGTGTACAATAGCTATGATTTATTTTTATTTTTTAAAGTAATTTCTAAAGAAAAATATAAATCTCTTTGCCACTTCTCAAGCAAAATTCTGTGATTATTTGTCCTTAAAGTTGGCCTTCCTCTTCTCCACAAATGCACTCATTCCTTCTTTCCGGTCATCCTTTTATGGAAAAAGAAAAGGGGAAAGTTGACATTGACATGCAATCTTCCTTCTTTAAATCCCTAACTTCTTCCTATTAAGGAAAAATTAAAAATTCTCTGAATTTTTGACATTCAGTCCTACTTAGACACATTCATTCCAAACTCCCATGCAAATCTCATATACAGTATGTTAGGGCACGGTTCTACCCACTGAGGCTAATGGCTTGTCAAAAGAAAGTGCTAATGAATTCATCTCCATCATTCCTCAACACCACAATCAGGAGCAGTTATTAAGAATCTATTCCCATTTGTTATTTAAAAAAACACACAGAGATGGCATTATCTCAACATTGTTTGAGATTATGCTTTAAGTGCCACAGTCAATCAATGGATCAAAGGCTCACAGACTTAGGACTCAGAAGAGCCTTAAATATTATCTAGTCTAATACTCATTTTATTGATGAGAGAGCGGATAAAGGAAACCAGAAGAAAAAGATCAGGAATATTCCTTATGGGGATTGTGGAAGAATCAGAGAGCATGTGATAAACATTTTTGGTGCTGAGAAAAACCCAGAGCCACACATGGAGGCCCAGAGAAGTTCCATGATTTGCCCCAAATTCCCCACCACAGGTGGTGACAGAGGCAGAATAAGAACATAGGGCCTCAGATATAAATCCAGGACTCTTTCCATGGTAATGTAAGCTGCTTTAAGCTTTAACAAGTGGACAAGTCTCCAGACAAGGATGGGAGGTTGGCACAATTACTACCTTCAAATCAAGGCTTAGAAAAGTTAAGTGACTTGTCAGCCAATCAGTATTAAAGGCAGGATTCAAACTCAGATCTCCTTGACTATAAATTGATGTATCTTAGGTACCTTTAATGCCTCATATACTTCTAAAAGCAAACTTTTGTTCTGAAAGGTCTCTAACACAATAGGTGGGCACTCACTGGTAATGAAAACAATAACAATGAGAATTCCTAAGTTTTCTTCTCTTTGGTTATCACAAATATTTTAAATCATTAGCTCAAGGCTTCACAGATACCAACATAAAAATCTGGGTGATACAATATTTTATGCAATACACACACACACACACACACACACATACACACACACAGAGAATATGTTTATTACATATATTTCAGGAAAAAATGTGTGTAAAGAAAATGTTCTAAATACATTAGAGAAGCTGTCAAAAAAAAAAAAGATGACAAGATGTCAAAAAAGATGCAAATTTTTCTCTATAATGCCCAGAATAATTTTCTAAATTATCCTTTTTGAACCCTTGACTTTTTATTGTACTGTGTTTATGCCAAGCAGGTTAAACATGTTCAATTAAATATGAAAATCAAAGCCGAGCCAATTAGGAAAAAGGCAACTATCACTCTTGACCAAGTTGAAGTGGCAATAAGTTATAAACCTGAGAGTTTTTCAGTGTGGGTACTCCTTCCACCAGGGCTGGCTTTGGTCCTTCCATGCCTTAAGAGACAATTTTCATGAATTATCAAACATAATAACAGTAGTTCACATTGATGGAATGTTTTTATAAAGTATGCAATCTCATTAAATTAAAAAAATCAGCATCTGAGAGCCAACCTTCTGGTGGGGTGAACCTCTTGAAACTCTGTTTGACTGGTTTTTTAATAATAGCTGTGTACATTCCTGAAGGCTTCTGGGCTTGGTGAAACCTGTGAAAGCTTATATTCAGTTGGCACAACCCTAATGAACCCAGAGCAGCCTCCACATAATCAAGAGGGCCTTAATTACATAACCTTCTGTTTTCACATTAAGGTCATACATGAGTAAAGACTTTAATCTGAACTCCTCTCATGTCTGGGGTATAGCAGAAGTGTTCACATCAGATAAACCATTTACTTACAGTGGCGAAGGTTGAGTAGAAGATTTTCTTCTCCAATTTAAGTCCTTCTGCTAATGTCATCTCAAAAGCTAAAAAACAAATTCTACAAGTCAGGAATGTGGAGGGTACAAGATGTATGTGTATTGTCTGGATGCTTTTTTGTCAAAATGCTCAGCAAATTGCGGTGGCCTCTGAGAAGTTTAGTCTTATTCTTCCTATGTTTATCTTATGATTCTACATAACATCAGAAGCTGTCAGGATCCCTAGGATGTGTCAGAGGCACTCAAATACAAGTCATTAGGTATGTTTGGCAGCTGATTTTAAATTGCAGTACCCAATAGGAGCACGTGGTATTCCTTCAGAGACACTTAAGAAATTTGTTACCTCAATACTAGTGAATCTGAGGTCTCTCAACTCATACTCATTACTGCCTTCCCCGTCCCCATCAATGTATCAGATAAAATTCTGTAACAATGAAATAAAGAATAATAAAGATGTTAAACAAATATGCCAGAAAGGCTTTTAGAAAATTGCAGGTACCTATTGTCTCAGGTATTTTAGAAATGGGCATAGAAAAAATGTGCTGTGCCCTAAAGCCCAAAGCTAATTAATAGCCATAGGTCTGGAGCTTTCCCAACTTCCAGTCTGTAACGTCCAGGCTAGTTTTCTGGAGGATCTCTGGACAGGCCTTGGTCTTTTAGGTGGAGAACAGATGAAGGCAGGAGAGCCACCACAAGGCTGGTCAAAGATGGAGTCCAGAGCCTGGAATCTGGAGTCTCGAGTCTTCTCTGTGTCTGTGACTGATTCTTCTTCTGTGTCTGTGAGACTCTCTCTTAAATATCTCTGTATGATTATATCTCTACAACTGAGCATGTGCCTACTGCCCATTACATCACCATCACATTAAGTATATGTTTAGAGAACCATTGTTTCACATAGAGTAGGTGCTTAACTATAAGCACCCTGCTGTCTTTGATCCAAGTACACCTTTTCAGAGTCTTGGCCCTGTATAAGAGTCCTGTTCTTATACAGCTCTATTCACAATAATCAAAAAATATTTATATGATAATGGTTAACTTTAACCGTTCAGCTAGTGTGTTTAGCCTTCCATTTCAAGAACTATACTCAGAGAAAGACTCTCTTCTGTGTCTCTGCAGGATACAAAAGAAACTACTCCTAATAGTTTCATAGCCTGTTTCATAACCTGGGTGAACCATATGTACAAAGGCTGATTTGGAGTCGAAGACTTTTTGTGGCAGTTTTTTGTCAGAAATAAGTTAATACCCCTAATATAGGAATTCTTAAGTCCATGGAACCCGAAGAAGTCTATAGACAGATTTCAGGATGTCTAGAAACTTGAAACTATTAGTATTTTCATCAAAATATTTCAATAGTGTTGGTTTTTTTGCAATCTGTTAGGGGTATTTTTGATTCCCTTTAACCATTCTGAACTCAAGGCCATTCCTCCTACTATTTCTGGTTAACTAAAAATATGTTTTCACATTCACTTCACATGAACAAAAGCTGTTCTATGGGATGTAAAAATTAACTTAAGAGCCTTAAATATTTCCTAGATAAGAAGCCAGAGGAAGACTCTTAACTGTTTCTGACTCCTTAGAGATGAGTAAATCCTCTTCCTCAATTAGCCTATTATGAATCTTCTATAAATACTTTAATCTGTAATCTTATTCAGTTTACCTATGGAATTTGTTGCATGAAGATTGTTTCCTTAGGGGATGTAGATTATTACTTTTTAACTAACTTTGTATAACTTTTATGACCATGAAGGAAGTGGGTGATATTGGATCGATCTTCTCTTTAACTCTGATGGCCTAAGAGGAATATACAAGATTGTGATATGTAAAAGAACTGTTTCACTGTCCTGATGTGTAATTTTAAAATGATATAATTGTTACTTATAATCATAAGAAGCCTTGTCATAATCCTCATGGTGGTCCAAGTTTTACTCATTGACCTAAACTTATACTTAAGCATAATAATAAAACATTAGCTTTTACCTCCATAATTTCTGCATTATGATAAATATATATTTTCCAGTAGCTATCTACCACATGAACTCAGAGAAGAGATATTTCTCCCATATCAAATCATATACAGTTTATTTATTTGAAAGCATTATTCTGAGAAGGGATTCATAGGTTTCACCAGCTACCAAAGGAGTCTGTGAGACCAAACAAGGTTAAAGATCTCTGTTCTATAAGCTTATAATAAGATGGATACCAGGAATCTGGAAGGCACAAGGAAAAGGGTGAAAGATAAATCAGACAAAAAGGACCTGTCCTGAGAAAAACTGTCTAACTTATAGTACACCCAAAGATTTGGGTGATTTATGAAATATAAGAGGAGAAGTTCAGAACAGAGGTTTCTAGGTGTTGAAAAAAAACTGCCTACTGCTATCAATGGGGTGCAGCTTCTAGGGGAAATATCACAATAACTGGAGTCCTGTGGCCTTAGGAATGTAATAACAGGGGTAGTTAGGTGGCACAATGGATAGAGCACCAGACCTGAAGTCAAGAGGACCTGAGTTCAAATCTGGCTTCAGACACTTAACACTTTCTAGCTTTGTGGCCCTGGGCAAGTCACTTAACCCTAAATATCTCAGAAAAAAAAAAAAAAAAAAAAAAAAAAAAAAAGGTAAATGTGAAGACTGAGTTAGCACCCTGGATGCCTTAGAATCAGCTGGAGTCAGAATAAGAAAAGTCCTTGGGTCTTTATTCTTGGTCATTAGGGGTAGAAGTGAAGGGGATGGGCTCAAGCTCTTAGGAACTCCCTTACTGCCAAAGTGACCCTGGTTTGGCTGACTCCATCCCCTAATCCCTCCTACAATTATCTGTATACACCAAAAGATCAAGCCAGCATGGAATAGTGGGAAGGGCCATTTTCCAAGCATATTCTAATAGAGTATTGTCCAATTGGTAATTAGCTTTAAGTGCTCCCTTGTTCTACCCGGTGCACCTACTCAGAGTTACAGACCTTTACAGGTAAACAGGAATGCTATAATGTCGCTATATATGTCTTCCCTTAGTTTTTAGGGAAAATATAGCAATAATCCTGAGGCACCTTGACCTTAGCAGTGCTATTGTTCAAATAATCTATTTGTCAATAATCCTAAAATCTCTGTAAGGAATACTATATTATAGCTCTATAAACATTGCTGACTGTCAAATAAATAATCTGTTGGTCAGTGATAACAAAGTTCTTGAGATAATAGTGAATAGACCACCCTTCAAACCTACCTGTAAGCCAAAGTTCTTGAGATAATAGTAAATAGACCACCCTTCAAACCTACCTGTAAGCAAATAAGTACATGAAACTCCTGGTCTCTAACTTTTTCCTATAAATTTATCTCCTTGCTCCTGGTTCTTTGCTAAATTCTTGTGGAACTTAGCCTGTTGCTACTATTATAATAAACTCTGCCCCTTGACTTGGAGACAAGTTCAAGCCTGAAAATTCATTTGAGATACCTTGTCTGAAATCCCAATCTTTAGGATCTCCTTTGAACCTCAACACTATAAGGCATTGACTTGCCCTCTGGAAGGTTAAGGGAAGAGACTTTATTGAGTTACAGATGATCCTTATCTGACAAAAGTATAGTGATTATTTGGTGGAGATAGACTCCTCTTCCTCCTCCCCCCCCCAAGTAAATCTTATGAGGAAATTTACTCCAGGAATATTTAAATAAGGGTACATTGAGCAAGATAAGTGATACCTTCAACTATGACTTTAGAGAAGTCAAAGCATATTCAAATGGTCTTTCACCGAGTATAATAAAGGATAAAGGTGGCTAATATGGCTCTTTTTAGAGAAAGCTAGAATAATATAATCCAGATCCTTTGTTTTAGGATGATCTAATCTATCATAGGAAAAAACAGAAAGCCTGGGAGAACTAGAACAATGCACTATTTTGGAGTCTATTGAACACGAAGAGCCAAGATCATAGGCCTTCAGCACATGCTGGTAAGTCAATTCTTAACTGAATTTTCTAACAAGCTGAACAAGTTCTGCTTACCTATTTAACATAAATAAAAGTCATATGTTTTAGATGGAAGTTCTATAGAGGAGAGTTCACTTTGTAACAAATGTTAAGAAGCCAGGTGATCTTGCTCAGGCAGAAAACTTTCCCACACACAACTAAATTTTTAAGAATCCAAAAGATTTTTAGCCACAATGTAATTCAATGCTCTTAGATTTCAGATTTTTGAATTTTCCTTGGAGCCTTGATTCCTTAACCCCAAACCCTACCCAGGTACCTCTTCCACTCTATTTCATTTTGCTAAAATTCATTACCTGCATTCACTGAATCTTTGGCCATTTCTGTTACAATTTTAGAATTGTTGGCAATTTTTTCTGCACATTGGATGGCTTCTTCAACCAGCTTCTCCACAGGGAAAATTTTGCTAACAAGGCCTAAAGCAAAAAACAAAGTTAAAGAGCACACTAAATATTTTTGAAGGTATTTAGTATCTGTTCCTACTTCACCAATGACCATTTGAAAATATTCCATAACAATCAGGTTTTTTTTTAAATAGAATAATAAACACCTTTGCAAATCAATTCAGAAAATTCTTTCTGCTTCTTCTCCTCCACAGAAATCCTGGTATCAGGAATTCAACAATGACTTGTGGGCTTTCTTCTTGATTTTGGAGTGAATTAAACTCTGGGCTGCAACAATTTAGTGGAAGAGAGTAGCAAACCCCGTTATACAGACACTCTTAGAAAGAGGCAGAGTGAAAAAACATGTGAGTCAATCATGCAACCTTCCACTACCCCATTAGTGCCAATAGCACCATAGTCCTTGAGCATATACAAGAGGAATAATGGTCCTCTCTCTGAGAGGAATCTCAAGGATCAATCTTTTAGAACGCAGTAGGAAAAACAATGGAAACATTAGATTGGGAGATCCTTGAGGACAGGGGCTGCTTCTTATCTTGCTTTGAATCCGAATTAATAAAAGGCTAATGACTGATTGATTGGTTGAAGCATCAGCTACAAAAGTGGGGCTAATACCTGCTTGCTTGGCTTCTTGAGCTGAGATTCGGTCACCTGTAAGGACCATCTCCATTGCCAAAGACTTTCCAACTACCCGGGTAAGTCTCTGAGTTCCTCCAGCACCTAGAAGGAATGGAAGAATTATTAGGTTCTTTTTTTTTTTAAAAAGGATATAATACCATCCCATTTGTGAGCTTCAGGGGTACTACTGGTTCAATAAAAGAGGGCCAAGTATAAAATAGTTAAAAGCAAACAGAGAGTAGAGGGGCAGTCAGCAGAGGTTGTAGAACAATTCTTAATAGAAAAACCAGAGTACATTCGTTCACCTCTCTTCCAGGAATACTCTCCTTAATTACTTAAGTCTTTTAGTTACTTCTAGTCCTGAATGGTCAAGCCCTGTCCAAGTCAAGTAAAAAGTGTCATTGGCACTTAACTGCCTTCATTTCTTTCCCTTTCTTTTCACCCCCCTGGCTTTCCCAACAATTTTTTTCTGTGGGCCCCTCATCAGAGAAAAAGATAATTTTGGAATAGTGCCTCATTCTTCCCAGTGAATTCTCCCCTCCCCAACTCAGACTTCCATCCCCTCATTTATCAACAGATAGGTATGAGTAAAACACTTTAATGAATAACAATTGCTACTCATATCCAGTTGTAGCCTGGCTCTAACAAGATATCTAAAATTTTTTTCTTCTGCCTGGCATTTGGCATACTCTTCTGGAATTTGACAGGCTAGAAATGTCTATTTCTCATGCAATTCCCCTTGTTTGTATTGTCTAGGTTTTTTATTTTTGTTTTGTTTTGTTTTTTAACCTGAGGCAATTGGGGTTAAATGACTTGTTCAGGGTCACACAGCTAGGAAGTGGTAAGTGTCTGAGACCAGATTTGAATTCAGGTCCTCCTGACTTCAGGGTTGATGTTCTATCCACTATGCCACCTAAGCCCCCCTGTGATGTCTAGTTTTTGAGCTTAATTTAATTAGATGCACTCGAAGAATACCTCTTCACTCAATTCCAATCAATTGCCCAGATGCACAGAGACCAGAACTTGGTAAATATTGTAGACTCCATCCTTCTGTCCTGGCATGCAAGGCCTCCCTGCGGATTCTGGCTGAATCCTTGTCCTATAAGTGAATCTAGACAAGACCGTGAGTGCCTCCCACGCCAAATTCTGGATGTACTCTTGTATGACTTTCATGCAGTTGGATGATTCTGGATAAGGCACACTGCACTCCTTTGTGAATAAACATATCAAGTAAAAAGCCATTTGTTTCTAACCTTCCAGTTCCAAAGTCGTGATCCTGTGATCCTTCTCTAAGCCATTAGCTAAACTGTTTCTTTTTATATATACATAATGTAAATGTATGTGTAAATGCATGCACATACACATGTGTCACATACTCTACATATATACATGCATATATTTTTCTTGTTACACTGACACAGGGTTTTCAGGATTGCCAAGTTCGTGCCTTGCACCAATCTTATGTGCATTTGGTGAGGTGGGTTTTTTAACTCATTTAACAGATGTGGAATCTGAGGCAGAAATAACTTGCCTACAGTCCTATAGTTAACAATCCCAGGAGCCTAGACTTGAACCCATGGTCATCCTCTAAGTCCTTCCAGTTCTTCCCATTATCTATTTAACCCTTTAAAAAATGGGAAGAACTTTCAGTACAGCACCAGATCTGGTCCTATTTTACATTAACATAAGCTACTAAAAACAGTTAGCTTCATGTCTCTTAACTAGATTCCTTCTTCTTGGATCCAACACACACTCAATATATACTCATGCACAGACACACACTCACACACACACTACAATCAATCACATACACACACACACACACACACACACACACACACACGCACACGATAGTAGGCAGCCTTCTGGTGATGAGGCTCTCTCTCCTGGCTGATTTCCAGTTAAGTTAAAACACACTAGCAGGCTGAGACTTTGCTGGATCTCCCTCAAACACTAGGTCATGAGAAGACGACGTTCATGTCACAACCAGTGGCACAGTCAGGAGTTCGTGTCACAGTCTGCGGGTGTCTTACCTGGGATGGTCCCTAGCAGGATTTCTGGCTGTCCAAACTGAGCCTTTTCACCAGCATAGATGATATCGCACATCATAGCAAGCTCACAACCTCCCCCCAGCTGAAAAAACAAACAAAATGCTATTAGCACATGGCAGAAACCAAACCAACAATTTTTCCTCTGGCCGTCTTTAAAGCCCCTTAAAACAAAAAGAAGTACTAACGCTGACAGGAAGGATATCTCTTTGAGGAGTGAGGTGAGCCCAAAACCTAGCATTTCTAACCAAAATTTAACAAAAACCAAAATCCTTGTAACAAATACACAGGCAAGCAAAACAAATTGTTGCACTGGTCACCTCCAAGAAAATATATCTTTCTTTCTTTTTTTGTCTTTTTTTACTAAGACAATTAGGGTTATGTGACTTGTTCAGGGTCACACAGCTAGGAAGTGTTAAGTGTCTGAAGTCATATTTGAATTCAGGTTCTCCTGACTTCAGGGCTGGTGCTCTATCCATTGGGCCACCTAGCTGTCCCAAAAATGTCACACAGCTAGGAAGTGTTAAGTGTCTGAAGTCATATTTGAATTCAGGTTCTCCTGACTTCAGGGCTGGTGCTCTATCCATTGGGCCACCTAGCTGTCCCAAAAATGTCTTAGTCTCCACTCTGAGTTGATCACCTCTCTTTCTAAAGATGGGAGGCATGCATTATATGCTGTCTGGAACTGTGGTTGGTCATTGTATTGATCAAAATTCTGGAGTCTTTCAAAGTTGTTTGTCTTTACAACGTTGTTGTTACAGCATTTATAGTTCTCTTGGTTGTTTATTTCCTTCTACATTGGTCCATACAAACATTCCTAGATTTCTCTGAAACTAACCCCTTCATCACTTCTTATAGCACAATAGTATTCTACTATATTCGTACACCATAATGGGTTTACCCATTCTCTGAATAACACAGGGTCTTAATTTTATAAATGAAGAAAATGAAGACCACCTCCTCAAGATATTAATCCCCATGAGCATCTGTCCAGAGGTCAAATTATAAGTTGCCAGAGAAAATAGGAAGCATAAACCCTCTATCTCAGATTCTCTGTCAGAGGATTAGAAGAGCACCTCAGGTGTTAATGTTTCCTGTGTTCCCATAAAACAATCTGAAAAGTTAAAATCCATGATCATTCCCCAATAGATGAATGGTCAAGGTACAAGATCAGGCAGTATTCCAAGAAGGAAATCTAAGTTATACATAACCACATGAAAAAGTGCTGCAAATCACTATGAGAGAAATTAAAATGAAAGCAATTCTGAGATTCCACCCATCAAATGGCAAAAATGACAAAAAAGGACAGTTATGAATGGGCTGTGGGAAAACAGGCATGCTAATGTAACTACTGGTCTAGGTGTTTTAGAAAATAATTTGGAATTATGCTCCCCAAATCATTACCATTACTAGACCAATACCCCAAAGATATGAAAGAATGAAGAAAAAGATCTATATGTAAAAAAAGTCAATAGCAGTTCTTTCTGTTATAGCAAAGAACTGGAGACTAAGAGGTGCGCAGGAATCAGGGTGTAGTATGTGAATGTAACAGAATCTAATTGTGTTGTCATAAATGCCAAAAAGGGATGGTTTCAGACAAATCCAGGAAGACTTGTATAAATCCATACCCAATGAAGTAAATAGGACAGGAGAACAATTTATATAATAAGAGAAATATTATGAAGACAATGGTCTAAAGGTGCTGAAGGAGATAAACATTTTTTAGATATGTAGGAATTTATTGTGCTTGACTATGCAAATTTTTTTCAATGGCCTGCCTTTCTCCTTCCCTCTACTCTTTCCTTCCTTTCCTTCTTATTTTCTCTTTTCCTCTCTCCAGTTTGGAGAATGAAGGAGGTGGGAGGTATCAAAGAGTTAACAACCAAACCCCCCCAAAAAAAAGAAAAAAAAAAAGAGTTGCCAGAAAAATGGAAAAAAAAAAAAGAAAGTCATTGAAGCATTATTTTAAAAAAGGAATACACAAAGGACAACAAAAAAAGGTATGAAGGAATCACAAATAGGAAAGCTTTGAAAGCTACTTATAAAACAATAATATACTTGAAAGGAAATATAAACTATATATAGTAGGGATTTTCATGTAAAATTCTCTTTTTCACTTCCTTTGCATATGAAAATGCTCATTTTATTTGACGTTTAAGTTAAAAAATAAAAAGAAACTAAATAAAAAAGGCAGTACCATGTACACTTCCTAGATTAAAAAAAAAATAATTCACATAGAAGGTCATTTAAAAATAGCCTTAAGGCTTCCAGCAGGAACTTAGTTTTTATAGTTAAATGGAATCCAAATTTAAAGTTAAATTTTCATGAGAAAATTATGGCTGATAAGAGAAAAGCTTCAAAATGTATGCTTTAAATGTCTATAATCACTTTTCATGAGAAAATTATGGCTGATAAGAGAAAAGCTTCAAAATGTATGCTTTAAATGTCTATAATCACTAAGATTCAGTAATCACTAAGTCCACTGAAATGAAGGAAACTGGTGGAAGAAACAGCATCAACACTCACTGCATAACCATTGACAGCAGCTATGACTGGTTTCTTGATTTGGGTGATGATGTCCCAGTCCTTTAATAACTTCCCCGAGTAACAAAACTGGAAAGTCTTATCACACATCTCCTTGATGTCTGCTCCAGCTATAAAGAGAGAGAAAAACTAATGGAGGTTTAAGTGTCACAAAGAAGAACTCATATTTCTTATCACATAGACTCTCAAAAGCATAGAATCTAATCTAGTTTTAGTGGAGGTGATTTCTAAATATCTGTGCTGGGATTTTAAATCAAACAATTATAGGAACACTCAGTAATACAAAAGTGGGGTTGAATATTCATCTTGCAAGGCAATATAGTGAGCACAAAATTGGCCTTGGAGTCAGGAAAGTCTGGCTTCAAATCCTGATTCTGACCAATACTGGCTCTGGAAGAAAATCACTTAACTTCCAGAAGCTCCAGGAAACTCCCTGACTCTGGGCTGGAAAGAAGGCATGGACTGCAGTGAGGAGGAAGTATTTCTTAAGACTCCCTGAACCAATGAAATCATAGATATATGTGTATAACAGAGGATGGGAGGACTGAATCACAGATTTAGAGTTACAGATTTTTTACAGATGAAGAAATGAAATCTTAGGGATGTTCAGTGATTGAAGAATATGCAGAATGATTTCTAGCAATATTCCTCCTCTCTGTAGATACGGTTGCCCCCAAAGAATGTATCACTCTAATATTTATAAAAGTGCAACTCAGAAGACACAAAGGTATGGTTAAGTCTCTGTGACTAGAATACAGATGTTGAGGAACATCAGTTACAACTCATAGAGCTGTCTGTAAGTCTAGTCAAACTCTGTAAGTTATTTAATCAGTTTCCATTTAATGTGACCTACCTGCAAATGCTTTTTCTGAGCCTGTCAGAACTATGGCCCCTATAGATGGATCCTTCTGAAATGTCATCAGGGCCTGGTTGAGCTCATTTATCAGGGGCTGGCAAAGTGCATTCAGGGCCTTTGGTCGGTTCAGTTGAACTAGTCCCACATTATTTGCCTTCCCTTTCTTTTCAGTAATAATGTATTCAAAGTTACCACCTATAATAAGAGAACACAAAGAAAAATTTCACTGAGGAAAAAAAAAATCAAAGTAGCCCATTGGACTCAGTTTTCCCCAGCTTCCTAAACAAACCTACAACAAAAGAGCATCAACTTATACAAAAGATAATGTCAAGGCATATTTACTTTTGGATGACAAATGCACCAATCTCACATATAGGTTGAAAAATTAATATAGATGAAAAAGAAATGTATTCAAAGTTCAAACTAAGACATATATTTTTGGACACTGCCAATGTTGAAACTTGTTGTGCTTTACTATGCATATTTGTTACAAGGGTTTTGTTTCTTTCTTTCTTTTTTCTTTCTTTTTTTTGCTGAGGCAATTGGGACTAAGTGATTTGCCTAGGGTCACACAGCTAGGAAGTGTTAAGTGTCTGAGGCCAGATTTAAATTCAGGTCCTTCTGATTTCAGGGCTGGTGTTCTATCCACTGCACCACCTAGCTTCTCCTCTATCTCTCTTTTTTTTTAATGGAAAGAAAATAAATTGTTAGTAGAAAAAAGGAAGGAAGGGAAGAAAAGAAGGAGGAAAAAAAGTGGGTAGGGTAGTCAATTACTCTTGGTTTTACATATCTACCTACAAGCTCATCAGCTATGGCTTTGGCTTTGTTAGCCTTATGTAGTTAACTAGCCACTAATCCCATTCTCTTAGCTTTTGTCAGAAAGAAGGAAGGCTGCCTAAAGCAGGGGAGCCAGGATACCTAGAGAGATACTATTCTTTGAGTTCAAGGTCCTATCTCTAACCCTTTTCTTCCTGACCACTTCCTCTGCTGGCCCTCTGGAGAAAAAGACTGAGGTGGCATTAGACTGTAAGCTTTTTGAGGGCAGGAACTGTCTTTTATTTTTTTTTGTATTGCTAGTGCTTAGCACAGTGCCTGGCACAAAGTAACAAAGTAACTTAATAAATGTTTGCTGATTGATTCTCATGAAGAACTAGCCTTCATATAGCATTTGAAGTTTTACATACCTTATCCCAGCTCCTAACAACCTTAGGAGACAGGGACTATAAAAATTATCCCCATTTCACAAATGGGAAAACCTGTCCATGGTAGCACAGTTATCTGCTGCCCCGTTGGTCTGATTCCAACCCCCCCATGGTATTTGCTACATCATGTGGCCTTTATATTCTCAGGAATAGAATGGTTAACAGGAGAACATTTTACACAGCAGCAGCAAGATTATCCGATGATAAATTCTGGTGGATGTGACTTCTTAACAATGAGATGATTCAGGCCAGTTCCAATGGCTCTGTGATGGAGAGAGCCATCTGCACCCATAGAAAGGACTGTGGGAACTGAGTGTGGATCACAACATAATATTTTTACTTTTTTGTTGTTGTTTGCTTGCATTTTGCTTTCTTTCTCATTTTTTTTCCTTTTTTGATCTAATTTTTCTTGTGTAGCATTATAATTATGGAAATATGTATAGAAGAATTACACCTTTAACATACATTGGATAGGGGCAGCTAGGTGGCACAATTGATAGAGCACCAGCCCTGAAGTCAGGAGGACCTGAGTCCAAATCTGGCTTCAGACACTTAACACTTCCTGGCTGTGTGACCCTGGGCAAGTCACCTAACCCCAATTGCCTCAGCAAAAAACAAACAAAAATATATATTGGATTACTTGCTGGAAACATTGGGGGCAAATTTACAAGGTTTACAAAATTAAAAGGGTAAATGTTAAAAATGTGCTGTGCATATGTTTTGAAAATAAAAACCTTTTATAAAAAAGTTTTTTAAAAGAGTTGAATGGTTAAGATAGAGCAGACCATGAAAATGATGCCCACTCAAAATGAACTTATGTTGTAATGATAGAGACAATAAATACATATAAAAATATATAAAACAATTAATAAATACCAGATAACTTGGGAAGAAAGGCGCTAGCAATCGGGGAGATCAGGAAACGAGTTTCTGTGGAAGGTGAGGCCTTAGTTGTATCTTAAAAGAAAAGATGGGCTCTAGGAACTACTTTTCCTGATTATTCCTTTTCATTAGATCTATTTTGGCTTTTATTTTTTCTGAAATCAGTAACTTAAAAAAAAAGTTTTTTGACAATCATATTTCAAAGTAATCTGTTTCTTTTATCATCCTTTGTATTTTATTTTATGCATAAAATATTATTCTGAAAAGGAGCTCATGAAATATGAAAGGTTAAGAACTGCTACTTATGTGAGGGAATCTTGTATGTGTGGAACAACATGAAGACCAGCTTGTCTAGCCTACAGAGCAGAAAAAGGGGAATAACAAATAAGCCCTAAAAGGGAGATTTTGAAAGGTTTTCAGTGGCAAAGTGGGGAAGGAATCTAGAGATTATTGAGTAACACAGTGCCCCATTCAGATCTGAGCTTGAGGGATATCACTTTGACAGCTCAGTGGAGAACAAAATGGAGAAATCAGAGGCAGAGGGAGACCAATTAGGAAACTAGTGCAGCAGACCAATTGAGGGGTGGTAGCTGTGAGGAGAAAGAAGATAGGTGCCAGATATAGAGGTAAGATTGATAAGACTTGGAAAAATATATACAAATGTATACACACACATATAAAAACATACACAACATAAATACAAAGTTAATAAATACCAGGTAATTTGGGAAGGAAGGCACTAGCCATTGGGGAGATCAGGACAGGAATTTCTGTAGAAGGTGGGGTCTTAGTTGTATCTTAAAGGAAAAGATGGACTCTAGGAGCAGAAGATCTATGGCAGGGGTTCTTAACCTAGGTCTGTGAACTTAAAAAATGTTTTTCCAACAATCATTTTTCAATATAATTGAATTAAATTTGGAAATATAATATAACTATTGAGGGAGAATGTGAGGAGTTGAAGATTACTCCAAGGTTGTAAAACCAGGTGGCTGAAAGGAAGGCGGTGTTCTCAAACAAAACAAAACAAACTAAGGAAGTTCAGAAGAGGGGAGATATGGGGCTGTCACGGTCACATATTGCAAATGAGACAGTTGGGAGACCAGTAAACTGCTGGATCTTTTCAAGGTCTCTTACATATTGAGTATAAATCCAGAAGATTTAAGAAAAAAAAAAAAAGGAAGGTTAAGTGGGGCAGCACACAGATTACTGGGCTTTCAATCAGGGAGACATCTTCATGAGTTCAAATCTGGCCTTGGACACTCAATAGCTAGGTAACTCTGGACAAATCACTTCACCCTGTTTGCCTCAGTTTCCTCATCTATAAAATAAGCTGGAAAAGAAAATGGCAAACCTCTGGGGATGGAAGCTTGGTCTGAGGCCCAAATACCTTCAGACCAATTCCTTGGAGTCAAAAAATAAGCCCTGGGGTAAGTTGAAGACAGATCATAGGGAATTTTCACTTCATGAACAGTGAGGGGGTCTAACAGCTGAGTAGGAACAGAATGGTGTCCCCTGGGACAGGAGAAGTCCTGGGCTTAGACTGTAAGAGAGGATATGTCTAAAGAATAGTAACAGAGGGAGAGGGACTCTGTTGGCTGTGGGTGACAGCTCTGCAGGAGAGCAGAGTCCCTGGTTTCAGTTCCAGGACAGAGAGTCCAGCCACCAGCGGGACCACAGGAATCTATAATGTTTGTAAGACAGTGGGGTTAGTCTAGTCATGACTGGGGTCTAGAGGAGTACCCAAGATTGGGCACCAGAACTCAGAAAATAACAGTAAGAAGGACCCATGGCTTGAAGCATTATCCCCTATGCTTTGGGACTAGAACTTGATTAGAATATTAAGATGCTGAAACAAGTAAAACAAAATAAGAATAAAAGCAAGTAAGTTAAGGAGAAAGAATCCAACCACAGACGGGATAAAGAAGATGTGGCTTCATATTTAGGAGAAAACAGAGCTAAAAATGTCACTCCTTTGTCAAGGAGAAATGCTAAAATTGTCAAAGTCCAAAAAGAGTTCTTGGAAAAAATTTAAAAAGGATTTTAAAAAATCAAATAAATAGCTCAAGGAAAAATTAGAAAGAAAATAAAAGCAATCTAAGAAAATTAAGAAAAGAAAGTCAACCAATTGGAAATAGAGAATGAAAACTTAAGGAAGAAAATGATTCCTTGAAAAAACTGAACAAGGGGTAACTAATGACATAAGACACCAAGAAATAAAACAAAATCAAAAGAATATAAAAAGATGAGAATATGAATCATCTCATTAGAAAAACAACTGATCTGGAGAACAAATCAAAGAGACAATATAAGAATAGTTAAAGTACCTAAAATTTATAATTAAAAAATTTTAATATAATATTATGTTATTAAGGAAAATTGCCCTAAAGTTCTAGAACAAAAAGAGAAAGTAAAAATAGAGAAAAAACCCCACTGATCACCCCTGAAAAAGATCCCACAAAGAAAATTTACAGGAATATCATAACTAAATTTCAGAGCTCCCAGGTTAAAGAGAAAATATTACAAATAATAAGAAAAAATTAAATATTGCAGAGGCTATAATCAAGACTATACCATTAAAAATTGTAGGTCTTGGAACACTATATTTTGTAGAGCAAAAGGGCAGGGATTATGACCCCAGGTAACTGGATGGAATGGAATAAATGGAAGAAAATGGATATTTAATGAATTAGAAGATTTTCGGGTATTTGTGACAAAAATAGCAGAACTTAATGGAAAATTCAACATATGAGGTCTAGAAGAAATGTAAGGTAAACATTAAAGACTAATTATATGTGACCCAATAAGGTCAAACTGTTTACTTTTTATATGTGAAAATGTTATCAGTACTCTTATGACTGTCAGCCTTATTTGGTAGTTTTGAAAAAAAAAAAAAAAAGACCTAGGCTAAGTTGCAGATGATGGAGTGATTTTTTTAAAAAATGAAACAGTGAGAGAGATAAAAAGGATTATTTCATACAAGTGGGTCATGAAAGGAAGAATTCATAAAGAAACAAGTGGGGGAGGATGGTTGGTAGAACCTTACTCTCCTCAATGGGTTAAAGATGAAACAACATATACATGTAGAAGAATATAAAAGTCTTCTACATTTAGAAAGAAATGAGAGATCAAGGGAATAGGATAAAGGAGGGACTTTTAGAAGGGATGAAGAATTAGGAAGAAGAAGGGGATAAGGGAGAAACTCTTAGAGAGGTGGGTCGATTAAGGAATAGTAGGGAAAGGTAACAGGTAAAGGTGGATAAGGTAAATAGGGTGAGAAGGATAATGGGAAAAATAGAATGGAGGGAAATACACAAGTAATTATAACTCAGAATGGGCTTGATTTACCCATAAGATAGAAACAAACAGCAGAATAGATTGAAAATCTGAATTCAGCAATATATTGCTTTCAGGAAACAGAAATGTTTTACACACACACATACAAATATATGTGTATATGTGGGTGAATGTGTTTCTATATGTATGTTTATAACATGTATATATGTATATAACAAGACAAGAAGTTTGGAAAAAATAGTTGTAATAAGCATTTGTGGAGGGTGTAGCCACAGGGCTAAAAATCACAGGTCCAAAATTATTGCATTGGTTTTTTGGACGTTACAGGTGTATAATAACTCATTTTAGCCGGGAATCTTGTGCAACAGGGACTTACAACAAGATGGATCATGCCTGACACCAGCGTATTTCTTGTTTTAGAAGGCATGGGGGTAAAGCATGTTCTGTTCTAAAAACTAACCATAAATCCAAAGCAAGTCAACCGTTTCCCAATGTTCTTTCTCTGGGTGTAGATGGCTCTTTGATTACAAGATCATTGGGACTGAAGTGAGTCATGTCATTGCTGAGGACAGCCGCGTACATCAGAATTGGTACTTGTAAAATCTTGCTGTGGCCGGGTACAATGAGCTCCTCATTTTGCTCATTTCACCCACCGTTAATTCATGTAAGTCTCCAGGCCTTGCTGAAATCCTCCCGCTGGTCGTTTGTTACAGAACAATAACATTCCATAACCTTCATACACCACAATTTATTCAGCCGTTCACCATTTGTTGGGCATCCACTCAGTGTCCAGTTTCTGGCCACTACAGAAAGCGCTGCCACAAGCTCCTACGTGGCCCATGAATCCCTCCTCCTCTGGTTCAGGGGATCACCCCCACTTCCCTTCTGAGTCCAGTTCTGGCCAAAGTGACCCTCCCACAGCATTCCATTTCTCTGAGCCTCTGGAAAGGCTTGCCATGGTGGCGGGCTTTCCCTCATTCTCCGCTCCGCTGCCCACACATGGCCGTCCCCCGGATTTTAGCCCCCTCCCCCTCTTGCACATATCCCAGATTTACTTAACTGTGCATAAATGAGCTGGCCGCATTTCCAGGAAAAAGATACCTCCTTGAGAGCAGGGACTGATGCACTTTTGTTTGTATATTTCCAGTGACCAGGACAGTGCTTAATGAGTGCTTTTGGACTTGCTGGAATCTACCCCAGCCATGCCAGTCATGGAAATGCCTTTCCCACCAAAACTCCCAAACTTCTCCGTACCAGATCCTCCGCCCTTCCCGCCCCCCTTCTTTTATCCCATCTGCTTCCGCTCTTTCAAAGGCTCCCAAGACACTTGCTTGTCACCAAATGCAAAAGCCCTTTTGGTTCTGCGCAGCTCCCCACAACTGGACGTGCTACATCCCTTCCCTCAGGGTCAGACGCCGGAGCGATTCCCTGACCTTTTACCTGCTTCCCTCTGACTGCTCATGTGGGAGTGCATGTGAGTCATCCCGGAGCTCGGGGTCCCGAAAGGCCCCCCATTCAGCCTCATCTCCAAACAAACAGTTCCAGAATAAAGAAGATTCTAGTGAGTAACTAGGAATCGGCGGTAGCTGCAGGGGGCCTCTGGCCACCCCTAGGCTCTGCTCCGTGGGAGACCCCCCCATCCCTTCTCGCTGGGGAAGCCTTTCCCAGTGCGGTCCAGGCCCCGAGGTGCACGCTTCAGTGGCAGCCTGCGCGTCCCCACAGGGCACCCCGTCCCCTGAGTGGAAGAGGGAGGGGAGGGCACTCCCACACAGGGGAACCCCCGGCCAGCTTTCCCTAACACTCAGGCTCCATTTCTTCGCCTCCTTCCCGTTGCAGCCTCCAGGGAGTTTCCCTAGGTGTAGGCCCTTCCAATTCAGTCCCAGAGGCAGCACCAAGAATGCAGACGCCTCCAGGCCTCCCCTGTTAGTGCTTTTATCCCCGGGGCCGGCACCCAGCGGTGCGGAGCACGAGCAAACTCCGGGGGGCCGGAAAGCTACAACCGCCCGCCCCAGTAACTCACACGCTTCCTACGTTTCTGCGGCCCCGTAAGGAGGGTCTGTCAGCAGACCCATTTTGCTAGTGGGAACACTGAGCTGAGAGGTAGGAGTCAGTGAGGTCATGAGGGTCACGAGGCCACGCGGGGGTTTGAACCGGGGGGGGGAACCCCGGGAGCTATCCACGCAGGCACGCGGACACCCACGGGGCCTCAAGTCCACCCTCAGCCCTTCCCCCCAGTCTCGGGGCCGGAGCGGCTTACCCGCCGCGTAGGTGCGGGACGCGGGCAGCCGGGGGCAGCGGCGGAGCAGGGCGGACCCGCGGAGCACCAGCGTGGACAGAGAAGCCATAGCGCACAGGCTCCCACCGACACTGTCACGGGCACGATCTGGACACAGTCAGAAGAACCTCGGCCATGACTCCGCCCCCCGCCCCCTCTCCAGACCAATCAGGGGCCGGGTCGGGAGCCTCCCCCTCAGAGGTATCGCGAGATTTCCCTCAAACTAGAGAAGAGAGGGGAGGAGCAAGAAGGCTGGAGTGCTCCCCTCGGTACCGCCTCCGGGCTCGGGATTGCCTGGGTGGGAACGGGAGACTTCCGCACCGGGCGGGATCTGGGGAGTTCTGTGGTGCTGCCGGTGCCCAGTCTGCCGCTGCCCTCATCTTACAGACCAGGGAACCGAGCCCCGGAGACTGGGGTCACCCTGCTAGGAAACTGGCGGAGCGGGGATCTGGACCAAGTCTTCCGACTTCCCCTACGTTGCAGAAAGAGTTACGGCGGAGCAAGCCTGAGAATTCAGATTCCCTGACGTCCCGCAGTGCACCTGCCCTACCCATGATGCCCCGAGAAGCAGGCTAAAGTGCTCAGGCGCTGGGCTCCTCCCAAGCAAAAGCATGTCTCTGCCCCTGGACTTCAAAATGAGAAGGGGGAAACATGTAATGTCACCCTTCCTTCCTTCCTCCCTCCCTCCCTCCCTCCTTCCTGTCTTCTTTCTTCCTTTCTCCCTCCCTCCCTCCCTCCCTCCCTCCCTCCCTTCTTCCCTCCCTCCCTCCCTCCTTCCCTTCCCTTCCCTCCCTCCCTCCCTCCCTCCCTCCCTCCCTCCCTCCCTCCCTTCCTTCCTTCCTTCCTTCCTTCCTTCCTTCCTTCCTTCCTTCCTTCCTTCCTTCCTTCCTTCCTTCCTTCCTTCCTTCCTTCCTTCCTTCTTCCCTCCCTCCTTTCCTTCCTTCCTTCCTTCCTTCCTTCCTTCCTTCCTTCCTTCCTTCCTTCCTTCCTTCCTTCCTTCCTTCCTTCCTTCCTTCCTTCCTTCCTTCTTCCCTCCCTCCTTTCCTTCCTTCCTTCCTTCCTTCCTTCCTTCCTTCCTTCCTTCCTTCCTTCCTTCCTTCCTTCCTTCCTTCCTTCCTTCTTCCCTCCCTCCTTTCCTTCCTTCCTTCCTTCCTTCCTTCCTTCCTTCCTTCCTTCCTTCCTTCCTTCCTTCCTTCCTTCCTTCCTTCCTTCCTTCCTTCTTCCCTCCCTCCTTTCCTTCCTTCCTTCCTTCCTTCCTTCCTTCCTTCCTTCCTTCCTTCCTTCCTTCCTTCCTTCCTTCCTTCCTTCTTCCCTCCCTCCTTTCCTTCCTTCCTTCCTTCCTTCCTTCCTTCCTTCCTTCCTTCCTTCCTTCCTTCCTTCCTTCCTTCCTTCCTTCCTTCCTTCCTTCCTTCCTTCCTTCCTTCCTTCCTTCTTGTTTTCCCTCCTGCCTTCTCTTCTTCCTTCCCTTCTTTCCCTCCCTCCCTTCTTTCTTCCTTCCTTCCTTTCTTCCTTCCTTCCTTCCTTCCCTCCCTTCCCTCCCTCCCTCCTTTTCCTTCCTTCCTTCCTTCCCTTCTTTTCCTCCCTCCCTTCCTCCCTCCCTCCCTCCTTCCTTCCTTCCTTCCTTCCTTCCTTCCTTCCTTCCTTCCTTCCTTCCTTCCTTCCTTCCTTCCTTCCTTCCTTCCTTCCTTCCTTCCTTCCTTCCTTCCCTCCTTCCTTCCCTCCCCCTCCCTTCCTCCTCCCTCTCCCCTCCCTTCCTCCTCCCTCCCCCTCTTCCTTGCTTCTCTCCCTCCCTCTCTCCTTACCTCCCTCCCTTCCTTCCTTCTTTCCTTTTAAGTTTTCTTCCACAAAATGACAAATATGGAAATGTGTTTTACATGATTGCATGCATACAACCTATAGATGATTCTTACTGCCCTAGGAAGAGGAGAAGAGAGAGGAAAACAGATTTTGGAATTCGAAATTTTAAAATGAATTTTTTTACATGTAATTGGTAAAAAAAAAATAAAATATTATTTAAAAAATATGTGGAAAGCAGGTTTCAATTCCAAGTAATATTACTACTTCCAGTATTCTTTAGGATGAGAGGACAAAACAGATGCTCCTTTAAATAACTTCTTTAGAAGGACTTTAGTGATAAGAACCTTTATTTTTAATTTAGAAATTTAGAATTTAAATTCTAGAATTTAGAAACAGTGACTATTAGAGAAGCAATGATTGCAGCATAGACAGGCCATGTTTTTGCATGGGTTGTTCTTCTCTGATGATAGTTTCAGGGGTTGAGCTTGAAGAAGAGCTAGTGGTATGGGAAATACTACTATTCCCAGAATTCTTGATTAGTTTCCATCTGTGGCAATTAATATGGGGATGGATGGGAGAGATGATGAGCCAGAGGGATGGTCTGGAAGTAGCCATTGTTCTGTGTTCTGTGGACCTTTGCTCTTCCCAGGACTCTTGGGCAAAAAGGGCTTGGGCTGTTTCCAGGGCCTTAAGATGAATTAGAAAGAGGAAGAGCCTAGGCAGAAAAGTCATATGCCTGGATGTCTATTATTTGCCACTGACCCTCTTTCTGAAAAGAAATGAAACATTTCATAGGATTTAGAACTGGAAAGAACCTGAGGTTATCTAATTTAATGTCCTCATTAAAAAAAATGATGATTCAGGAACATAAAATAATCTGCTTAGAATGGCATAGGAGTTTTTTCTACTACAAATTATTTATCATACTTAAAATAATCTTTCACAGGACTAAGCCCACTTGGGCTATAGGCACATAGCCCAGGGCATATGTAATTAAATTATGTTCTTCAATGATCACAGATTATATTTCCTAATTTTGTATACCAGGTCATAAAGGAAACACGTTGAAAGAATACAGATTAATTAGTAAAAGCCCATCAATAATTTTGAAAAAAAAAAAACCAACAACTGGAAACTAAAAAAAACAGCAACTCAAAGTAATTTCCATTTTACTGTAGGTCAGTAATAGTATCTTTATGCAATATGTAGTTACTTTGCTTATTTGAAAGAATCACAAGTTCCTGAGAAGCTCATAGGTCATGTTAAATAATAAGCTGTTTTTATTGATAAGGAAACTAAGGTGTGTGAAGGTGTGACTCACCCAGTTCAAAAGTATTAATTTTTTGTTGCTCACTCATTTTTAGCTGTGCCTGATTCTTTGTGACCCCATTTGAGGTTTTCTTGGCAAGGATACTTGTGGTGTTTTGCCATTTCCTAGCTCATTTTGAAGATGAGTAAACTGAGGCAAACAGGATTAAGTAACTTGCAAAGAGTCACACAATAAGTGTCTGGGACCAGAAGAACTCAGAAAGTTAGGTCTTCCTTACTGGAGGTACAAGGCTTTATCCACAGATATGGACCAAGTATTAATGTCACCTGCCTCAAAATCTAGCACTTTCTGATGTTCACCAGTATGTTTTGGGCATATATCAATAACTAATAACTAAAGGATATGGAGTGATGTCATTCTTCTTTTTTATGTGTTTTATTTATTTTTTCACTTAACAACTTTGATGAAGATAAGATGGAAAACATTTCACATATCTTAAGGTATATATAAATGATAGCTATTATTTTTTATCTCTAATATATATAAAACACAGTAGGCACTTAAAATTCTGTGTAGGAAGAGAGGAAGGCAGGCTTGGGGGAAAAAACTCCCCCCCCCTTTTTTTTTTTTTCATTTTGAAGAAGCCTATGGAAAAGTTTTTTTTGGTTTAGTTTTGGGAAAATGCAGGCAAGGAGACTCTTGAGGGTCTTTTATGTACTTTGCCCTGATTCAAAGAGGGATCACATAATCTAGGTTTTCTAATCTCTGCTCAATTATAAATTTTACAATTCTGGACAAGTCTGAACTATCTAGGTTAGGATACCATCTAAATTACTTTATTGGCTAGGTGACCTTGGACAAATTGTTCTCTCTTTGAGCCTAGATTTCCTTGCCTGCAAAGGAGGATTGAGGGGGTAGTTAGTTTCTTAAGTTTCCTTCTAGCTTATTTCTATGCATCTTGTATCATAAGGTCTTTATGACACCTCCCAGCTCTAAATCAATGATCTGAAGCCAGTGCCCTTAAAATTTAAAACAAAAAGAAAATGAAACCTTTGGAACTTACAAGAATAATCAAGGTAAACTATTTGTAGGACTTTTCAAAGAGAAAGAATTTGCAATGGATAGAATTGAGCGCCTGGAGTCCAAGACTTGAGTTCAACTCCAACCTCAGATACTCAGACCCTGAGCCAGTCCCTTATCTGTGCCTCAGTTTCCTCATCTGTAAAATGAGCTGGAGAAGAAAATGGCAAATCATTCTAATAGCTTTGCCCAGAAAATCCCAGATGGGATCAAATAGAGTTGGACATGACTGAACAACAACTGGGATTAACAGGTTGAGAATCTTCATTCAGGTAGAAGGGCCTCAGGCACATTTTGTCTGGAGCATGATTGTACATGAATATTCTAAACACATGATTTTCCCTAAGTTCTCCAGTTAGGCACACGACCGCTCTGTGGATGATCTTGGAGAGTTGCTATGATATAGATAAGAAAACCCTCACTCTTTGGCCAACTCGGCCAAGAGTCTTTGCTACTTTAGCTAGGTCGGTCCTGACACAACATTCTAAAAGCTCTGCTCCAGGTGCTGTCCTTTGGTCTGCCCGGGGCTTCTAGAGCTGGTGAGCTGGTTTGGTCTTTCAGAGAAGCCCAGGATCACTTTTTAGCCGCTAAAGGGCTCCAAGGAGCACCAGTTCTAGTGGACATCAGCAGGAACACAGAAATTAGCAGAGCCATATTGCCCGTCCTCGAAATCTAGCACTCACCTATGTGTTCACCTATGTGTTTTGGGTGAGGGTTAGGAAGCACAAACTGAGAAGGAGACAATGCAGAATAAGCTTTATTCGAGTTCTTTTCTTCTTGGAGGGAGGGGGAAGCTCTGTATGATTAAGCGCCTTCCCCCCGACCCCGGGTGCATCCAGAGATCCCTGCCCCACCCCCATCCCCCTTAGCATCCCGAAGACCTCCGCCTGTCCAGGCAGCCTCAGAGGCTCAGTCCAGCCTTATTGCTGTTTGGTGTGGCTGATTCCTAGACAGGGACTGGGGAACGAGGCTCGGCGGGAGGGTTTCTGGGGCATGCCGAGGGACTGATGAGAGCCAGGGCTCCAGCAGTCGGGACTGGGGCGGGGCGGGGCGGAGCTGCAACCCCCACCGGGGCACGGGGACGGACCCGGAGGAGCCTGCTGTCACACAAGTGGGAGGACGGCATGGTGACTGACCACACAAGGATCAAATTGCAGAGGCAGAGAGCAGACCGCGCCCGAGTCTGGGGTGTGGGTTAGAACTGGGGCGGAGAAGGAGCCAAAGAGCGCGGGCGTGGAGGGAGACCCGGGCGGGAGCGGGACCCAGGAGGGAGGGGACAGGCCCTGGACCGGGCAGGAGGGGGCAGTGCCCAGGTTAAGTTTGGGAGAAGCAGGAAAGGAGTTTAGGAGCCGAGCCCGCATCGGATGTGGAGGGGGAGGATTTGGAGGTCAGAAGAGTGTCTGGACGGTAGGGCGCCGGGAAAGACCCGGACCGTGGAAAGGATAAAATGGAGACTCGGTGGAGAGGGAAATGGCAAAGCCCTCCACGGTCTGCCAGGAAAAACCCGCGGACGCGTGGAGTGGGACTCGTAGAGTGGGCCACGTCCGAAAGCCTCCACAACTGGAGTTGGAGGAGCGCGAGAAGGGGCGGAGCCAGAATGTGGAGGCGGGGAAGGGAGGAGTTAGAGCGGGGCCTGGAGGGGAGGGGGATTTATTAAGGAGGCCGGAGGTGGGGCCAGGATTGGAGGAAGGGAAGTGATTAGAGCGGAGGCCGGAGGGCAAGCCCCTATTGGAGGAGGGGCAGAGTGAGAACTGAGCTCTGACTTGCTGGGCCGAAGCGGAAGGGGGCGGGGTCAGGACGAAGGCGGAGCCGGACTCCAGCAGGGGCGGGATCGGGGAGCGTGGGCGGGAAGGGGCAGGGTTTTGTCGCCTCCGGACTGAAGCGGAGGCGGGGTTAGGCGCTTAGTGTCCCAGACCAGAGGCAAGCTGCAGTCGGGCGGATCTCCGCGGCTCCGCTCCCCGGGAGCGGAGCGCAGGCGAGCCGGCAGACTGGCCAGGGGCATGGAGAAGTGCGGCGGCAAGGATAGGCCCGCCTTGGCGAACCACCTCGTGGTGGTAGTCGGCGGCGGTATAGCGGGGCTCGGGGCGGCGCAGCGGCTCTGTCGGCACCCGGGCTTCCGGAATCTGCGGCTCCTGGAGGCCACTGACCGCTGCGGGGGCCGCATCCGCTCGCAGTCCGCCTTCGGTAACATACGCCCCCGCCCCAGAGACCCTTTCCCTAGGCCGGTGAGAGCCCCGCCCGCCGCTTCTGATAGAAACCAGGAGCTGACCGGAGCTCCTCGGGATGGGGGTGAAGGACCACTACCCCCTGACCCTGGTCATCAGAAGAGGTCACAGGAGAAGGCACCTTAGGGGTCATCTAGAGCATCCCTCTGACAGCACGGTGACAGTGGGGCCCACGGCCTCGATTTAGAGCTGGGAAGGACACTGGGAACCCCGGAGTCCAGCGCTACTTACAGAGGAGGAAACTGAGGCCTAGCGGGCAGTGCCCTGCCCGGCATCCCTGGGGGGGGGGGGTGTAGCATTGCCGAGAGTGGGAAGGGCACGGGGCAGCAGCGGTGGGCTAGAGAGCGCACGGAGAAGGAAGGTCAAGTTCAGCAGGGAGGGGGAGGCAGGAAATCGCTCCCGACATGACCTTTGTCCCCACTTTCCTTCCACTCCCTCAGGTGGCGTGGTTGAGATCGGGGCACACTGGATCCACGGGCCCTCCAAGAACAACCCCGTCTTCCAGCTGGCTTTAGAGTATGGCCTGCTGGGGGAGAAAGAGATGTCGGAGGAAAATCAGCTGATTGAGGTTGGGGGCCACCCTGGGCTGCCCTCTCTGTCCCTCTCCAGCTCTGGCAAAAGTGTGAACCTCAAGCTGGTAGAAGACATGTCTAATCTGTTTTATACTCTGTTAGACCAAACTCGAGAGTTCCTCCACGTGGCAGAGACCCCCGTGCCCAGCGTGGGCGAGTACCTGAAGAAGGAGATTTCTCGGCACATGTTTGATTGGACAGAGGATGAAGCAACCAAGCAGCTAAAACTGTCCGTCCTGAAAACCTTCTTCAACCTAGAGTGCTGTGTGAGTGGGAGCCACAGTATGGATCTGGTTGCCCTTGGATCCTTTGGGGAATACGCCAACCTGCCAGGGCTGGATTGTACCTTTTCTGAGTAAGTAGAGTCCATATCCTAAGTGCACCCAAACTTTGGCCTGAAGAATTCCTTTGAAGCAGTGGAGGATACCCCGGGACTCATATTTGTTAGAATGAACAGCTTGATTCTGGTTTTTCTGGAAGAAATGTTCAAAATTCCTGGGGGAGGCAGGATAGGGGTGAGAGAAGTGTAAGAGGATTTAAAATGAGTCACTTTTCCATTTTTCTGTCCTGAGCATTGCTCTCTCTCTCCATGCCTTCCCACCTCTGTTTGCCCAAAGCAGCTCCCCCCCCCCCTTTGCCAGTCATTTAGATAAAAGGGAAAAAACATATACGTTTGCTAATCTCAAGAAAAAGTCATTGAATTCTCCTCCAGACTGAGCCCATTTTGGAGAAGGACCAATATTTTACTTTTTACCTGACTTCTCCTGTCATCTCTGTGTGAAACTCCCAGGAATAAAGATGGTAGATCTGGTATAGACCTCAGAAATTAGACCCAGAAGTTGGTGTTTCTTTCTTGCTAAAACAGCTTCTGCCTCAGAAGATTTTTTTTTTTTTTTGAGAATTGGAACAATTTCTTTGTTGATGCTTCTTTTATAATACATTCATTTTTGAACACAGCCTTTCATCTTCCCTTGTCTGACAAGCCTTTTCTTGTAACATTTAAAAAAAAAAAATAAAAGAAAGAAGCAATTTAGTACAACCTACTAATTGATGACTCAACTTTGTCTGACAGTATGTATGTATATATGTATATATTATATACATACATATGATATTTCCACCCAGAATTCCCTACCCTGCAATGAAGAGAGGAAGGTGCATTTGCTCAACTCTTCCAGAACTAAGCTTCGTTATTACAATGACATAGTTTTGCTTTTTGGGGACAATTTTAAAAATGAGCTTCAGCTGTCTGGTTCTTCTGAAAAAAATTCTGACTTGTATCCTAACTCTCCTAGGGGGTATGATGGTCTTACAAACTGCATGATGACTTCTTTGCCGAAAAATGTTATACTGTTTAACAAACCAGTGAAGACCATTCACTGGAATAACTCCTACAAACATGAAAATTTTCCAGGAGAGACCTTTCCAGTACTACTAGAATGTGAAGATGGAGAGAATTTCCCAGCTAATCATGTTATAATCACTATACCTTTAGGTAAACATTTTTGTCTTCTTTTCTTGCTGCATTTTTAATCCCTCATCTAACAGCTGTAGCCTCTTTTGTCTAGCCTTATCATAAAGCTGTAGCTTTTATCTTATTTCATTTTTACTGTTAAGTTAATATGCAAATTTAAATTTTAACAAATCAATCATATTTTTACAAACTCTTACAGTTTTATAGTGTTCTCCAAAAAAAAAAAAAAAAAAAAACCAACAACAACCAAAAAAAAAAAACCCTGTGGACTAGATATTGTGCCTATATCAGAAAGAAGGAAGCTGAGGCTTAAATTAAGTACCTTGCTCAGGATCAACAGCCAATAAGTGACAGAACTTAGATTGAAATCATAGTCTTCTGACTTCAAATCTGGTGCTTTAAAAAAAAAATCCATTTATGATTCCTTCTTCTTTTAGTCATATTCAACTCTTGACCCCATTTGGGGTTTTCTTGGCAGAGATACTTTCCATTTCCTTCCCTCATCTATAAAATAGGGGGCATACTCAGACCCCTGGAATCCCTTCGGCTCTAATCCACAAAACCTCCCAAACTGTGAATATCAGGCTTTGAAGAATTCATGACACTGTGTAGCCGCAGCTTTCCCCAGCAAGAAACCTACTTGGCTACAGTTTCAATGATGGAGAATCATCATAGAATGGCAGGGATTCCGGGCCTCCACTGGGATCCTGGCCCTGTATGTATCCATTTGGAAGTTATCCAGCCAAAGAAAACAACTCTTTTCTTTTTTTCAAGGAACACCCAATTCAGCTATTTGAAAACTGCTGTCCTGTCCCTACAAAGTTTTCTCTCATTCCTGCCTATTGGTAGCTAAGTGGATAGAGTACTGAGCCTGGAATGCAGAAGACATGAATTCAAATGCTACTTCAGACACATATTAGCAGAGCGATCCTGGGCAGGTCATTTAATCTCCGTGTGCCTCAGTTTGCTCATTTGTAAAATGGGGATTATAATTGTCTTAACCTTCCAGGGCTGTCATGAAAATTAAATGAGTTAAATTTGTAAAGTGCTTGGCACATAGTAGACACTTAATAAATACTTGTTTTCTTCTATTCTGTCAAAGGATAGTATTATATAAATATCAGCATCATTAGAAAGAACACTTTAAGGTTTGCAAAGTGTTTTGCTTAATTACTTAATTTGCTTTAAAACAACCTTGTAAGTACTCCAGGTGTTATAATGGCCATATTACAGTTGAGGAAACTGAGACTCGATTAAATTAATTTGTCTATGTATGCAAAGGAGGTTGTCTTGGAATCTGGGTCTCTTCTGATTGTAATGCTGTTTCTTATTGCTTTCCTTCATAGAGCCTTAGGAATGCCCCTTGGGGGAATCTGTACTAATTCCCCATTTGACAGATGAACAAATAAACCCTAAGCAGTTTCAATAACTTAGGCAAGGTCCCATAGTTAATATGTAGTAAAATGGGAGTAATTAGAAATCACTTTTTTATTAAGTTAAATTCTTGGACTCAGCAGTCTTAGTTGGCATCCTCAGATTTTCCCATTATGTAGGGTCTTGGATTTTTGTGGAACTGAGATAATCTTAACACTCTGTGTGTGATCTCAGAAGACTTCCTTGTAGCCCAATTTATTGACAAAACAGAATCCTTGCATGTTCTTAGTGACATTATACATTAAACAGTAGCATTAAAGTGAATAAGCTTTATTTCAGAAGGCTCCAGGGTAGGGGGACTGGGGAGAGGACAGAGGGAGATATTTCTTGTTTTTGGAAATCTAATTTCCTGAGATCCCATAAGATTTCAGTAGTCATTTCAAGTTCTTTGATAGTAACTACTTCCATGTAACCTAGTTCTCCAGGTTGGCATTCTAGCAGCTCCTTCTCTTTTCTGCTAGACTACTCTGCCTGAAAACATTAGCTTAGTGAGAATTAACCTAATCATTGGGATTCAAAGATGTAATGTTTTTGTGCCCTTCCTTAATTATTGATTCATTCCATCTACTTTCATCTTGACTTCAAACTCAGGTTTTGATCAGTAATTGCCCAGATAGCTCTGATTTGATTTATTTCAGGTGTTCTCAAAGAGCAAATGGATATCTTATTCAACCCACCACTTCCTAGTAGGAAAACAGAAGTGATCAGCAGCATGGGCTTTGGAACCAACAATAAAATATTCCTGGAGTTTGAAGAACCTTTCTGGGAAGCAGACTGCCAGCAAATCCAGGTGGTGTGGGAGGACGCATCACCCTTTGTGGATTTTGAAGATGAGCTGAAGGACATATGGTTCAAAAAGCTCATTGGATTTTTAGTCCTGCCTCCCTTGGAGTATGTATTGTTTTTTTTTTTTTTTTTTTTTTTTTTGCTTGTTTGTTTTGAGACATTCCTCAATCACAAGTGGGTTGTGATGTAGAAAATGCCAACCATGTTCCTGGCAATTCGGGGAGTTAGCATTGGAGGGGAAGTTTAAGTTACTAGAGTGACATAAGCAATTTAATCTCATGTAACTTCTTTACAGGTTCAGAGCCCATCAAGAAGGGAAATATGTCTATGTGATTCAGATATATCACATTGTAGATTGCTACACAAAAGACTGGACAGCTTTGAGTATTGGGGTGTAGGTAATATGTAAGGTTTGAGAACATCTGTAATCTGCAGATATTACCCACAAGGACTTTGTAGCCTTGTTATGCAGCAAGATTGGAACACAGTGTAGTGAAAAAGAGTGAGGGATTCAGAATCATGGGTGGTGTTTTTGTGCTTCATTTATTTCAGTTGGGTTTCACTATGACCCCATTTAGGGTTTTCATGGCAGGGATACTAGAGTGGTTTCCTTCTCCAGCAATTTTATAGATGAGGAAATCAAGCAAGCAGATGACTTGCCCAGGGTCACATAGCTAGTAAGTGTCTGAGGCTAGATTTGAGCTCATGGGCATGAGCCTTCCAAACTCCTGGCCCAGCTTGGATTCATCACCTAGCTGCCCTAGTCTTTGGTTTCCCAAGCACTATGGTGCCATGCAGCTGCCCTAGAAGTCTGGGTCTTGGGTTCAAACCAACTTCTATTGATTACTACTTTGGCAAACCACTAGACTCCCACTTATTTATCTACAAAATGACGGTATTTCATTTGATGACCTGGAATGTCTCTGCTAAATGCACAGGACAAAAGATAATAAACAAGATGGCATTCATCAGGGTAATGAGATAGCAATGCTTAGTCACATGTTACAGTTTGACCTAGGCAGCATTATATGGGAAAGATAAGGAAAAAGTTCTGGGGTTGGAGGCTGGAAGGCATGATATGAATCTTATATCTTAACATTTATTTGCCCCTTCTCTGTACTTTAGGAAATTCCCAAGGACTGGTGTACTAAGTCACAGATAGGTTGTGATGACCTCTTTTGAGGAGCCAAAATGTGTGTGTGTGTGTGTGTGTGTGTGTGTGTGTGTGTGTGTGTGTGTGTGTGTGTGTGTGTGTACAAGGATCTGTCGTTTTGTGGTGTGGAGACTCTCTACCAACTCACCAGAGAAGATAACCCATCCAGGATTGAGTAGATCAGTCCTTGAGGGCTATTTGAGGCCAGAGATTCTGAGATGTTTGTTGGGGTTCACAAAGCTAATAAGTGTCGAGAAATTGAATTCCAGGCTCCACACCAAGCAGCTCCAAGACACTGTCTTTGTACCATGTAAAATATCTATATTTATGTATATGTGCAAATATATATGTATATATGGATGTATGGATGTGTGCGTGTGGTAAGGAGAATTCAGAGATTAATAAGAATAACTTAGAGATTATAAGAACTGTTAATGGGTCAGATAAAAAGAGAACTAAATTAGTATAGTATGGTCAAGAGAGAAAAATGTTATCCTATTATAGAAAAAGAGACAAAGAGCAAAGGAAACAATATGAGGAAATATAGACTGAACAGGGTCCTTTGATTATTAAATTATTAAATCAACAGGGGAGAGTTTCTCAGCTTCCTTCCTTAAATTTTGTTAAAGGAGCTGTACAAAGCTTTCCTGCCCATCACACAGCATTCCTATTCCCAATTCCAGCCATAGTGTTCCTAGTGTCCTTCATGACAGGAGATCAGGAGGCCAGGGAGTTCTGTGATTTGCCTGTCTCTTACTTAGCCAAACTACTTCCCGTCCAGTGAAAGAGCCTCTTTTTTTTTTTTTTTATTTTTTTTTTATTTTTTTTTTTTCTGTGCAGATCCACATATGTTCTCTGTGGGTTCATTGCTGGACTTGAATCAGAATTTATGGAAACCCTTTCTGATGAGGAAGTGCTTTCATCTCTAACTCAAGTCTTAAGGAGAGTAACAGGTATGCTTTCCTTATAAGGGACCTGGATTGTATTTGCTTTGAACTGACAACTGACTTCTAAGCCCAGTGTTTCCGAATATTCTAGGGATAGATTTGATCTGTGTATTCCAAAGGGAGGTTCCTCCTTAGATAAATACTGATTAAAATTGCTTGTCTCAGGTTGTAGATCCAGTCTTGCTTAGTCTTTCCATTGCTGTTAAATCATTAGAGGCAGTTGACCTGACCCAGATTTCACAGATAAACTAAAAAAAGGCAAAATTACCTCTGTCACAAATAGTTGATGGGTCAGAGCCCACTTCCCCTTTTTAATCTGTTACTGGCTGGTTAGTCCCAACTGTGACCACTAGATCACATTGCTTTCCTGTTTGTTTTATTTTTAGAATTTAGCAGAGCTAACATGGCAGAAGGAGCCTTTTGCTAATACACTGTATGACATGGTTTTCTTCCCTGTTAGTGTCTTTCATTTTGGAAAATGCCCAGTCTTTAAAATGAAAAGCAAATTGCAAACATACGGGAGGGAGTGCTGTGTTAACCTGCTGCATCTCTGGGGTTCAGGAAATCCACAGCTCCCCGGGCCTAGGAGTGTGCTCAGATCCAGATGGCACAGTGCCCCCTACACCAGAGGCTCTTACAGCTATGTTGCAGTTGGCAGCTCTGGAGAAGACATTGATACACTTGCCCAACCCCTTCCTACAGACTCCTCAAGCCCCCAGGTAAATAATTTTTCCTTCTTGGACAATGAACTCTAATATCTTTTTTGACATCCAGTCAATCTTTTTAAAAATGTTTTCTTGATTCTTTAAAAGCAGCATTTCTGGTACTTTCCAATACTTTGCAGTGACATCCTCACCAATGGCCTGTCACCTCTTTTTGCCAAAGAGCTATAGTTAAGCAAAACAAACCAATACATTGGTCATGTCTGATACTGTATGTTGATAATTTCTAATCGCTCAACTTAGGAGGAATACTTTTAGATTAAAAAAAAAAATCTTGGGACCTAAAAACAAGCAGTATAAGAAGGCTAGTACTCTGCATCTGGGCATCCTTTGGAGAAGTCAACTGAATTTTATTTTTTAATTTAGAATCCATAGGCAGTGATTAGTTATAGCATTTCTCCTTGTATAGATGTAGGGATGGTAGGTGGCCTCTCTCATGCAGATGAATGAAGCTGGACAGGTTTTGTACCCAGAAACGCATGACCCTACACCGTCAGCTTGTTGGGAGAAGAACATACAGAAATGTGTTCTTGATGTTTCAAACTAGAATGCAGAAGGTATTTCTCAATAGGAGCAATCTGATAATCAAAGGATCATAGATTTGGAGCAGGAAAGGACCATACAAGGTCAAATGCTGTTAATCTTATTTTGCAGATGAAGAAGCTGAACCAAAAGCTTAAGGAGTCTGGGGCAGGTATACAAGGTCAGAAATGGCAGAGAAGGATTTGGATTTAGAATCTTTGACTCCAAATCTATTTCTTTCCTTTGGACCAGACCCAGAGACTGATGGGTAGGAAAGGGTGGTGGGAATGAAATTGTGTTCTTAGGTTTTTCTTTCCTAAGAATCTGATAATCATTTATAACACTTTTAAAAATTCATTCAACAAATATAAAGTTATCATTATGTGCAAAAAATACTATGACAGATCCTGGAGGTACAAAGTTGTTTTTTTTTTTTTTTTTTTTTTTTTTTTTTTTTTTTTTAAGTAGTATAAACTGTGTCTCAACGAGCTTTCTCCTTAGGGTGAGGGTATATGTGGCAGAAGGCAGACAAGTACAACCTCTACACCATTAAGTCCAATACAAGGGAGGATATATTGGGGGTAAAGGAGAGATCCTATCAAAGGGCTCTAGGGAAATATGTAGTATAGAGAGAGAGAAAAGTTTGGTAGGAAGATAGGGGGAGGGCCTCATGGAGGAGGTGGTATTTGAACTATACCTGAGAAGAAAAGGAGTAGAATTCTGAAAGGTAGAGACAAGGGGAGAGGCATTCTAAGCAGGGGGATGGCTTGAGGTAAAGATGTGGAGGTAGGAGGTGCCATGTCACTTGGAGAGTGCATGGCTAGGAGCACCATTGGGTGCCCACTCATATTGTCAGGTTGGGTCCCCTCAGGATTTTAGGGGTCGTTTTCTAGTAGCACTATCCTCCTGAGCCCCTATTTGTTTGGTCTTCCTGAGCTCCTATTGATTTTTCCTTATTGCTTATCCAGTTGATATCAATTAGTCAGTCAGGATTCTTAACTCTCTGGGGTATCGACCAAGGCAGTATAATAGGTATAGTGGTTATAAAACATCTCCAAAAGTCTTGGGCCCAGTGTCTCACAGCTGCATGCAGAGGCCAGGGGAAAGTGGTTTGAAAAAAAAAAGAGAAAGGAAAGCAAGCTTGGAAAGCATGTATGACAAAAGGGGTCCTTCACAACCTGGAATGCTCAAGTGTGGCACATGTGTGGCTTTCTGCTAGACCCTGAGGATTAAGGCCTTTGAAGAAGCTGGGAGCTGCTTCCCACCTTTCCTTGACTTGTCCAGTTTGTCTTCTCTCAAATCCTAGCTGGATTCAACTCTCTAGTGACCCAGTCAAACCATGCTTATAGTTCCAGGCACAAGGATCTTCTTTCTCAAAGCACTCTCAACTCACTGCTTTCCTGCTTGAATTCCCTCTAGACCCAGGAAAGTGTCCAAGTCAGATACTCAATCCCAATACATTTTGTTACCTCATTTTATCCAACAATATGAAGTACAACTGTTCATATCTGGTTTCTACACTTGATTCTGTAAATCAAAAAGGTGTTCTCAGCTGATGAGGATATTAAGGAATAGAACATCTTGTTAGTTATGATAATTGGGAGGAGAGTTTTATAGAAGTTTAAATTTTTTTTCTTTGAATTTATATGGGTTTAGTTCAATTCAACAAAAATTAAGCACCAGCCACTGTACTTGGTCCTGAGTACATAGCAAAGCCAAAGATAGTCCCTGGCTTTAAGAAATTTACATTCTTTCAAGGGTCAGGGGCTATAACATATAGACAGAGAAAAATGTGTAAAACAAAATGAGACTTTGGTTTATGACCTTTTAGTTTATTCATGCCATGCCCATTTTGGAGGATTCTAATATTCTTTTGCTTTTAATAATTTGGTTAGCTGCCTTTTCATGCTACCTCAAGAATGCATAGAAAACACTCAGGCCCTAATGGAAAGAACAGAAATATTTGAAAATATTTCTTTATTTCTTCAAGGCATCATCTTTATTAAAGAGGCCCCATGCCAGTATGTAAGTGGAAAAACAAAACAAAATAAAAAACCCTTTCTCTTTAGAGCTGTGATCTCCATGACAATGGTATTAGAAAAAAAAAATCCCCTGAAGGGAGAAAAACAAACCTATCTTCCCAGCCTTTTCCGTTCTCATCTAAGCATTCCATTTGACTTGCAGTTACAGATCCTTTTTGCTGGAGAAGCCACTCATCGGACGTATTACTCTACCACCCATGGTGCTCTGCTGTCTGGATGGAGGGAGGCAGATCGTCTCATCAGCCTGTATGACTTGGAATGCCAGCAGAAATTCAAGCCCTGAGCCCTTCCTTCTTGCTGCAGCTTTACTCTAAATGCCGTTCCTCTCCGATGGCTTAATGATTGTTTAGTTATTAGCCACTGTCTCCTCCAACAAATAATTTTCAATCCAGCTCAGGCTTTCTTTGGGAATGTCCGTCATTCTCCAATTTTTTTTTTTTTTAATTGTTAGTTGGTAATTTTGTTTCTTAAAGCTATTGCTATGCTCAGATTCCCCCTCTCCCCCCAAATGACCATCAGTCCCCTGTCTGAGCAAAAAGGCCTAAGTGTTCCTGGTGATTCTGAATACAGTGTATGATGAGCAGTATTGTACTAAAATAAAGTATTTTAAAAACATGTTTTCATTGATAGTTTCATTATTAGTATGTTGGAGATGACCCTGGGTTTTTAAGCTCTTCCCAGTTCTCCCAAATTGGAAAAGTTTCAAGTATGTTTCAAGGAGGGACAGATTATCTGCTGCCAGAAGACTAGTTTAGGTAACGTGTGTGCATACATGCATAGCACAGACAGTATAAATACACAATATACACACATGTGCATATATTGTAGCATTTTTCAGTTGTGTCTATGACCCCATTTTCTTAGCAGAGACACTGCAGTGCTTTTCCATTTCCTATCCCAGCTCATTTTCTATATGAGGAAACTGAGACAAACAGGGTGAAATGACTTGTCCCTGAGTCACATAGCTAGTGAGTGTGAACTGGATCTGAAATCACAGAAATGAGTTTTCCTGACTCTAGGCCTAGTGTTCCATCCACTGCATCACCTAACTCCACACACACATACACACACATGTACACATACACACATATGTACACATATACACATATGTAAAGTTCTCAGGCTTCTCATTAGCTAACTTCCTTCTGATTATTAGGTAGCCTATAGCTACTCAATTTCCAACCTGGGCCAGCTTGCCCCTCACTGGAATCTAGGTAAAAGTAATAGTAATTATTATTATTATAATATATATGTGCAATTTGCTAACACTTTAAGGTTTATAAAATTCTTCCCTAGAGACAACACTGGCCAAAAATGTAGTATAAATGTAACAAAAATAAAAATTACAGCTAATACTTATCTAGCACTTGCTATGTACTATATTAAGCACTTTACAATGAATCTCATTGGGTGCTATTATTACCTCTATTTTATAGATGGAGAAACAGATAAACAGAAGTTAAGTGACTTGCCTTACGATCATATAGCCATTATGTGTCTGATGTTAGATTTGAACTTGACTACAAAGATTCAGTATTCTATCCACCATACCATCTGTATGCTTCAGCTTGTGGGTATAATGATGCTTACTTTAGAATAAAGAAAACAGGCTAGAAAAATTAAGTTACTTGCCCCAATATCACAAAATTACCATGTCTTAGAACCAGTGGTTCTGGGTCCTTTATTCCTTGCACAGAATTTCTACACACATGTCCTTGGTTGGTGAAAGACTCATGATGCTAAGTACAATTGGGCTCAGCACCAGCAGGTTGGCCAGCAGGAGATGAATTCTTTGGCTTTGGCAACCCATGAGATTGGCACAAGATGAAACACCCCTTCATCCCATTAGGCCTCTGCTTCTGCAGTGATGTAGCTACTAAAAATATAAATGCTTTGGACAGTGACTACACTTCTAGAGGAATTGGACCACATTCAGAACGAAAGATGGATGGCCAAGAGTGTTTCATTGGCATCGACATAACATTAAAAAACCAAGGGAACATCTTTGAATGTGTTACGTATTCCCTCTGTCGAGCTTTTGTAGAAGCAAATAGAGAAAAATAATTCCAGATAGGAAGGCTTGGTGGGGCCTTTGGCAATCTACAGTCATGGAAAAATTTTCCACATTAATGGATTAGATCACTTTACAATATCATTTGTGTTACGGTGTTTTTATGTGTAGAAAAAAATTCATAATTCCCCAATGCAAACACTAATGGCAATCTGATTTAATGAGTAAATTTAATGGTGAGATACCAATAATGGGACATTTTCTTCAATATGGTGCCAAATCTGAAAATATGACTAAAGAGTCACAGAAGTTGTACAACCATAGCAGCTATGTAACTGCTGTTAACTCTGAAAATGCCAAAGAGCTCATATAAGTCACACAATCATGATTAACTCTAAGAAACAAAACAAAAAGCCAAAGAGCTGCAGTGGTCATGATCCACAAAGCTTTCTGTATTCTGTTGGAAGAGAGAAACTAGACACCAGGGCCTCCTCCGGGAGGAGACCGGCTTTCTGGAAGCCAAATCTTAATACATACAACAATGGCCAAGGCCTGGACTGAAGGTGTAACAGAACAATAAGGCAAGTTTGGTTCCTAGCAGGGCTTCGTGATGGGACAGGAACTATAGGTGTTTGTCCAAGCTCGGGGGACGCCTCGTGGGAAACAATTCAGCTGTGTTCATCTAGAGCAGGGGTTCTCAAACTATGGCCCTGGGCCAGATGCAGCCGCTGAGGACGTTTATGCAGCGCCCAGTTATGGCAAATGGGCTGAGGGGCTGAGACAGGGTGAGCTTTTGTTTTTACTACAGTCCGGCCTCCAACAGTCTGAGGGACAGGGAACTGGCCCCTATTTAAAAAGTTTGAGGAACCCTGCTCTAGAAGGTGAGTGTATGGGCAATAGTTGGTTCAGTGGATAGAGCACTGGCTCTGGAGTCAGGAGGACCTGAGTTCAAATGTGACCTCAGACACTTAACACTTCCTAGCTGTGTGTCACTGAGCAGGTCACCTCCCCATTACCTCAATAATAATAATGATTTTTAAAACTAATTAATGAGAAGGTGAATGTAAAGGATTGTTGTTATGCCAGCCTCAGGGCGCAGCTTGCCGTGGGGCTTTAGAGAAGGGTAGTCTTGGCAAGGGGATCCTGACAAAGGTAAATCAATCAAATATTTATATAGCGATTAGTCTGCTAGGAATAGAAAGAGAAAAAAAAAAAGTATTGGCTTCAATTAGTCACTCAGCCAGTTTTAGACAATATTTCACGTAGCTGCTTTTCTGGGACTGATGAAATATTTGCCCACGGAAAAGGATGGATTTTGCCATCCGTCTCTGAAATGGGCGCGGCAGATAAAGGAATTCAAAAGGGGGGGTGTGGGAGGGACTCTGGAGCCGGGAGATCTCCCAGCTGTTTGAATAACTGCTCTCTGGACAATCAATGGCAGAGACAACCCTAGAGGAAATCGTAAGTAATTTGGGGAAGACAGAAGTATGCTAAATCTGCAAAAGGCAGGAAATGAGGAGAGATCATAAGGGGCAGGCAACAGTTAAAACAACCTGCCCTGCCGGAATAAGTAATTGACATAAAGGTAAAATTTACAAGAACAGAGGGACGTCGCTCCACGACGGGCCCCCAAAGGCTACATCAGCTGACCGCAAACTTCCAACTCTCCACACCGAGCTGGGAAGTTACCAGTGGTGCTGGGCTGTGCCTGAGTCCGAAGGTCAGTTAACCAGCGTTGACCGGGCACGTTTATGGGTCAGGAAATGTGCAAAGCGCTGGGTGCACAAAGGCAAAAGCCCCGTCTTCAAGCAGCTTCCAATCCTTCGGGGACGCCGACCGCCGAACGTACAAACCACGGGAGCTGGCTAGGGGGTAGAGCGGGAACAATTCCGAGGCTGCTGCTGCTGCTGCTATTAGGAGTAATGAAAACAAAAGCGTTTGTGCAGCACTCCAAGGTATTAACTCGTGGGAGGTACGTGCCGTTATTATCCCCATTTTACAAATGAGGAAACTGAGGCAGAAGCGTGACACTAGAAAGTGTCTGGCCTGAATTTGAACTCGCCTCTGTTTCCTCATCTGGAAAAAGAGGGGGATATTCTGGCAGACCTCTGAAGTGTCTCCCATGCTTTCTCCCCAGATCCGGGAAGTAAGCCTACTGCAGGCAGGAGCTGGAACTGCAGGGCGAAACCAGGGCGTTGAGCACGCGCAGCCGCCAGCCCGGACCCTGTAGAACGCGGAACGAAAGGCGCCGAGGTGCGCCGAGGGGGGGGACGGACTGCGCGCTGCGCCGCGGCCGGAAGTGTCCCGCCCGGCGCCGGGATAGGTCCAGGAACCTGGAGAATGAGGGTCCCGGCGGGCGCTCTATGGAGCGCGGCCGTGACCACCTGGCGGGGCGGCTTCTCCTTCGCGGGCCAAGACGTGGCGCGATGGTTCCCGGGACACATGGCCAAAGGTGAGAGTCGGAAGGAATCCTGTGCGGCGTTACTCGCTAGCGTAGGCGCTTTGGCCTCTGACCCCTGCCGAGCAGCCTGCGCCTCTGGGCATGCGCGAGAACATCCGCCTGGGATCCCGTGCCGCCGATATTTATTAAACCCTTGTTGTGTACACGAGATCTTTTGCTGGGCCCTGGGGTGCAAAGAAGCATCTCATCCCAACGCTTCCCCCGCTTCCGATATTCCCCCTCTAGTACGGGACTCCCTTTTAGACTGTGAACTCCTTGAGAGTAGTGCCTGGCACACAGTAGGTGCTTAATTAAGGCCAGTTGTCACTCTATGCAGCAGGCATCCAATAAATGCGCGTGGTTGATCCCTATGTCACCTCCCCTGAGTCCGAAGTCCCGCAGCTCCGGCCGCAGAGTCGAGGCTGCAGAAGGAGGGGTCCTTGGGCGCCGTGGAAAGCCTCTTCCAGCCTTTCGCCTGTCACTGACGCACAGCTGAGGTGCACGAGCTTGGGGACGCTGCCGGCCTGCTCTTAGCTGGAAGTGAGCCTCCCCCTTGCAGTCGCCCGGAGCTGAGCTTTTGGGCCTCTCTTTGCACGGACCCAATGTGCACAGTCAAAGCAGATTATAATATAAATAAATGAATGATGTATGTCTGATTCTACACCTTGAGTCTTAGTGAAATTCAACAAGATGAATGGAGAAGAGAGGTGAATTTCAGGCTCTTTGTTTAGTATTAAGAACTTGTTAATCATTTTTTTTTTTAATTAGAGTGATCTATTGAATAATTTATTGAGATCATGCTTCTTAGGGAGTACTTTTAATATTGCCTCTGACCTTTTAATGAATTCTTACTTCTCTTAATGACCCAAACTAATAGTCATTAAATCTTTTAATAATTTTAGAGGAATTTCTGGTCTGGTACTCAGCTATTTCCCTGGCAATCTCCCTGACAAGTGACATATCTGGCCCTTACTTGAGGATCTTATTTCTACGGAAGGCAGGCCACCACATTTTAAACAGTTTTAATTGTTTGGAAGGCTTTCTTTACATTGAGTGGAAATCTGCTAAAATGGAAAGGAAATTGATTAATAAATGTATGCAGAGCTGTGTATAATTGCATGCTGGCCAGGTGAATAATCATTTATTTGGAGTTGCTATCTTGTGACAGTTCAGTTTAATTCTCACCCCATCTTCTCTGGTTGCCCCTTATGCGCTCAGTAATTAATAACTCACATTTTTAAAGAGTTAGAATTTGCAAAGTGCTACTTTATGAGGTACTGTAAAGTGCTGTGGGTTTGTACGGTATTGTACTGTGTATATACTGTAAGAATCATTTCTATTGAACAGGCACAAAAACAAAGGTTGCTATTGGTGAAGTGATTTGTTCATAGTCACATAGCTATTGAGTTTCTGAAGCAGAATTGAACCCAGATCTCCTTATTCCAGGGGCAGAATTTTTTCTTCTGTGGCATAGCACCTTCTTTATTTTGCAGGTCTCAAGAAGATGAAGAGCAGCCTGAAGCTGGTAGACTGTATCATTGAGGTGCATGATGCTCGGATATCCTTTCATAGTACTGTCTTCTCAAAGAAATTGGCTAATAGGAAAGCAGGGAAATAATTTGGATTTGTCTCTCAGTATTTGTATTTGATCATTTCTTGTCTTTCCCAATGTTTCTTCTGCCTCAGTTATTTGCATTCTTGGTCTTATGAACTTCTAGAACTATCTTTGGTTAGACCCTTCCTTACTGGATTCTGTTTTAAAAACAAAACAAAACAAAACAAAAAACTATAAATACAGTGTAATGTTCTTATTGGTTTTCTGGAGGTCTTGGGAGAAGCCTTCATTTCAGTAGAGTAATCACCACCAGAATAGCCAAATGTTAAAGTCCAAATCTTTTATTATCTCCTTCACAGTCTAGTTTCCTTGCCTGGGGCCCAGGCCAGCTTTCTGGAGAGCCCTTGGTCTCAGTGGAGGAAGTGCAGGAGGCCAGCCACCACGGTGCTGTGAGATGAAGTGAATGAATCTGGCTCTGGGAACCTTCCGAGTCTGTGTCTGGCCCTTCTGAGTCTGTCTCTGACTCTCACTCTGGCTGAGTTTGTCGAAGTTTCATATGCTCTATTTTGAGTGTGAACCAATGATTATATCACTAGGAAACCATTATTTGTTGTAAGATTAAATTATTCATACTGAATTTAGAGAACTCTTAATTACCAAGCTAAACTAGATAACCATTGTCTCATCAATTCCACTAACTTAGCATCTTGTAAGTATCCTTGTTTTAAGTACAGAGTTTTGGCCCATAACAATACAGTGCCATCCATTATGCTAATTATGCTATAAACCTTAATAGGTTTATAGCATAATTTTGGGAGAATTTTATTTGGCATAAAATAATAGTTTTGGGAGAAGGTGATTAATTTTGATATTGGTAAGAGCTTGATTGATATTACCCAAAACCAGGAAGATGAATAAGGAAACAAAATCAAAATGAAAGTTCTCAGGTAGAACAGCCCAAATGGAATTTGTCCCTTTGTGGGTTGACAGATTCTTTATAGTACCTTCTTTACAATTATTTGTCATTTTGATTGTCACTAGAAAGCAAAGATAATTTCACATGCCAATTAAAGTACTGACAGTTTCTTTTTGAGCGACTAATATTTTTTCATGTTCACTCATAGAGGGCTTTCTAAGAGTGGAAGAATCCTGTATAAATGATCTTTAATGTTAAACTAAGGATAAGAATATTAGGTAACAAAGTGATGTTACAGTCCACTGAAAACAGTATTGAAAGGACATTAGTTCTGTTGGAAGTAGGTAGGAATGTATTACTTTGAATACTGGAACCATATTATGAAGTTTGCTTTTCTTATGTTGCTTTGTTGAGAGTTTCAGAAGAAGAAGCCAACTTCTGGTATACTCAAATTAGAAATGGTTTATGTGTTTGGGAAATATATAAGTATTTTCAAAAACTTTTCCCTTAATTTTGGAACATTCCATTATCTGGTCGCAATCCTTTGTTCCAGGAAACTCTTGGAATTAAGCCTCACCTGCTCGTACTTAACAAAATGGATTTGGCGGATCTTAAAGAGAAACAGGTATGCATATTTTTAATAGTCATCTTCAGCACTGTTATTTACTGTTCCTTAAAGTTGATCTTTGTCTGGTGTATTGCTTTAATCAAGTGTAGAATGGATTTATGCAAATAGCAGTTTAGAGAGCAGGTAATTGATATAACAAAAGAAGTGCTGTTTTACAAAATGATCTTTATTATTACTTCAAATCGCAAACTTCCATGGTGCATTTTAATTATAGATTTCACCTACTAAAATCTTATTTGCATATAATTTCTCAGGAATTAATTTTATTGCATTTATGTTATCAAAGGAAGGACTTTTTTTTTTTCATAAAGTGACATAAGTGATTCCTGTCATAACACATAAAATTGAATCTTAAAATCCTCTTGTGTTTAGAGACACCTTATACAAATGAAGAATTGTGGCATCTTCCTTTACCCACAGTACTGTTCCTAATTTTCCTTGTTTTCTGAGTCAATAGAAATTTTCAGTATGAGCATCACAGCATATTCAGAGTGTTCCAAAGTGCCTTCTTTAATACAGTCTTTTAATACTAAAAGACATCTAGCTTAGATAGTAATAGAACTATATTTAAAACAAGGAAAGTAATAAGCTAATACATGTCCAGTTGAAGAGAGCCAGAATTGTGAGAGGAAGCAAAATCATGTTACATGAGGAACATCAAAGAATCTAGGAGATTGAGAAGAAAGAGAAGAGGGGTAAATTTAATTCTAGGAGGAACAAACCTTTGTAAGGGCATGGTAAGACTTGAGACTTGTGAAGATCTGTTATGAGGAACAGGAGTTAACTCCGGTTCATGTGGTGGGGAAAGGAGAACTAGGAACAATGGGTAGAGATTGCAAGAAAGCAGGTTCCATAGATTAACTTCCTTATAATAGAGATAATTAAAAATGGAATTTGCTGGACTGGGAGACAGTTTCCTATTACAGGAAGTATTTACATAAAGCCCACATTATTTGTGAATTTACTTGTTTGGAAAAATTTAATGATTAAATGCTGATGCTGTGCTAGTTGCTGGGAAAAATATAAAGATAAGATATAGTCCCTGCTCTTGTAGAAGTTGTAGTCTAGTAGGGGATATGACATAAATATAATACAAAGTAATAGCTATACATATATGAGGAGAGAAGGGAAAGACATCATTTAAATTGATTCATAATATGGATAGAAATTCAGCAAAGTGGGGATGGGAGATGTTGCAGGTATAGGAAATAGCTTTAACATAAGCACAAATGAATGAATGAAAAGCATTTATTGAGTACTTATTACCAACAGGCCTCTTGCTAAGTGCTGAGCATACAAATAGAAAAGAGTGATAGTCCCTAGAGGGAAAATAAAGAGTTATAGGGCAGTCAGGGAACATTCCCTTTTCAGAAGCAATGGTATTATTTATTTGATTCCATTACTCAGAGAATGTATGGGAATGGCAAAGTACAGTCTCTGTATATTGGTCAAAAAATAGTGTAGTTTGGCTTGAATAGAAAGTATATAGAAGCAGATAATGTGACCACAGCTTTGAAAGCTTGGTTGATACCAGATAGTTTGTCTTTGAATGGCAGATTAAGGAATGTGACTTTTCATGTTAAATAGTAGGGAACCATTGAGGGATTTTGCCTGGACACTTGAAATGTCTAGATCTGTTCATTGTCGTGACCTTCCAAGTAAAACCATTCTGCCTTCTTTCAGCTTTAGTCATGTTAGAAATGCTTTAATGAAATAATCTTTATGGTAAAAGGAAATTATGACATCATTAAGCCCAAAATCATTTTGCATGTGGAATATAAACAAAGCTAGGGAGATTGACATTTCTCAGAATGTACAGAGAATTAGTGGCAGAGAAACACTGGGCAGGACCAGAACCTCCTCTTTGGGATCAGGTGATCATAGATTTAGAGTGGACCCTCATTTTTTTCAGTGAGGAAACTGAAACCCAGGAAGTATAAAAGGTGACTCATAGTGATCATAAGAAGTAGGACATGATCCCAGATCCTCTTAACTGCAGATTCTCTTCCCATGCTGTCTGCTGCCCTCGGTTTTTTCCCATTAATCTGTGGCTCAGAAGCCACATTTTTGCAGTGATACTTTGTTTTGAATTGTTTCTTCTCGAGTTTCTTTTCCATTTAACAAAGAGTAAGTTTCTTTTGAAATTACGCCTGGATATTTTGCTAAATTACTAACAGGAACTTTTTGTTGGCATTCAATAGAAATCATAGGTTTCAAATTACTCAGTCCATTGTATAACCTCTGAAATGCAGAAAGCCTAAGTATGCGACTTTCAGCTGCAGTCTTTTCTAGACTAACATTAAACCACAAACCCACGCTATTAATGTTCATTTAGGAAATTCAAAACCCAACTTTTGGGCTTTGGTGGTATTTTTCATAATGTGACCCTCAACCCAGCTGTGCAGGCATCTCATTGTCTTAATTAATAATTAGAAACATCCCCACTGTGCAACATGAGGTAGTTAGAGTTCCCCTGAGAATAACCAATTTATACTTAGTATTTTTAAATGCTCACTTTTGCAGCTTTAGTTGAATATTAATGCTACTTTAAAAAAATATTTCATTGATGCTCGTTATTGTCCCATCACAGTTGTGGGGAGGGGAGCAGTAGAAGGGACAATAGGAGAGAAAGGAAAGGCAGGAGCCAGACTGCCCTTTCCTTTTGTTGGCAGCAGGGGGTGCAGTAAAGTTCTGGCCTCAGGAACAGTTGAGTGAATTCTGCTGCCTAAGATACCTCCTGGCTGGGTGATCCTGGGCAAGCCTTTGACTCTCTCAGCCTGTTTTCTCCTCTGTAAAATGAGGCTAATAATAATGCCTACTTCATAGGTAATTGTGGGGAATTTAAAGTGCTTTGTTACTGTAGAAGTGTTAGTTCTCTATACAAAGAAAAAGATGCAAAACTACCCAGTTGAGTGAGTGACTGAAAATATATACAATAATGTGATCTAGGAGTACCCATCCCCTCTACTTTGAGAAGAGAGGCATGTTTTAATATCTCTTTTCTGGCTCTAGTATTACTTGTATTTATTATTTAACATGAAGTTATCTCTTTTTTTTTTTTTTTTTTTTTTTTTTAAGAAAATTTTGGGGCATCTGAACAAAGAAGGAGTGAAAAATGTAATTTTTACCAATTGTTTAAAGGATGAAAACATAAAACAGGTATTTTATTTTCTTCTGTTTCAAAATTTCCTGTTTAATGTTGTAAAGGTAGACAGCAATACAAAGTTTTTGAGTTTTAAAAAGACTTTATTTTCAGGACAAGTTAATTTTTCAGTTGCCTTTGCTATCAGTTATAAATGTCTTAGATCAATGCCTCCTGTGTCTCTTCTTTAGGATCAATCTCTGTAGGCATCCTCTAGTGAAAATTGAAAGAGCAAAGCATCAGTGCTTATGGTTCCTTTGGCAGAGAACATTTCACACTTAGAGTGAAACACTTTCAGTGTTAAGTGATATTTTTAGTTACATTTCACTTCTCCAAATAAAGCCTAAATGAAATATCTTGGATGAGAGAGAAAATTTCACCCATTTTGTGAGTGGTGACATTAGAGCACAGAGCAGTTAAATTATTCCTAAAGGTTGAAGAACAGAATGAGATTTGGGTCTCCTGGACCTGTGCTTCAAATCATTGTTTCTACAAACAAAATGGAAAACAAGTTTCATATTAAAATTGTGTAGAAAAGCAGATGGGATATCTCTATATCCATCATCAATTGTTCCCTTCTGGATGGAAAGAGGTGGGGGGAATACTGGATTTTCTGCTTTCCTAATCTTAAATAGAAGGAAATTACTACTCTGTGAAGCCAAAGATCAAGCCCATATAGCTGATTTTTTTTCTGACTTTTTTTTTAATGTATTTTTTGGCAGATTGTTCCAATGGTTACTGAACTGATTGAAAGTGGCTACCGCTATCATCGAGGAGAGGTCAGCTGAAAGGGCGAAAATTGGGAAGTAAGAGTGCTGAGGAGTTCTGTAATGTATCTGTCATGTGGCAGATATATAATTCAGAGTAGGTCAGGAACTGTGGGCCACAAAGAAAATACATTTGTGAGGCATAACAGGACCCAAACTTCTGTATTATGGGAGTTTAATACCAACATTAATGACCTTGTTTAAACTCTTGACTGATCCTGAGATTAGCTTTCCTCTGATATTTCTATCAGTAGAAGGGAGTCTAGTGTGACCTTGGAGTCAGTTTTATAGGAGTACTGGGCTTCTCTTTTTTACTCAGCTTTTTATTGTAGAACCTGGAGTACTGTATCATGGTGATTGGTGTGCCCAATGTGGGCAAATCCTCACTCATCAACTCACTCAGGAGGCAGCATCTTAAAAAAGGTACTGATTTCTTGTTATGGTTCATGCTGTTTTGCTTACCTGTGGAGAAACAGACTTGGGGAACAGAGAGGACTATCAGAGAAAAAATAAAAAGGAAGATTTGTTTTGTATTTTTCTTCCCGTTGACATAAGAAAAAAACTACTATAAACAAAAAACTCACAGAGGCTTACCCTAATACTTTTTTCCATTAAGAGCCCTGCCTGAAAGCCTTGTGTTGTATAATGAATTTAATGTTCTATTGGAAAGTTTTCTCTTATCTTTATATTTTATCTTGAGCAAAACATTTCCATTACTACATTTTTTTCCATTTGTGAAATGGGAATTTTTTTTTTTTTTTGGCAAGCTTTGATGATTTCTTTAAATGATTTATGTTTAAAGCAAACTGAACTGCATAATCCAAAGTACTGTGGGTTCTGTAGAACTTTCACATCCTAGGGATTGTCCTTCAGACTTGTTGCCTTGGAAAGCCAAATAGATAATCCAGAGAGGTTTGCTTCTGTTGGTCACATTTGGAATTCTCTTTTTGGAACTACCATCGGAGTCTATTTATGAGTCATACCAGAAAATAGGTGTCCTTTCTAGTTGCCTTGCATTTTTAACCCTAATCTTGCTTGTTAGGGCAGCCATTAGTTAGTGTATAGCTACAGCTTATAGTACATCAAAAATTTAAAATCTATAACACACTTGAAATTAAAATTCAGTCTATAGGACTTGAATTAAGTTTTCAACTTTGTGGAAGAGCAGTACAGTTCTAATTACATGGTAATCATTCAATAAATGATTCAAAATTTTTTAAATTTTTGGTTTCAGATTTCAGAGCCCAGAAATCCACTTTGGAGCCTCTGAGACCCAAGTCCCTAGTGTCTCCCATTTCTGACTCAGTGTATGGTGATATAGTGGGCGGGGGAGGATTTCATTGGTAACTGGATAGTTTAAATTCTAGACAATCAGTCTTTCACTGAGCTCAGCTCCCCCAAGCCCTTGATAAATATTTGTGGCAGTGAATTTAATTTTTAGACTATGTGGTAATTTTGTTATGAATTTGATTTTCTCTTTTTCTCTGATAGGAAAAGCCTCTCGGGTGGGTGGTGAGCCTGGAATCACAAAAGCAGTTATGTCCAAAATTCAGGTAGTGTATATTTGACTGTTGGGGCAGGAGGTCCAAATCATTCCTTTCTTCATGACTCTAGAAGTAGAAGGGGAAGAGCTGTTTTTAGCTGCCTGGATTAAAAATAATTAACTGGGAAGTAAATCTTTGTTTCTCAGAATTTGACAAAAATGATTATGGTAAATAATGAATTGTCATCTTGTTTAACGGAAGACTACTCTTTTATGACCCTCTAATATAACTGTTGGACCTTGTTCAGCATGCTGTTTTTCAATACATGACTGAATTCATTGGGACTCCATGGAATCCATCCATTTAGAGATGTATTCTAGTCCTAGTCTCATCATTGAACCAGTAACTTAAATAGGCATTTTTTCCATCCCTGTGGTTGTAAAACAAAGATTGTACTGTAGTAGTACTTGACTTGAATGTAGTAACTTCTGAAGCAGAATCCAATATAAGATATATGCAAAGGGATTTAGTCCCTGCAGTACTAAGGTCCCATGGTGATCCAAGAGGATTTCTAGTGCAAAGAGCTTTGAGCCTTGGAATGGAAGCGTGTGCCTTCATCCTATTAGGAGTAGCTTATTTCCCTTCTTCTGAGTTTCAGATTCCTCATTTGTAATTTGGAACTAATATTATGGTGTCTTCTGCCTCACTTGGTTGTAAGAATTCACTGAAATAAGATACAGGATTTGCTTTGCAACCTTAGGCAAATTGAATGCCAGCTCCCATCTGACGGAGTTTGAAAGTAAAGAAAAGGGTATATTGTTTAGCAATTTGACTTCTGAGCAAGAAAAATGTTCTCTTCAGTGAGATGTTCTCAGTGGTTGTGAGATGGGAACTGGATAGGCAGTAAGTCTGTGATTTCATTGTTCTGGGGAACTCCCAGATGAAGAAACCTTAACATTTTCTCTGTAATTTATAGTCTTCATTATCTAGAGCACTGAAAGTGATTTATTTGCCCCCAGAATCCTTCAGCTGGGATGTGTCAGAAGAGAAACTTGAACTCAAGCCCTCTTGGCTGTGATCTATGTCTTGGGAAGGAATCATTTGTGTCAGAGAGCTGATGGACCCATTAGAGCAGAGGTTCTCAAACTATGGCCCTCGGGCCAGATGCGGCCCACTGAGGATGTTTATTCGGCCCGCCGAGTTATGGCAGTTGGGCTGAGGGTCTGAGACAGAGTGTGAACTTTTGATTTTACTATAGTACAGCCCTCCATCAGTCTAAGGGACAGTGAACTGGCCCCCTATTTAAAAAGTTTGAGGACTTCTGCATTAGAGATTTTGAGTGGCTCTATTATTGTCATTATTGGGTAGCACCAAAACCTTACTCTGATGCTTCTTTGTGACTTTGATTCTTGGGTTCTGGAGCGATAGGCCAAATAGTGTGAGTTTGGATATGGTCTCCCAGACTGGCAGGGTTTGGACTGTGAGTCCAGTGACAGCATCTTTATTTTGCCTAAGGACCAGCTTAGCTGATTGCAAACTGGCCATCATTAGGCTACTTGCAGGCAGATGACTCTTTATTTAGGTTATTTAAGCCTTAGGGGCCAGTAGTCTATCTATACCAGTAAAACCATAGATTCCTGAAGTCAATATTAATGCTTTCAACCCAATATCTTTCTTGGGAAAGCTGAGGGCAATTACATTTTCTAAAGTTGCCAGTGTAATATTCCCATTTTACAGATGTTCTTTCTTTATTTTCAGAGAGGACCAATGAATCACTAGAAAGAGAATCATAGAAGTCAGTGGAACAGCAAGAACAGGACCCTGACTTTGCAGCTCTTAGACTAGTTAGATTTGTAGCTTCAAGATCAGCCTTTTTTGGTAGTAATAGTTGTGTGCCCTTGTGGGCAACAAGTGCCATGACTGTTGCTTCACCATTGGCAGAGTAAGAAGAGAACCTCTTCTTGGGATTATTTTTTTCTATATGATAGCTCAGTGATTGGCTCTGTCTTGATGATAGATTCTGTTTGTGCCCAGCCAGGTGTGTGAGCGGCCTTTGATGTTCCTGCTGGATACTCCTGGTGTGCTTGCTCCACGGATCCCCGATGTAGAGACAGGACTGAAACTCGCCACCTGCGGTGAGCTGTGTTTAAGTTCTTATGTAGCATGTTCCCCTGGTTTATGCATGCTACTTCAAAATGGGGCCAGATTGGCCGCAGCTATTTTTTCTCTCTATTATTCTCTCCTACATAGTCTACCCATGTGAACTGGAGATGTTTTCTTACTAGGAGTGCCTCCTGCTCCAGCCAGCCATATTCTATGTGTCTTTCTTCTCTGTACAAATTTTTATGTATTTCTAATAGATTGATTGGGCAGTTCTGCACTCAATGGGACTCATGCTCTCCTGGTTTTTTATTTTTTCTTCACATAGGAACTATATTGGACCATTTGATAGGAGAAGATATCATTGCTGATTATCTTCTTTTCTCACTTAATAAGCAGCAGCAGTTCCGGTAAGTAAATAGAATGGCATTTATCCATTTATTAAATTTGTCTGGGATGATCCTACTTTCTGGACTTTTCTCAGTCTTACCCATCTACTATGGGGTTTGTTGTCATCATCTTTATATAGTCAAAGTCACAAAGTGGCAAAATTGGAAATCATTTCAGTGACTATCTAGTCTGGTCAGGATCCTTGCTGTGATATACTTGACAAGTGGTCATTTGACCTCTGCCTGAAGAATTGCATTTAAGGGGGAATCTACTCCCCCCAAGGTCACCTCATTTTACTTTTGTATAGCTCTAATTATTAGGAAAGTTTTCTAGACACAAAGCTGTGAGTAATAATGTTATTGGAAAACAGAATAAAGACCTGTAAACATTTTGATCAGATCTCAGGTGACATTCAGAAAGGATAAATGTAGAATCTTGAGCCTGGAATAAAAAAATGAACTTTGCAAGTAGACTATAAGCAAGGCATGCCTAGATCATTGTTTTTGGCTATTTGGTGACCTACAAACTCACTAGGTCTCAGAAGTATTGTGTGGCAACCAAAAAAGCTCCTGTAATCTTTGGCAACTTCAAGGGAGGCTTATTATGCAGGAATAGGAGGGAACAGTCCTGCTGTACTTTGGTCACAACACATCTGAAATGCTGATTTCAGTTCTGAGACCCACTTTTTAAGAAGGATATTAATAGATGATGACCAAAGAGGGGAAGGTATATCCTTGAGAATAGACTGTTGGGAGTGTGGGGAATAGAAGGGGAGATTATTAGAACTGTTATTTAATTGGTCTGGTCTAAGAAATTGTTTAGCTAGCTCTTTACTAAAGGAGAGAAGTAAGTGCTCTGGGTATTGAGAGAAGTAGGTGCTTTGGGTGTTGAGTTATAGCAAGTTGCCGGGGGCAGGAGGGAGGGGGCAGGAGTCCAGGCTCACCCAATTAGCAAGTATCTACATACCTGGAGATCAGCTTTCCAGCCACCTTGCCTCTCTTGACAGCTGGAGATCAGAATGAAAAAACACATTCCCTTTCTTAAAGTGCTCAGGGGCTGCTTGGTTACTTACTATGTCTTTTAGATGAGATTCTTATTCTTCTGTGTATTGGACTAGGGGACTTCTGGAGACTCTTTCTGCCCTGAGGTTCTGTGATTAGGTGTTGCATAAAGTGATTTTGGTGAGCCTGATTGATTCTTGAACTTTGACCTTCATAGGAATTTTATTTCTTCAAAATATGTTTTTTGAACAGTTGCTGTTAGTGGAGGTGTTTTTTATTGAAATCTTAAATACTTATGTTTGGCTTTGGGATTCTGGGTACTGTAGGTATGTGGAGCATTATGACCTGGGGGAAGCTTGTGATGACATAGGAAGTGTGCTGAAGAGGATTGCCATAAAACTCAAGAAGATTCACAAAGTGAAAGTGCTCACGGGGACTGGTGAGTTCGAGGAGGATGTAGACTAAAGGGTGGCTCCCAGAGGGCTCTTTGAAGTGATTAATTGAAGGCAACTGTAGGCCTTCTTTTCAAGAACAGGAAGGCATCTAACCTGCTTTTTTTATAGAAACAGCCTCAGTGGCAGAGGTGCTTTGAGCTGAGAGAATGCCCTGCTAGATGGGTCTTCTCTTTCCTCAAACGTGTCAGGGGGTGGAGAGACAAGGAGAGGTTTTTGTGAGTGCAAGGACTAGTCCCAAGTTCTTTCAACAAAAGCAAGCAGTGCTGTGAATGCCTTTGGCAACTCATAAGCAAGAAAAAAAGAATTGGAAAGGATAAAAAAAGGAGAAGGAAGAGAGGGAAAAGAAAAAAGAAGATGTGCAAGGACATGGTATATTTCCTCAAGAGCCAAGGCAGATTAATCTTAGTCTATAATATATTTGCTTGTTTGAGATTCCTTTTTCTTCTCCCTTTCTCCCCCTTCCCCCCCCAAAAAAAAATCTCAACACTGATATCATTGTATACTGCAGTCTTGGGACTTCGGGTTGTGAGCTCTTGTGGTACTTACATTGTATTTTCACTTCATAGGTGATGTTAATGTCATTCAGCCTAACTATTCTGCAGCAGCCTATGACTTCATTCGAAGCTTCCGCAGTGGAGTATTGGGTCAAGTGATGTTTGACGCGGCTATCCTGGAGGAGCCCCAGGAAAACAACAGTTTTGCCTCCTGAGTGAGCAGGGAACGTTCTTTTTTTGCTTCTACTCCTGGAGTGACTCAGACAAGTCACTCGGCTTGTTTAGCCTCAGTTTCCTCATCTGTAAAATGAGGGAGTTGGAATAGGTGGCTGGAATAGAGGTCCCTTCTAGCTCTCAAGGTGAAACTTTGAAACTAAAGTCCAAGAAGTAGCTGCTATCTTGGTGGGGGCGGCGGCATCAGAGGATTTGGCATTGATTTTCATCATATCTTGGCAGAATAATAAAGTATAGTTTATGATTTCTCCCTAAATCAATGATAAGTATATTCACAGGTCTAGGGTCCATGAAGTGGGCTAATTGTTGAATCTCCTTCAGATATTGTGTGTCTTCCTACAGGAACTCTTATCTTTTTCCTACTTGGATAATAAAGGAATTTTAAAAGAAAAAAAAAACAACAAAAACTTTTTTGATACATTGATACCAAGCTGTGAGAAAGAATCTAGTCTTTGATTTGATTTAAGTTGTTGAAGATTTTGATTATCATCTGAATCAGCTGTACTCCAGGCCAAAAAGTCAATGGTTTTGCCAAAAGTGAACTTTGAGCAGTTATCCCAACAGTTTTGCTTATGAACCATTTAAATGGATATTTTCTTAACGAACCACCTTTGTACCACCTACAGCTTGGTTCCATATATTAAGTTCCTTTTTAGGAAAATTACTAATTTGAAATGTTCTTAGCCAGTTATTTTTAACAGTTTATTGTTAGGAACCTGCTGTTCATGATTGCTATTGAAATATTCTAGAGACTCTATTTTTGAGAAATAACCAGTTTTCTAATATAATGATTTATTTTCATAGTACCTTCAAAACATAAATTAAAAACTTGAACAAATATGGTTGAAATATACCTTGTGGTTTAATACAAGAACAGCTGCCATCTGTCTTGTGTTATAGGGAGGAAGTCCAGCTAAATTGATTCCATTTTTGCAACAATAATTAATTAAAGCCTGGGAAAAAGTCATTCAATGAGCAATGAGCCATATATATATATATATATATATATATATATATATATATATATATATATATATATATATACACATATATATGTGTATATATACACATATATATGTGTATATATATATATGTGTGTATATATATATGTGTATGTGTATGTATGTGTAAATATATATATGTGTGTGTGTGTGTATGTATGTGTAAATATATATATGTGTGTGTGTATGTGTATGTCATATGTCAAATAGAGTAACTTTTAAGACTAAGACATCAAACCTGCCCCTAAGCTCCTTTCAGACTTCAATAAATGAACAATTGTAGCCTCTATTTAAAAAAAAATAATCTATTTCTAACCAACAGTTAGTTAAGATAGTGGGGAGAAATCATTCAACAAATGTTTATTAAAAGGAATATATTTTCATAGTGTTTTAGTCAGTTGAATTCTACCTTATTAAAAGTTTTTTGGAGAGTTTTATTGAAATAAATTATTTGAGCTTTTTTGGAGAGGGTCTATGGAGGAGTTCTTAACCTTTGTTTCATCATAGTTCCCTTTGGCAGTCTGGTGAAACCTATGGCCTCAATCTTAGAATAATATTTTTAAATTAAAAAAAAATATATTATAAGGTTACCAAGGAAGCCAAATAACACTGAAATATAGTTATAAATATTTTTAAAAGTTCAAGGACTCCAGGTTAAAAACTGTATAGACTGTATACTATAAGGAGATACTGGCATCCGGAATGTTAAAAAGAACAGATATTTGGACTCTTTGTACCTGTTCCAAATCTGTCCACTCTAAACACCACAGGTGGGCATTTTCTGAAGCATTCTAATATCATTGTTGAGGGTGACCATGTAGCAGTTTTGACAGCATTGCATTAAATATTCATAATCTTTTCTTATGGGATCATAGTGTTGAGTGGGACTTTAGATCATTTGGTCTCTGACTTTATGGATAAGAAAACAGATCCAGTGAATGAAGTCAGTTGTCTGAGATTATACATTCACCTGAAAATAGGGCTTAGGGACATTATTGACTAGGGAGAAGCAAAAGTAATAATTATAAAACTTTATGATTATTGCTAAATACTGCGTATATTCCATATTCAAATTTGCCAAAATTAAAATTAACCCTGTCTTGAGAAATATCGTGTGATATCTGATATGAGCCTACTGTAAACATTTCCAGTTTTAAAAGCATTTAATGTTTAGAATGGCTGAGTTATATGAGTGAATCCTCATATAAGGTACATTACTTGATCTCCTTGATATAATCTCTGATCATGTGGTGTAACGTGCTGTTTTCTCCAGAAGAACCTAACAATGTGGCTTTAGCTTTTTCCTTATAGTTTAGTGGTACATCTGTCATGCTTCAAACCATCTGGAGGGTTGTAAAGTTACTATAGAAACTCATCTCACCCTGTTTAAGCAGTAGACTTGTTAAAGCAGTTGACTTGCATTTGGATTTAGATGACTGTTCTAACAGTAGCAAAAAATAGCTGTTAAAAGGAGAGTTCAGAAAGATGTATATCACTCCTGAGATGGAGATTCCTGACTAAAGTTTTAGAATCATTTTCCCTGCTCATCTGCCTAGTCTTCTAACACCATTAAAAAAATACTTTGATTACTATTCAAGAAGTCCTCTTAACAATTCTATAAAGAAAATATCAAACTCCTTAATTTTCTTATTGTCCTTGACAAACCTTCAGTGGTAAAAATCTCAAAATGGTTTCTATTCAGATTCATAATTCAGATACTAAGAAAATATAAACCTCAGGTTTGCTGGTTTTATATTTTAGTATACCTGTTAATTCATTGAGATGTGTTCCTCCTCCAACAGTACAAATAACAATTCATCTATGCCTTTAAATTTTTTTCCATGGCCTCCCATACATCTTAGAGAGCTAGAAAAAGGTTCCTAGTTCATTAGTTAGACTTTGCATAAGCCCCTTTTCATTCTTCTCTTTCCCTCTCCCTCCCAACTTTACTGGCAGGCCACTCCTTGGTACCTGGAGTATCCTGTGGAACCTTTGGTGAAAGCATAGACCACCATCTCTCTGCCAAATTCGACTAAAGTCATGATGAACATAGTGTCATTTTGGCATGCAGAGATAGGCCTATGCTTATGATGTTGGTTTCTCACCATAGAGATAGGATATGATAGTGTGAAGGGAGAAACAAATAGAGGGAGACATACAGCAGTGCTCAGACCGTTAGAAAAAAAGTGCTTGGTTCATTGTCCTTTTGGAATCTTCATCGGGGTCTGTTCTTCCAGATTTATTATGGAAACAATGAAGCAGTTGCCTAGGAAAAAGTTTTTGTCTTTGGCTGCTTGCTTGATCTCTTGTTATAGGCCCTTTCACTTCCGTTAACCGTTAAGTGTGTTGAAGGGAACATTTTTTTATGTTATAATAAAGTCCTGGGCAAATCACTGAATAGCCAGGAGAAGCAAGCATTTAGGTCTTTGTATTAGAAGTCCAAAAGGCACAAGACCTCTGCAGGCCTAGCATTCCAAAGCTCAGGTTCTGAGCTGTCAGTCTAGGGTTGCCCTGACTGGCTCTTTAGCCAGAAGCACCAAAGATCATGCTGAACCTCTTTTAAGATTTTGTTGGTGGAGGCATTCCAAAAAAAATCTGTGCACCTGTGATTTTAATTTTCTCTCTTAGGAGAAGAAAAACTTTTTCCTCTGATACTGAAGACCAATCTGTCCTTTGTGTTATTAAATAATGATTGTCTTAACTCTTTTGGATGAGAGAGCATGATTAGTTAGATACGAAGACTATGAAACATAGTTGGGAAATAGTTGAACTGTAGAAAGATGAACTCTCCTGAGTTTCATGTTGGTACCTGAAAATAAGACAGTTTGGCAGGAAGGAATAAAACATTGGTTTTTAGTAAATATCTCAAAGGTTTTCTGAAATTAGGATGTTGCATTCTTATAATGAACTTAACTTTTTTTTGGAGGTGAACATTCTTTTAGGTCTCTACAGTGCACTTCACTGAATTCCTTTTACTGGCAGAAAAAAAAAATGGCAAATTGAATAGATTTTATTGAGGAGGGCAAGAAAATAGTTCTATCCTTTCATTTCCAGAACAGTTTATATAGAGTACTCAGCTTTAACACTGACTTCAGTTTTTATTTTTTTCCCCCCCCATTGGAGAATGAAATCCAGATTCCCTCAGTCTCTCTTTCAAGGCTTCTCTTTGAAGGGCATCTGAAGAGAAATAAAACCAGGTTAGTTACTTGTCCACTAGAGGAGCTTGGTCCTTAGACCTGAGGCCTTAACTTCTGTGGGATGTCTGCATTTTTTTTTTAGCTTGGTTCAGACAAGATTTCCATTTTCATTAATCTTCACGATGAGTCACTCAGGAGAAAGATTCTTGGGAGTTTGAAAAACCTTTCTATGAATCACAAATCAGCTTTTACTCCTAAGGAAGGAATAGTAGAAATTTACTTCTAGGAGGAATGGTAGAAATTAGCAGGTAAAATCTCTACAGTTGATGGTTGAGGACTTCGTTGTATAATGACTGATTTGGTAAACAAAAAAATCTTGAATGAAAAAGACATTCAAGTTGAAATGTAATACTTCTCTCTCCTCTGAAGAGAGCCTAAAAAGTTAGCTTCTTATTTCGTACTCATAGTATTAGATCTTGATCTCCCAAACTCAATCAGATGTTGGGTACAAATCCAGGAGGCAGGGAAGTGAGGCTTCAATGAGGTGCTCATCAGTTTCCAGAGTGGCTAAGTGTTGGCCACTGCCAGAAGATAGATCTGGTCATTGGGCTGTGCTTGAGGAGCTAAAGTCAAAGAGAGAAAGCATGTCCAAGAATGTGTGATGTCCTTGGCAAGGGGCATCAAGGCTCCCTACCATTAGATAGAAATAAATTCCTTTTCTCGGTTTAATGAAATGCTTCAGAGACACCTTTGTTTTTCTGCAGCAAGTGAATTCCTTTTAGGGCCCTATAAAATTGTCCCCTCTTCTGTTGGATTTTGTTGAAATTTAAATTACATCCCATGATTTCATGTGAAAGGGCAGTGTGAGAGGCAGGCCAGGTTTTCCCTCATCTTGAAACTCTGGGATGATGCTGTTGCTTATCTTGAGTGATAGAAAGCACTCCTCTCAATGTTACCTCTGCTTCTAGGTGTGCCCCCAACTCTCTTTGGCCTCATTTTAGGTATCAGAGCATCCACTGGTGCTCTTTTTGGGTGCTGGGCATCAGGCTTCGAGCTTTGGCTTGGGCTCAGCACCTCTTAGATTCCTCTCTGAAGAGAGTATGAGAGTTGGGGCATGGCAGTTAGAATCTGGTGGAATAGAACTTTAGGGTTTTCTCTTATTCTTAGCACCTCCAAACATGGATAAGTAAGAACCATTTTGAAATTACATGAGTCAGTTCCTATAATATGGACCTTTGGGTGAACTTAAGGGGAAAGAAATGGGGAGAACTGTTCTTTCTGGGGACTAATGCTATTGGGTATGGGTCTACATCAGTGGGCAGCTGTCGATACCATAAAAGAGTGAACTGTGGGGAAAATGCCCAACTTTTGAGGTGGTTCACTCTCAGTACAAGAATTATCTAGAGTTGTCCTCTTCATGTCCCAGGTGTGACCTGGTGCTCCTTCACCTCTGGGCCTGGATTCGTTGGCTCACCTCACCATCCTCAAACTCTCATGAAACCCATTAAGGGTTTTTTGGCAGTTAAGGAAGAGCTCAAAGGAAAGGAATTAGCACAGCTCCTTAGAAGCTATTGTAGAAAGTAAAAGATGAAACCATTAGGACAAGAAGGTGGGGCTGAGGAAAGTGGAAAGGGGCAGATGGGGCAGATGGCATATAGAGCAGAGATCATAACCTTCCCAGAAAAGCTAATCTCTAAAGAGGAAACAGCTGAAAGAAACCCAGGGTCAAGCAGAGGCTGAGATTGGGCTCCATGCCCCAACGGTCAGTCCCTGATGTCCACCTGTAGCTGTAGACTCCTTCCCTGGTCTGGTTGCCATAGTAGACTTCTGTCTCCAAGCCGTTGTTCATGCCTACCTCTCCGGATATTCTCCTCCCGGCAACCCCAGCAATCGCTCCTGCAGCTGCCCCTGCCGCAGCTCCGGCTGAGGCAGCCGCTGCAACCCGGAACGCTGAGCCTGAGGAACTGTAGCGAGGGGCAGACTTCATCCTCATCCGGCTGCTGCTGCTGCTGCTTCGACCCCTGCCACGAGCTGCCCCTCGGGCTCCACCGCGACCTCCCTTGCTGGTGACATTCTCACAAAAGAAAGCAGCCAGGAGTAGAAGGGTCCAGCACATTATTGTTGCCCAATTCATCTTCAGAACTGGAGCTTTGGAACCTGTGGGAGAGGGGAGGGAATGAAGTCATAAGGCTGGTCCCATAGGGGAGCGGAGGAAGTGCTGGTACCTTGGTATACAAAGCCAATGGGACAACCCTGTCTTCTTAGTCTTGGCTCATCCTCCAGGAGTGGTCCAGAGGTAAGGCACAGAGTTGCTCTGGAGAAGACACTAATCAGATCCCACTGTATGTAAATTCAGGCCCACCCAAAAAAACCCAGTCTTATCTATTTTTGACTTATATAGGGATAGAGAGTGAGGATGGGTATAGAGACATAGTTGAGGATGATGTTTTTTTTCTCCATCCCTCTTTCAGCATCCTCCAAGGATGCCCATATTGTCACCTTCCTTTCCTTATCTGACCTGATAACATTGTGGGCCCTTCCATTTGTAGTATTTAGTATAATTGGTGTTATATTCATTGGTGTACATGACATATATCCCCAGCCAGACTATGCTTCACAAGGACAGGGACCATCCAGCACAGCACATAGCATATAGGATACTTAATACTTTGTGCCCTCATGACACATTACCTATGTTGAATTCTATTAAATTGTAAACTCTTTGAGGGAACCCCCCTTCAATATATAATAATTAAAAAAAATCCAAACATTCAAACTTTGGAACTTTAAATGAGTTTTTAAGAATGCAGCAGAAGGCTTTGTATGCAGGTGGTGTTTTAAATAAATGCTTGTTGAATTTCTGAATCATGAGACTCAATTCTGAGAAAACTGCAGTAATTTTTGCAGAATTAACCTCAAGGAAATGCCAAGAAGTAAAATAGTCCCCACCCTAATCATTCCTGCTTCCTCATTCTTTTTCCTGCTACTTACACACCGGTCTCATGTCAATTATAACCCATTAAAATGTATTTCAGAGGCTGGTAATATTGGCATTCATATAATGTTTTAGAATCTGCAAATTGCTTTAAATTCAGTCTCATTTTAGCCTCCCAGTGCCCTGTGAAGTATGCATTATAGTTATCACCAACCCCATTTTATTGCATTAAGATAAGTGATATTCAGGTTAAGTAATTTGTTCAGGGGCACACAGCTAGTGTCAGAGGAGACATTTGAACTCAGGTCTTCCTGATCTTGATCTCCCTAATCTTGATTGTGTTGCTTTTGTCAGGAACCAATTTGTCTGCTTAGAAAATGGATATATCATGGCAAATGAGGTACATTTCCACAGTCCCTAACAATTTACTGGAATTCCTGATCCTGGGGGGGGGGCATTTGTTTATGCTTGATTTTCCTAGGTGGAGGTGGAGGCACATTCTCCAAACTCTTGAATGGAATTTGGTTTTGAGGTCAACTTTAATGGTGCCCTTTTCCCCTTTCACTACCCATACCTTAAATACCCTGGTTCATCCTCCAAGCTATCTATCTGTCCAGTAGTTTTAAGGAAGAAATGAGTTTGACATGGACATGGACAATATTGACTTAACAACAAATCTGTCTGAAGTCTCATATAACTTATATAACTGTTATCTTCCCTTTAAGAGCTGCAGAGCACTATTTCCTCTCCTAGGGGAGCTTTGGGACTATATTCTCTAGGAATCACTTCTCAGGAGAATCTTCTATAGCCAGCTTGAGTGGGGGAAAAGAAAATAGATTATGCTTTTTCTTTACTCCTCCTTTTCATTAGGAAAATTGAGAATTGAGGTAGGTAGAATTGAAGAAGGAATTTAGGGAGGAAAGGAGGTTGAAGCAAAAACTGGGGCCCCCATCCAACTCCAGATTGCCCCCCCAAAACATTGGCTGGTAAGGACTTGCATGAGTGGTCTGCATTGGGGTCCATTTTGAGAGAATTGGAAGAAGAGGTGGGCAGGAGAAAAAGGGATGAAAGCTGTTAAATGAAGGAATGAAAAGAACTATGGAGAGAATAGAAGGAAGATGGAGGGAGAGAAATAAGGAATAGAAGAAAAGGGATGTCTTAAAGAAGGATAAAAAGGAATATTAATATAGTGCTGAAAGGAAAAAAATTTGGGAAGGGGGAGAGAAGATGAGAATGGCTATGGAAAGGGGGGTATAAAGTGAAGGATAGAAGAGCCTGAAGTTGGAGATATGATGGTGAGGAAGAGAGCTAGGATAGAGAAAGAGAAAACAGGGAGACATGAAAAGAAGAAATTTGGAGGATGGAATGAGGTAGGGCTGGAGCAACAATTAAGGGAGGTTGACAGCAGTTCAGGGAAAAGAGATCTTCCACTATTCTTTAGCCTCTTCAATCCCGCCATTAGTGCATTCCCTTCCCAGATCTCTTCTGTCACCATCTCTGGATCCTTTAGCTCTCTCATATCTTTCTGTCCACGTCTTCCAGTGTTCCCACTCCCTCCCCCATTATATTATAGTCCATCTACATCCCCTTGTAGCCTCCTTTTTCTTTTCTCTTCCCAAACCCCCCCTTTCTCTTTTCCTTGCCCATCCCCCTACCTTCCTGGTCTGTATGGTTCAGAAAGCAGGTGCTGAGACTGAAAACAGATCTAGGTCAGAAGCTGTGTAGTGGGGAAAAACCCTGATTTTTCAGAATACCTGATTATATGCTTTTCGACAAGTCACTTAGCCTTACTGAGGCTCAGTTTCTTCATCTGTAAATTTAGCAGATTAGAAACTTGGATAATCTCCAAAAATCCCTTTCAGCTCAAAATCCAAACATCTTCCTCCCAATTCCTCCCACTCTCTTCCCCCCTCAGCTTTCTGATGATGAATCGCTTACCCAGTGAGCTCCAAGACTAGACTTCCCTTCAGAGAGCTGCTGCTGTCCGGATCTATGGTGCTGATCCTGGGAACCCTACCCCAGCAGATGGCAGATTCTAGACCTTCCTCCTAGATAGAGGAGAGGGCTCAGAAGCAATGCTGGTTCCTGACTTGCGGCTGCATCGGAAGGACTCCTCCCCAGATGAGGAGGTGGGAGGAGGGTGAAGGATTGAAGCTCAGCCCTCTTGGCATTCAGGGGTGGGCAGGATCTACAGAGCTCAGGTTCCCACCCTCTTCCCCTCCCCTCACCCAATCCCCTTCCTGCTCTGGCACTGAGTGAGCTCTACACTCCGTACCATCCCTCTTTGTTCAAAATGACACCTTTTCTTTACTCTAAGATCAGCTCACAGGGATGTGGGGCAAAGACCTAGTTCTAGAAGGTGGGTCAGTTTTGATAGATTGTATCAGTGACTTGTAGGAGGTAAAGAGGGTGGATGTAAGAGAAGATACCCTAGAGAATAGGGAGGAAGCACAGTTAGGATGTAAGTGTGTAACTGCAATGTCTAGTTAGTGCAAGTGGCCTATAAATAATAAGTGCTTAATGTTTGATGAATTGAGTTAAAAAAATTAAGTTGATCTAAGTGCTTCCTTATCTGTGAAACAGGTATGATATTTTCACTGTATTCCTCTGAGAGAGGGATATTGTAATGGAAGCACTTTGTAAAATTTAAAGTGCTTTGAAAGTATGTTATAAGCATCATTATGTTGTCTTGAATAGGAAGCATTATGTAGTGACATGGCATTGTATAAGCAATATTGGGAAATGTAAGTTCCCTGTGCATCCTTTCTTCTTTTTTTTTTTTCCTTTTTGAGATGTATGGGTCAAATGAAAGTTTTTTAAGGATGGGGGTGTGGAAACATAGGCATGCTTATAGGTAAGAGATGCAGATATTAGATAGGAAGAGATCAAATATATGAAGAATTATCATTTTTATGTCCAACATCAAGTAATAGGATACACAGTAGCAAGAGCACTAGAATCAGAACTGCAGACTGGTACTAACTGTGGCACCAGTGAGGTGTGTGAGCTTGGGCAACATTAGACCTCAGTTTTTTTTCCACACAATAAGTGGACAGATTAGATGGTCCTCAAATTGCCTTCTACTTATATACTACTTATAGAGCATCTTTCCTATATGTCCCTTCCTCTCTGCTCACACTGCCACTTCCCTGGCTCAGGCTCTCATCATCTCACATCTGGCCTCTAATTGTCTTTTATTGATCTCTCTGCTTCAAGTCTCAATCTCCACTTTACCCTTCACTCAGCTACTCAAGCAAGTTTGTAAAGTGCTGATCATTTCACGTTATTTCCTCTACTCAGTAGTGAGTCTCCATCAACTCCTAGGATTAAATACAAAATTCTCTGTTTGATGTTTAAAGTCCTTAACAACCTGACTCCTTCCTATATGTTCAGTATTTTTGCCAAGAAAGTCTCATGGAAAGCATTGGCTTGTCGTGGCCCATAGGATCATAAAGAGTTGGAGATAACTGAATGATTAAACAACAGCAGCCAACTGTAATAAAATCAAAACCCCTTGGAAATATAAGAACTTTGAGGACAGAGATTACTCTTTGTCATTTTTTTTTGGTCTTTATATCCCAGCACTCAGCACAGGGCCTGGTACATAGTAGATACTTAATAATGCCTACTTATTGATCAATAATTGAAATATTGAGGGATTTTTTTGTCATCAAGTAATAGGAAACATGTAGTAGCAAGAGCACTAGATTTAGAAGGCCTGAACATAATATAGTATAGTAATTAAAAAAATTTCCCACCAAATACTCTACAAACCAGTGACAAAGGCTTTCTTGATGTTCCTAGAACAATACACTCCATCTCCCAGCTCCGTGTTTTTCCACTGTCTTTCTCTCATGCTCAAAATGCTCCGCTTCCTTATCTCTACTTCATATTTCAAGACTCAGCTCAAAACCTATCTCTTTAGGAGGCTTTTCCTTCTCTCTTTATCTCCTTCAATGCTTCCTTAAGTTTGCTTCCTATCTACTTTAGATTTATCTTTTATGTGCAATTATTTTCTACCTCATGGGAAGGTGAACACCTTGAGATCAGAGAGTGTAATTTTTGCCTTTTTTTTTTAATCATCAGATCTTAGCACATAAATAAATGCTTGTTGAAAGACTGAATAATGTGTCTCACTAAGAAGCATGTCTTGTACAAAACCATGGTCTATTTGCAACTGGAATAATTTCTGTTTTTTCTATTAGTTTTACTCCAATAAATATATAATAACTTGTACTTTTTAATGTAGCTTTCTAAAATATGGAGAATACTTTATACACACTATTTCATCTGGTAAGGTAAGTATTACAGCTTTTAATATGCCTTATAGATGAAGAATTGAGCAAAGAGAAGTTAGATGACTTGCTCAAGATCACATGGCTAGCAGAAGTGATATTTGAACTGATTTTTTTTTTAATAATTGGAGTCTTTTGCAGATAGGTGGCACAATGGATAGAACACTTGATTCTGAAGTCAGGAGGATCTGAATTCAAATCCTGAATCAGGATTATACTTAATTCTTTCCTTATACTTTCCTCACTGTGTAACTTTGGGCAAGTCATTTTACCTCAATTGCCTTCCATAAAAATAAAATTAAAAGAAAAAGACAAAAAATATATAATTGAAATCTTTTTTTAGTACTTCCAAGACTAAATCACCTAGAATTCATCACATTTAGAATTTTGCTGGAGTAGCAACAAAATTATATAAATGAAGCATGCATATTAAAAATCTATTTTATGATTGGAAGAACAAAGATGCAAAGTTTAAGTGATTAACTCAGTGGTAGGACCAGAACTTGAATATATTTCTGAGTATATGAGACATCAATATAATATACTATGTTTAAACAAAACCTAACATGATTCTAGCTTTCAGGAGGGTCTTGGATTTTGTAGAACAGTAAGAGGCTTTCACTACTTGCTTTCATCATTTTTAAAATATTCATTTGGAAAATAATTTGAGGATTAGGCATTAAACTGTATGTAGCCTGTGAATCAGTATATATTTATACCTGAAAGAGATCAAAGGAGGAAAATATAGTAATAATTTATGATATATTTATTATAATAAAATATTTGCAGTAGATATTTTGGGGTGTAAAACTACGGGGTTCTTCAAACAGTGGAAAATGACTAAATAAATTATGGTACAAAAATGTGATTGATAGAATATTATTATACTATAATAAATGATGAAAAGGATGGTCTCAGGAGACTTGGTATAAACTGATACAGAATAAAGTGATCAGAGCAAGAAAAACATTATATATGATACCAGCAACGTTGTAGTCACTTTAAGCATCCTGCACAACACAATCAATGATCAACCATGACTTCAGAGCACCAATGATGAAAAATACTTCCCACCTCTTGACAGGTAATTGATAATCTCAGGGCACAGACAGACATTTTTGTACATTGTTAGGTTCTTACTAAGTGCTAATGAGATAATGAGATAGTAGGTTCTTACTAAGTGCTAAGTCGGTACTTGACAATTCTCTAGTTCCCGTCTTTACTGGGGAGGAGCTTGCATGCTTAGGAGGAGCAAGTTCATTGGTTGAAGTAATTTTTCCCAGAAGCCCTTGCATTATCGCATGCCCATTCTCTGGGAGGATAAAAGAGGGCAGCACTCCAGAGATAGGGAGTCTCTGCTCTAGGCCAGAGTTGAGTCGGCTCTCTACAGGAAGAAGAATCTGTTTGAGATATTTGAGTTGACACAGCAGATCTCCTTCCAGAGAGCTATCGGCAGCTTCTGGAGACAACAGCACATTACAAATTGGCGTCCACAGTGTGGGGCAAGGACTTTTGCTTATCCTGACAAGGACTTATTCTGAGCCATTCAGAGGAGCTAGACTGGACCTTAGCAATTTGGTGCCTGAACAGGGACAGACACAATCCTCATTCCAGTGGAAAAGACTTTCTGACACAGAAATAACCGTAACAAGGAAACTTTGTTAAAGATTAAGTGAGTGTTCTAATAGACAAATAAGGAACTTAACTTGTTAAAGACTAAACCAGCAATCTCTTATAGCTGAAATGGGGCAGATGTTAGCTAAAGACAATCCCTCGACCTCAGCCGACTCAGCCCCAGCCCCAAAGGCAGCCTCAGCTCCAGCCCCATTCAGGAGTGGTACTATAGAGAGCATAATTAAATAATTGAGGAGCAGAGTTTACTTGTAACCTGGGTACAGATTGCTAAACTCTTGGCTGCATTAAGACGCATGTCCCCTTGGTTCTTAGAGGAAGAAAAGATAGATGTAGATAAATGGAAGCTAGTGGGATTTGAAATGAAAGAATTTCATGCAAAAAATGGGCCTCGTTCAATTTCTGCAGAAGTATTTTATATCTACAACATAGTTCAATTAGCCTTAAACTATCAAGCAAGTTGTAGGAGAAGGAAAAGTTTTAAAAATGAACAGAGGAGGAAGTGTGAGGAAAAAAGGAAAGATCAAGATATTGCCCAAGAGCAAAGGGATTTAAATGAGGAATTAGGGTATGATGACTCTGATTCTCTTGAAGAAGCTTCAACCCTGCCTAGAGAGCAGATTATTGAAGGGCCCACATCAACTCCACCTTCAGGGGTGGAGCAAGAAGGAGGAGGGGAAGAGGCAGAAACACAAACAAAATCGCCTGTTAAGCAGCCTAAGCCTATGACAAGATTAGAAAAAGCATTGGTTAAAGCTAAGAGAGGAGGACAGGTTATAAGTGATTTTATACATGCATATCCTGTGATTGGAGATATTGACTCTATTGGTCAAAAAAGAAGAAGATATGCACCTTTAGATTTGAATTAAAGATTTGAAAAAAGGTTGTACCCTTTATGGGGCTACATCGGCTTATGTTAAAATGTTACTAGATGGTTTGTCTTATGAAATCCTAACCCCGAATGATTGGAAATCCATAGCAAGGACATGCCTACAACCTGGAGAAAATTTGTTATGGCTTGTGGAGTTTCATGAATTATGTGAAATCCAAGTCAGATGCAATTTGGAAATAGGAGTTAAGTGCACTTTTGAGCACTTAGCTGGTGAAGGTCGGTATGGAGAGAATTCAGAACAGATTCATTATACCATGACAATATATGAGTAAATTGCTAAGGCTGCAATAAAAGCTTGGGGTGTCCTCCCTGGACTTTGGGGAGAGGCTTTCACTAAAATAGAGCAAGGTCCCAATGAACCTTTTGCGGATTTTGTGGGATGTTTGCAAACTGCTGTCAAAAGAACTATTGGAGAAAATGCAGCTACAGAAATAATGACCAGACATCTGGCTAAGGAAAATGCCAATGAGATTTGCAAAAGAATTATATGGGGATATGCTCCTTTAGAGGAGATCATAAGACGTTGTGCTACAGTGGGAACAAATGCTTTTTATACCCGGACTATGATGAACATGGAAAGACAGGGTCCCTCCTGGCAAGGGACTTCTAGAGAAACTCGGCGATGTTTTCAATATGGAAAAATTGGACATCTAAGAGCTCAGTGTAGGTATGGAGATACAGTGAGAAGACAGGGTGAGAGAAGACCTAAAACCCCATGTCCAAAATGCAACAGAGGACTCCATTGGGCATCAGAGTGTAGAATAATTCAGGGAAATGGGATGAGGGGCCCAGGTCCAGGGCCACAGGCAAAAAAGACTTGGGGCATGATGGCAGCTGATGTTACACCCAAAGAACCTTTAGAAGGTCAGGACTCTGATTTGATCAACCAGCAGAAAAGTAATCACATGGCAGAAAGGGATTACCTAATAAGTCAGCCAAAAGGCAATCAGATTGCAAAAATGGATTACACTTGGGGAGAATACAGACCTTTTAAACCAACAGGGCTGTGTCCAGTGCAAACAACTTCAATGTAATTGTCAGATGATGAGAAGAGATTTAGAAAGTGGTAAATAGAAGGAAATTAGATAGGTTAACTGCTTGGAGAGAGGGTTTGCTTGTATTTTAATAGACAGAAGGAAAAAGATGAAGAAGGAAACAGATAGGTGGCAACAAGTGCCTGGAGAGAGGCAGAAAAAGAGAAAGACCTCAAAACAAAGGAGAAAATCTAAGAAACATCTGACACTGAAAGAGCATGGCTAATAAGAAGACTGTTAAAGAACTTTAAAACCAGCAGGAATCATTGGATTTCCTAACACAAGATGAGACTAATGGACAATGGACTTATGAACATTTATAAATTCTCAATTTATGATTAGTTGATCATGTTATTTGTTACATACTTCTAGCACGTGTTATGTTACTATGTTATTATGTTACTATGTGTTTATGTAATCTATGTCATTATGTGTAATGCCTCCCATATTGATGGATTTATGTTTCAAGGTCATGACCACCCTATGTTCTAAATCAAAAGAAAGGGGGAGATGTTACAGGACATGACTAATTTGTGAATTTGACTATGCATATTTGTCACAAAGGTTTCATTTTGATTTCTTTTTAATGGAGATAGATAGTAGATAACATTTTTATTAATTGGAAAAAAGCCTTTTTAATTCTTATAGTCTATAAAAGAAGGTTAAAAAGTTCCTTTGGATGAGGATGAGAAGGAATGAAGAGATGGTTGGGGAGATTGTTACATGATGAATTTCCAAAATGAGATCCCTATTTTGAAACGATATAAATGGGAAGTAGAGAATACATAAAGACAGTCACTGAATCTCATTTAATGAGAATTAGAGATCCTTTTTAGAGGCTGAAAAAGATCATAAATTGATATCATAGTTGTTGATTGATTAACTGTGAGACCAATACATTCTTGGGGAGTTTCTAGTGCCTACTTACTTATTTTGAACATCCTAGATAGTGTTTGCAAACAACCTTAGTGTGAGATAAAATCATCTATTCTTACCCTTTACCATTTAGGTGGATAGCTTTGATATGATATCTTAATGCAAACCAAGTTTCTCCTGCCAAAGAAAACAAAGGACCTCAGATGGATCTTATCGAGTCAGGATCTCTGAAAGAAAATATAAGTTTATTATTTGTTCCTTTCCTTCTCTCTACTCTTCCAGTAATTCTTCCTGAGCCTCCCCCTGTCTCTCTATCTATGGCTGTCTCTCTGTCTCTCTGTGTCTGCCTTTCTCTTTCCCATTCTCTGTCTCTCTGTCTTTCTCTTTCTCTATCTTTCTGCCCTCCTCCTTGCTCTTCCCCCCTCTCTTTTGAGGGCTATGAACAGAGATTTAAATAGGTTCTAGCTTCAAATTCAACCTCTTTTCTTCCCTCACTTCTGTTTTCAATTAAGAGTGTTGACAGTGAGTTCAAGTCAGTTTTTAAGTAGACTAGAAGCTCACTTTATTCTTAAATCCTATAACAATTAGGGAACTGACTTACATGGATCTGAATCTTTGGGGTATCCCTAAAATGCTTTCTCTGGGACTCTCAGGAAAGCCATGAGTGGGCCGGGAATAAATAGGATGATTGCTTCATTTAACTTTTTACCTTCCCTAGTGTATATTGCTAAATATGTTAAACTTAATAGGTTGGAAGGGAGGAAACAAACATTTTCAAGCATCTATTATTCTACTATGTGCCAGCCTTTTGTTAATATTATTTCATTTGATTCTCACAATAATTCTGGGAAGTAGATGCTATTATTAGTCCCACTTATGCAATTGAGGAAACTGCACCCCAAATTGGCTTTTAGATAATCAAGTAAAAATATCATCTCTTTTAAAATAGTATTTTTAATAGTAATAGGGTCCATTTTGAACATGGAAAGATATATTTTACTAGCTTATAGAGTCAAGAAATCTCAGAGAAGGGCCTTCAGAAGTTTTACTCAATGCATGCCTTTTATAGTATGCCCATAATAGACACTTAATGAATGTTTATTGGTTTGCTAAATTGAATCCCTAATAATTGGTTATTTCTCTCTCTCCTTGGAGACCCTTAGTGATGGGTAACTTTTACCTCTGAGACAATCAAGAGGTAAATTCTATTTTGTATGTTTTTAATTGTTAGGTATTGTTTTTTAATGAAGTTGAAATCTGACTCTGAAACTTCCACTCTGCGTTTAGTTCTACTCTCTGAGACCAAACAAAACTAAATAAATTAAACTTAATTTCTCTTCCAAATGAAAAGCCTTCAAAAATTTGAAAAGAACTATTGTGTTCACCCTGAACCTTCTCTTCTCCAGGCTACATATACACATAACCAGTTGTTTCTGTTCATTATAAATAGGGCATTCTTTAAGTTGCCTCAATATCTCAATTTCTTTCTTATGAACATTCTCTAATCTTTCTAAAATGTACTTACCATATATAGTCACACCTTCAGGATATAATTACGCCTTATATATTTTGGACAATATATTGGGACTAATACAGACCAACGTCAAAATAGCTTGATTGGCTGCCTTGTCATAATTTATGGATCCCTGGTGACTTCAAGACTGTTCAGTCAGACCAGGCATAAATGACAGCCAGACTGCGAGGAAGGTAAAAATGAGAAATAGTATATGCCTTTAAGGTGATCCCAATCTAGTCTGGGTATACACAACCAGATGATCATTGCAAAAGGCAGTACAACAGACACTGAGATCCTTTCTTGAATAAACTTCCAAGCATTCCAACTATCCTGCAGAGAGCACAACTCCATTGTACTGGCCACATTGTTCGAGTACCAAATGTTCATTTGTAAAAAAGATTATTTCATGGAGAATTCACATATGGCAAGCATTCACAAGATAGTAAAAAAAATGATACAAGGGCACTCTCAAGGTCTCTCTTAAGAACTTTAGCATTGATTGTATGACATGGGAGATACTGACACAGGACCTCTCAGTATGGCGTGCCCTCATCAGAGAAGATGCTGTGCTGTGAGGAGAGCAGAATTAAATTGGCTCAGAAGAAACATGAGATGCTCAGAGTTAGAAAAGTTACACCAAAATATTCATAGGGACTATTTGTGTCTGACTTATGGCAGAGCATTCAGAGCTCATAGTGGTCTCATTAGCCACAGTCTTATTAGCCATACATCAACTCTAACATGCTGATGTCATTTTGGTTCTCTTTAAGAATGAAAAACAATTCACAACCAATATGATAAATGAGGTGAAACAAACTATAGAATGAACAAATAAAAATCATGTATTAAGCATTTATTATGTACAAAGCATTGTATTAGGGAACCAGACTCCTAGTCTGGGACATGGTGGGTTCAGTCATGAGTAGCTTACAGGAAGTTACTATACACAAAAATGAATTTAGATTGGGCACAAGTCAGGGCAAGTGACTAATAGAGAGATATTAGTTAAGTTTAGGCTGAAGAGGAGTGAGGAAAGGCAACTGTTATAAGGATAGTTAAAGTCAGAGGAACTAATGTGTAATGTGAAATGTGTAAACTGTGTAATGTGTAAACTGTGTAATGTGTAATGTGTTAACTGCCAAGAGTCTAACTTTGAGGGTCACTGGGAACACCACAGCGATGACAGTGACATAGTAGTAGCCCTTCAGTGTAAAGTCAGCCAGACAATAGACATTAATTTAGTTCTTATTTGGTGCCAGATGGGAACTAGTTCTTGGGCTGGGAACTAGCTCAGCAATTTAATCTTATACAAGTGCTAACCAATATTTTAGCACTTGGAGTTCTTGCAAAAATGTAAGGATAAACCAAGGAGATTCTGATGTCTGCATTCAGGAAAATGTTGCTAGATGTGTGAAATGACAGAGGCCTCTTGTTCCATTTGTTTTTATATGAAAACATAAATTAGAAAAAGCTGAAGGAGAACAATGAGGTATGCTGAAAAGAACACTGTTCTAAAACTCAGGAGGTTGAAGTGCTCATCCTTCTGCTTCTAGCTGGTGAGGCTCTTCAGCAATCTGTGTCTTTCCTCCTAATTTGTAAAAAAATAAAGGTTCTGATTAAATGGTCTTTGAGGTTCCTTCTAGTTCTAAAATTTAGTGATCCTTAGGGAAAGTCCAATACATTGGAGAGTTCCATATAAGAGAAGTTTCTCATAACAAGTGATACCAAAATTTTTTCTCCTCAGAACCTCAGGTGATTTCTACTTTTGTATACTGTAAGAGGAGATTCAGGAAAGAGAAGAGAAAGTGAGATAGATTAGCAGGTGATTTTTTTAAAGATTTGATTTTCAGAAATCTGAGCTAGTGAAGATAATAAAAGGTTGAATTTGGAGAGGGGAACTTTGAAACATTTAATGAACAATGAATAAGTCAAGATCCTGGTCTAGGATCTATTTCTAGATTTAAGAGAGGCAGGATCAAAAGCAATCAAGGAGAATGCAAAAGGATTAAGGAGGAACAAGAAGCAATAAAAAATAGAAATACTTAAGGAAAAGGAGAAGGCAGTTGGCAAGACAAGGAGGAAAAGGTAAGATTTAGATGGTAATCCACAACATTTGGATCATAAAGCAAGTTGATAGAATAGTTTGGTGAGAGAGTCTAATTGGTAAAACATATAGAAAGTTAATGAACGGTTAAAGAGATGAGTATGACTATGGTGATGTTGAGATTAAGTGGAGAAAGTTAAGTGAGTTATCAAGTGATCTTAGAAATGAGATGTCAACATTCATAAGAATTTTTTTTGTTTTAAAAATCTCAATTATTATAGAGAATAAAGGAAATTGACTATTGCTGAATTTTTGATATTTGCATTTCTACCACAGCCAAGTGACTTTTATCTATCTTTCAGGTGCAGATTAGTCTCCTTTCTGGAAGACTATGTGAAAAGATTTTAAGAATACATCTCCAAACTACAGATTACTAGAGAAAATGAAATGTTCTTAAAGGAAACAGAAGCACAGTTTCAATGGGACAAAAAGATTCAGAGATAGTAGAAGAGAAGCTGGACCACTATCAAGATGTTGAAAAGTGAAAAAGTATAATTCAGAAGAAAAGAGGAGTAAAAGGACAGCAGTGCATTTGGAGCTATAAAATATGAATATCTCCCTGAATAGAAAGGAGCTAGATGCTCTGTGAAGGAAGAAGGTGTTTGTCCTCCTAAAATGATAGATGAGAGCCCCAATAGTTAGTAGATGAGAGAATAGCTAGTGTGAGTAAGGGGAAAAGTGCAGAGCAGTTATAATTGGTAACTCCTTGCTGAGGGATACTGAGATAACTATTTGTTGAAACAACAATAATAATAGAGAGGTATATTGTCTTTTGAGGGCCTGTCCGAGACAAAACAGAACCTTCCAAATCTTATATGAACTAATGAAAATTAACGACTTATGGAGATTCACATGGACACAAATGATACTGCCAACAGCAAAGATATATAACAAGAATTTATAAAGTACTACTAATAATTACAAAATCTTAGGCAAAAAACTGGAGATCATAAAGGCACAGCTTGTATTTTTCTCATTGTTGTCTCTTGAATGCAAAAGAAGCAGAGGAGAAAAATTATTTTGGGAAGTGAACAGCTGCTTAAGAATATGGTATTTGAGAATGATGGACTTTAGGACCATTGCTTAAAATATCAAGATGATGTATTCTTATTCAGAGATGGACTATTCCTAACAAAAGCTAGTAAGAATGTATTTGATGAGTGCCAATCAATAAATATTTATTAAGCACATACTATATCTCAGGCTTTTTATTAAATCTAAAGATAAAAGCAAAAGACAATCTGCAATCGAGAAGTACATAATCTAATGAAAGAGAGCACATGTACAAACAATCTAAATATATATGATATAGATGTATATATATATATATCTGATAAATAGGAAATAATCAATGGAGAGTAGGTGCAAGAATTAAGAGGGATTGGGAAACATTTATTGAAAATTATGGAATTTTAGTTGGAAATTGAAGGAATCCAGGGAAAGTAGGAGACAGAGATGAGGAGGAAGAACACCAGTCTGAGCATATGGGGAAGCCAGGGAAAATGCCTGGAGCTGACAGAAGGAATATGTTATCTGAGGAACAGCAAGAACGCCAGTGTCATTGATTCAAAGTTTCTCTCTCTGTCTCTATTCTGTCTCTGTCTCTCTGCTGTTTCTCTCTCTGTCTTGCTGTATATGTGTAAGATGTAAGAAGCCTGGAAAGATAGAAAGGCTAAACTATGAAAGGCTTCTCTTATGTTAAAATCCCTAATTCATTTTGTTCATTTATGCATGCTTCCTTTCTTGGGCATTATCTCCTGTGAAATTCTAAGTGTGTCAGTTACTTCCTTCATTGTTAACTATTCTCTATGGTATTTAAATTAGGGGATATACATAGCATAGAATATATGTATATGTTCTCTCTCACTTTTTATCTTAAAACCATTTTTAGATTGGTAAGAAACTTTCCCCTCATTCTCTATTTTTTTCTTTTTCTTTTTTTTTCTTTCTTTCTTTCTTTTTTTTTTTTTTTTTTGGCTGAGGTAATTGGGGTTAAGTGACCTTTCCAGGGTCACACAGCTAGGAAGTGTTAAATGTCAGTGGATACACTGTGCCACCAAGCTGCCCCTTATTCTCTCTTCTTAATCCCCTACAATCTCGATTCCAAACTGATCGTTCCAGTGAAATTGCTCTCTCCAAATTATTAATGATCTCTTAATTGCCAAATCCAAAGATCTTTTCTTAATCTTCTTGAACTGTTTGAAGCTTTTGGCACTATGGATCATTATCTTCATCTTGATATTCTCTTCTCTCTGGGGTTTTGGGATACTATTCTCTCCTGGTTCTGTTACCCATCTGAATGCTCCCTCTCATTCTCTTTTGCTTCATTCTTCTTCAGATCATACCTACCATCTGTAGAGGTCCCACAGCAATCTGTTCTAGGTCCTCTTCTTTTTTGTCTTCATACTACTTCACTTGGTAATATCATCAGTTCTCATGAATTTAATTAGCATTTCTATACTGATTATTCTCAAATATGCCTATCCTATCCTAACCTCTGGGTCCAGTGGCAAGATCACAATAACTGGTGATGCCCCAGGAAACCTTGGCCTTTTTAAGCTAAGGTCTTTCTCAGATCTCAATTTGTCTGAGACAATACCCATTTAGTGACTTAAGATTGGGTAAAAAATGAAGCAAAAGATGAGAGATCACAAGACTGGAGGTCAAATATTGTAATGAATCTCTCCCTCCCTCTTTCCCCCCTTTCCTCCTTCCTCCTCCTTTCTGACTTTTTCTTCTTGCTTCACTTCTATTCCTCTCTCCCTCCCTCCTTCTCTCCTTCTGATCCTTTCTTTTCTTTTTTTTTTTTTTTTTGTAATGCCTATATTTTATTCATTTGTGGGTATACCTTACCTTAAGACCACACTGAATCAAAAATAAAGGAGGTGTTTTTGACATATAGTTCATTGCCAACTGAATTATATTAATTCCACTTATAAATCTTGACCTTTTTTCTCCCTCTCTTCACCCCCTCCCTCTCTTAGACAGAAAGCAATCCAATATATGTTAAACATATGCACTGTTCCTTTCTTTCTTCTCTTCCTCCCTCCTTTCTTCTTTTCCTTTCTTCTTTTTTGTATGCTAAACCAGTTATCTGTCTCTATTATAAAGTTATTATATGTTACAAAGTTATTTTAACAACATTTCTTTGTGAATCATGCCAAACTGTTGGCAAGCACAAATTATCATCCTCATAAATATTTTTTGAGGGAAAAAGGCAGTTTTTTCTCAACCAATAGTTAAATTAAAAATAAAAAGTTTATAGCACATTATGGCAAAATGGTGCTATGTTGAAAATGACACATACTTCATCATTCTAAATTACATGATGTTTAAAAATAGACTGCTTGGGATTTTGCTGAGCTAATTCCACAAGTATGAGAGGTGGGCTAATACTGGATTTTAATAATGTATATCTTTTCTAGATCATTCATTTCAAGATCAGGACATGTGGTACTTCAAATTTTGAAACTTTGCTAAATAGAGTTTCAAACAAATGAGCCTTTCCATTTGAAAATTTCACTAACATTAACATGGGCAGTTATAGGTATAAGGTCAAGGTATTGTTTCTAAAGATCATGGTGCCAAAACCTACAAAAAAACTTTTCAGGTATCACAACTCCTTAAGGTCTTCTTCAATAAACACTCCTTATAGAACATGTCCAAATCCTGGCTTCTTACTGGAGGACCCATGCAGTTTACTTCTTTGCTATCCCTCCTTCCCTGATGGAGAAGATACAGTTCACACAGACTCTGGTAGGCAGGTTTGAGGGAGATTGGTTTGGAAGAAAAGATGCCCAGGCTGCTGAACATCTCTGTTCTAATTTTGAAAAATGGGAAGAAAACTTAGTCTCTGGCATAATACAGGTCAGTGAGTCTGATTTTAGTTCATGGAAAAAATTTTATAACATCATTAAAGAGAGGTTGTTAAAGATCTATAATGTGAAGTGGTGATTACAAAGAGTCAGTAGACTTTATCAAATTTAATCTTATTTATCATGCCAGCTGATCTCATTTTTCTACTTTTTTTTCTTTTGGGAAGAATTACCAAAATATTAGATACAAAGAGAATTCTTTAGGTATAATCTTCTGAGATCTTAGCAAAAATTTTGATTAACAATCTTAAACTATTCTTATGGAGTAGATGGGGAAATGTAGACTAAATCATAAAACAGATAGATTCTGGACTGTTTATATGCTGGATTTAAAGAGTAGATGTTAATGGTTTAATGTTAACCTATCAAGAGGTCTCCAGAGGAATATCTCAGGGATTTATATTTGATTTTGTGATGTTTAACACATTTTCAATGACTTGTGTAAAGAAAACAAAACGCAAAAACAAAAATCCTGCTGCAATCTTGGACTACATTAAGATGGACATAACTTCTAAGAATAGGGGCATGGCATTACTACTATATTTTGCTCCTGTCAGACCTCATGTGGAATATTGTATTCAGTCATGGATGTTATGGTTTAAGAAAGCCATTGCTAAGATGGAGAGTGTCACGAAAAAGGTAACCAGTTTTGTGAAGGGCCTTGAGCCCATGTCATATGAAGACTGACTGAAGCAACTGGTGATGTTTACCCTGGACATCAAAAGACTCAGTGTAGATATGATAGTAATCTTTAGGCATTTAGAGGATTATTATATGGAGGAAGGATTAGTGATGTTTTGTTTGACCTTAAAGGGATATTGAAAAAAGGTCAGTTTAAATTTGACATCAGGAATAGAAGCTGTCCAAATGTGGAATAGAATTTTTTAAGAGATAGGAGTTCCCTTTCCGGCCTGAAGGCTGTGTATGACCATCTGCTGGAACTTATTTATGGTTTGAATTGGGTGACTATTGAGGCCCCATTTGTGATTTCAGGATCCTTGCTTTGTTTCTCTAACCTTTTGATTGTTAAATAGGCTTCATTCCTTTTATGCCAAATTTTGTCCTAAAAGATCAAGGAGATCTTCCTCCTCATCTTAAGAGCACTTATTCTACATATTGTAAGAAAATGGCATGCTGTCTGGCCTGACTGAAAATGTCAAATCCTTAAGATCCCTCAAGCTGATTGAGGAGTTTGTATTTTCTTCCCCCATCAGAGTGTAAGGTCCTCAAAGGCAGGAACTTCCTTGCTTTCTTTTATTTGTATCCCCAGTATTTACATAGTGCATGGCATTGAGTAAGTGCTTAACTCTATTGATGTATTTATTGATTTCTTGTCTATCATCACCATCATCATCATTACTTTCTTTCTCCTAAGGCAACATCTTCAGATGGAAATCTAGACCTTGACAATGAATTTAATGAATGCTAATCGATCAAGTGTTCTCTTGCAATTTTTGTATCCCCCATCTCTCTTTATCCACTGACTCCTTCCTCAAATCTCTTGCCCTGTCCTTTATATCCCATTATATTGCCATCCCATTTCTTCGTCACTCTCCAGGGTACCTTCCTTACTTACCTCTATAGTTCTTGGTTTCCCATTCCGTAGAAACCTCTTCGCCCTGGAAGCTCACTCCTCCCCTGTAGCACTTGTCACACTGGAAATATCCTTGGCTTCTGAAGCCTCACTATCTGATTGGCTTCTTCCTCACAGAACCTCTGGTTTAAGGACAAGGTCCAGGACAAAGATGTTTTCATTCCTTTCCAGGTTGCATTATGACTCATTTCCATAAGAGTTTCCTGCCATACCCCTGTGTACTTTGAGTTCCCAGTGGCTCAAACACCCAATGGATGAAAATGTGAAGTTTTGAAGCACTCAATGGGTGGTGGAGATACAGAAAGGAACAACCAGTCAGCCCCTGATCTCAGGGAGTTTCCAGTATAGTAAGAAGGATTAGAGATAGTTATCAATTATTGCTCTTTCATTCAGATCATCAGATTATTTTGAGCCCCATATGCCTGATGGAAGGAGAAAGAAAACAAAAAATTATTAAATGTCTATTATGTGCCAATCAATGCACTAAATGCTCTCTAATTATCATCTCATTTGTTCCTGACAACTTTGTGAGAGAGGTACTATTATTATCCCTTCTTTACAGTTGAGAAAGCTATGACAAACAGAGGTTAAATGACTTATTCAGGGTCAATTATTGTATGAGGTGGAATTTGAATTCAAGTCTTCCTGACTCCAGACTCAGTTCTCCATCCATTTTGCCACCTACCTACCCAGACAGCTTTTCGCCTTTTCTGACTCCTATCATCTTCCACTTTGTCATGCCATAGGAAGACATCTTCAGAGCAGCTTTCCTTTTGCATGCTTTGCCAACGCTTCTATTTTAAATAAGAATGATGGAATATCAACAGCTGTCTGAGATCCAGAGAAAAATCAGTGTCTGTGGCTCATTCAGATACCTGGTGCTAAAAATGGCAATGATGGTGGAACAAGACAGTCATAGTGCTGGAGGAAGAGTTGGCAGTCACTGTGCAAAGCAAGATAACTGTAGCTCAGCTTAAAAATATTTATCAGTCAGCAAAGGTTTCCTAAGCTCCAGCATTTCCTCTATCTTTACAAGAGTCTCAGACTATATAGAGGGACTACATAACATCTCTGTGGGTTAGAGTCTTTTGGTGCTTTGTACATCATATCCCTTAATTATTGTGATTGTGAACCCCTGAATTTGCTATCATGTCACGGCTATGCCTGTTTGAAATTCCTGGGTGGAAGCATTAGTCAAGGAGAACTAATAATCTGGGAAACCCCTGCATCCTTGGTCCCAGTAGGCTTACTTCTTAAAGGCAGAATGAAATAGACAATTTGGGTAGTTGTTGAGGCAAATGCCATTGCCATGATAAAGTACAAAGATTGATAGATTTAGAATCAGAGGAGAATGGGGTTCAAATTCTGGTGGAGACATTTACTATCTCTGTGACCTTGGGCTCTGTGATCTTGTCAAAGGTGGGAAAGACTCCTCCTGGGGGACTTATGGGTAATGATCTACATCAGGGGTGGGGAATCTTTTTTATGCCAAGGATTATTTGGATATTTATAACATCATTCATGGATCATGCAAAATTATTAACTTTATAAACTCAAGCAGTGGGGGCTTGTTATACCTAGGTTTCAGCTCATCGTCATCTGCAATTTCCTTAACAAATGGAATATGGCCTGTGAATCAGACATTCTCCATCCCTGATCCACATCATTAGAGAGAGTTTTTGCATTGATGAAATCATCGATTCTTTGAAGTATTTGACACCAGATGGGTTATTAATTTTTTACCATAGACTTTGAACCATTTAAGAATGACCTGAGAGATGAAGAGCTGTAGTTTGTCATTTGGGTATAAAAAGAAATTAAGAAATTGGTATTTTTCTTTATCTTTATCTTTATTTCTGAATGCATGTTCAAAGTCATCTCTATAATAAAGAATGCAAAAATCAAATAATGCCCATATATATAATATTTCACATCTATGGGTCTTCACCTCTTCAAAGAGAGGAAGGAAGTACATTTTTCAACTCTTCTTAGAGCTAGGCCATTTTAATAACACAATGACCAGTTTCTTTTAATTTTTTTTCTATTTACATTGTTGTAATTATTATATTTATGGCTTTCCAGGTTCTACTTATTTTATTCTATATAATTTTGTATAAGTCTTCCCCTGATTCTGGGTTTCTTATAATGCTTGATTAATGTTCTATTACATTATAATGTATCAATATGCATTGATGGACATCTATTCTGTTTCAAAACTATTCTAGTTCTAGTTTTGAACTAGAGTCTTTCATAAAGACATCAATTAAGAGTTAGTAGCCTTTAGACACATCAATTATGTATAGTTCAGATATAAAGGTTGGCAGAATTCCATTGATATCAGGGTTTGAAATAATGGATTTCTTAGTTATTCTACTTAGCTTCTTCCACTTTTACCTCATGGGGAATCTCCCCTACATGGGGGCTAGGAATCTGATTAAGTGAGCCCTATCAGGGACCCAGATGATTCTAACCACAGAGACAAAGTGTATTAAATTCTATTCACATTTGACATATTTCTTTGGACAGTATATTTCTCTGTGAATCTTTAAAGTTTCTATCTATAAGTGGATCATGTAGAATCTTACTTCAAAACAGTCTCTCAGTGAATCCAATAATGCTTAGGCTTTATTAAAAGGGACATACTTTTCTTTCAATTCTACTGTAAACATTAAAATAAGAATTTAATGTTTACTATGTATGTTTACTTGTCAATGAGAGCACTGCTCTTTGAACTCTAGCTTTTGGAACGTTGAGGACAGGAAGGAAATCATTTAAAGAAAACCAGTTTACTATTTTCTAAAATGCTGTATCTTTCTTGGAAGCTAATAACCATAGAAATGTCAATTGAATCACTGAGCCATCTGGGAAACCTTAGCAACCAGAATTGTTCTTAGGGAAGTCAGATTTTTTTTTTCAAGAAAAGGGGAAGGGAGGAAAGGAAGAATTTAGATGGTAGATTTCCTAGGGTATCTCTGATTCCCAGGATAGTCAGCTTCAACTTTTCTCTAATAAGTAACCTTGTCCAGTCTTATTTCTGAAAGCCAATGTTGATTCCTAATATTATACTATTGTCAGGCATTCTCTGTGAATACAACTGTAGGCATTTATTAAGCATTCACTATGTGCCCAGGCACCTTGGGCTGGATGTGTAATGGTAAAATAAAAACAATAACTGCCCACAAAGAGGTTATACTCTAATGGAGGAGAAAACATCAACATAAATAAATAAATGCAAGAATTATATGGAGTAGAGGAAGAATGACTGGAAAAGAGTGAAGTGAGGTGCACTTAGAAATACTTCCTAAAGAAGTTGACTCTTTGTGAATAGATTCTTGAAGGAAGTCAGGAATTTTGAAAATCAGAGGTTTTAGGGAGAATATTCTATGTTTGGGGGATAGCACACAAAGATACAAAGAAGGGAGAATGAATGAAGGACCATATGACTACTTCATAGAGTATTAGGGATTATGTGTAGGAAGGTAGGGAGGGGTTAGATTTTGAATATTTCCTTCTAGAGGTGATATGGAGTTACCAAAGATTATTGATCAGAAGAATGACATGGTCAGATGTTCACTTAAAGAAAATAATTTTGATAACTGGATCAATCAGTGAGTTCTCCTTTAACCCTTCCATCCACAGAGATAATGTCTTCTCATAAGAGAAACATTGACTTATTAGTAGTGATGCTGATACATTGAATGAGAATATGATCTTACAGGCTATTATTACAGGGTTTTTTGCTTGTATATACAGCATAGGGAGATTAAAGGCTAGCACAGCATCTAGCTAAGCACTCCTTGGCTAAGACTATTGAAAAAGGCACCCATCATTTCTAGGCAGCTAGGTGACCCAGTGGACAGAAGTCTGGGTCTGGGGTCAGGAAGACCTGACTTCAGGACTGGCTTCAGATACTCACTATTTGTGTGACCTTAAACAAGTCACTTGTTATATGTTTGCTGTCTTCAAGTATTTGAAGAGCTCTCTTGTAAAAGAAAATTTAGCTTTGGCCCCAAAGGATAGGACAGGGAGCCAAAGATGGAAAAGTGGCTTGAAATCGCAGAAAACTTCTCAACAGTTATTGTTATCCCAAACTGCTTTGAGAGTTAAGTGTCTTTCCCGTCTTTGGCAATCTTCTTGCGTAATTTGAGTGACTATTTGTCAGTTATATTATAACAGGCATTCCTTTTTTTATGAAATGGTAGTACTAGCTGGCCCTTTATATCTCCTCCAAATCAATATTCTTAGATTATATACATTATCTCATTTGAATGTATAAAAATAAATTACATATTACCAGCAAGCATTTATTAAGTGCTTACTATATGTTAGGCACTGTGCTCATCATTGGAAATACAAAGAAAATCCAAAATTTAGTCACTGTTATCAAGGATATTATATTTTACTGAGAGAGATAACTTGTAAACAATTAGGTAGATTTAAGATTACAAAACACACACACCATGCATATATATATATATATATATATATATATATATATATATATACACACACACACATATACGGTAGATAGAAGGAATTCTGACAAGAGAAAGCATTAGCAACTCAGAGGACACATCCAATTTGGGATATCCAAAAGACATTTGATGATGTTGAACTGGAACTCAGGAGAGAAAATAGACTGAATATATGAATCTAGGAATTATCTTCACAGAAAAGATATACTAATTAGAAAAGAAAATAGTAAGAGAAGGGGGCTTAGGATACAATGATTTAATATTTATAAAATGCTTTATGTACTTGATCTCATTTGAATCTCATCACAACCATATGGATTAGGTTTTAGTAGTACATGTTTCTACTTTTCTCACATGAAGAAACAGACTATGAGAGGTTGTGATTTTTAAGTTCTATATTGGCAAATGAGAGAGGCTGGATTTGAATACCAGCTTTCCTGGGGTCTTCTTGTGTTTTCTATTCATTATGATATGCCATCTATATTAAGGATTTCCAGAGTCTACCCCATAAGTTTGTACTATTTCTATAGGTTTTTAGTGTTACTGTTTTTTCTCAGCCAATAGAAAAATCTATTTAGCAACATGAGAAAATTTTTCTTTTAAAGGTTCCTCTTCTTTCCCTAAGACAATCCTGAAAGTCACAACTTTATTGACTAAGTACTCTTTTCTCACTGATTTTTTTCCCAGGGTTGAGTGGAGGGCAAAAGATGGGAGATGCCTCATAAACTTTTAATGAACTGCCAACTACTTGTAGGCATTGAATTAAGTAGGACCCCTTAGGTACTTTAATTATGGCTGGACTTTCCAAGAGCAAGATGAATAAAACTTCACAGTCAGTGCAGAAGAACGGGTTATCCAACTGAGATTGAAATACTTCCTCACCCATTTCCACGTCCTCTCTCCTTGGTACTGAAATTTAGACTCTTCCCTAATTGTTAAGGCTTTGCCTCCAGGCAAAGATATCTAACTGGGATTAGCAAATGAAAAGGAAATGAGATAATGCCATTACAACAACAATACGACACGCAGGTTTTTAGAGTACTGTAAGCTTTCCAAAGTGCTTTCTATGTAAACATCTCTTTCATGTAGATAGTGTATTATCTCTATTTTGTTTTTTAGGAAACTGAGGCTCAGAGAGGTGCAAAGTATTTCTTAAGGTTATTACACTAGCATATCAGAGTTGAAATTGAAACTCAAGTCTTTTGATTCTAAAATGTCTTATTCCAATAGTTTCTTTTTTTTTTTTTTTCATGGTCCAGATTTTTGATTTCATATTATAGGGAAGCCTCCGGTATGGAAATTTCACTCATGTAGAAAGGCAACATCTGTATCTTAGAATCTTAGATGCCTGGAGTACTGAAAATTAAAGTGATTAAGTAAAAATCCTTAAACCTAGACCTCTTTATTTTTTAACTTTTCAAAAGATTTATAAATTCATGGACATTTTTTCATTTGAGCCTCAAAACAACAGAGTAAAGTAAATGCTATAGGATTATTATCCCCATTTCTCATAAAAATCCTTGAAACTCAAAAGTTAAATGATTTGCTCATGGCATCACAGCTAGAATGTTTTAGAGGCAGGATTCAAGCCTGGATTTCTTTTGACTCAAAGCCCATTTTTCATTCCATTATAGAATGCCAAGAAAGAATAAATAAGGCTGCCATGTCTTGACAAAAATATCTATCTTGTTGTAATTTTATTTGTACCAAACAGCCTGATCTGCTCCCTGGGTGGAGATGATGAGGTCCTGGATCACTAAGTGGGATTGGTAGAGAAAGTACTGATAAGATTACTCCTTGAGGCAAGCAAGGAAGGGTACTGATGGGGATCAGCTCAACCTTACAATGCAACCTTACAACCTTACAGTCTCTATGGAGATCTTGAGTAATGCTGCCTTACTACATCCATTCAGAAAGCCAAGTTCTGTCATACCCCTAAAGTTACATTTTCCCTATAAATCTGCCCATGACCCATGGCATCTTTGCTGAATCCTTTTGGGTTAGCCTGACATGGTGTTCTGTCCCGTCATGTCTTTTTTCCCCTTTTCTTTGCAATGCTTCATGATTTTTCCTCCTCCTTATAGCTAGCTAACTCTTTATGGATGCTAAACTCTTGTATGGATTTAGCCTGCTAGTCAGTGGCATATTCCAATTCATGGAGTCTTTCCTTTTTCCTGGTTAATTGAGAGTTCCACTGGGGAACTTGTCTTTTCCATTGTTATTTGTTATATGGTATCAATTGTATCTCTTCATTTTGTCTGTACCTCTTTTACAAAATGAATGTCCTTTTGAGAAAGAGAAAAGCCACTGTGAATTTGTCACATGACTGAACCCCAACATTTGGTGCAAAACCCCAACATTTGATACCAATTGCTCACAATCAATTTCATCAGAGAGACTACTCTTTAATGTAAAGGATATCTTATGTAGATAATTGTTTCCAACAATACACTCTCCCATTATAAATTAATCCATTTCCATTTTGGTTTATAAATCAGATTGCTATAATTTTGTTTGTAGTGTGTCTCTTATCCACAGACTTAATCACTTTTTGAGTTAATTGAAACAAGTTCTTTTCTAAACCTGAAAAACTGATGAAACCAAGACTTCTGGACTTCTACTTGTCTATGATGATTCTAAAAGTACTTTAATAATAGCCATGGCCATTGATCTCAATGGTAGACTATCAGTTATAACATTTTTAATTCGTGCTTACACTTATAATATCTTAAGAAAAATTAGAATTCTGTTCCCAGTCTGATTCTCTGGCCTGAGACATTGAAAGTAGTTTTATGTATTTAGCTTGATATTATCTTTGGATTTAAGCAATGGGAGAGACTGGACCCTAGTGCAATCTCCCTTAACCCAGATGTATATAGGCATATTGCATGTGGTCCTATATGTAGCATCCCTAATATTATTGATTATTTGACTCCTCATGAAAGAGAAATAGAGAAGAATCACATCTGAAGAAATGAGAACTTTTACTATGATTATTAGAGAATTCTAATTTGAACCATATCTAGAATTAGGTCAATTTGGGTTTTGCCCAGGATGCCAAATATACTATTTACAATTCATTTGCTGCTAAAAAAAGATCAGAATTCAAAACAAGTTAGCAAATATAATAATTAGTTTAATAAACTTCCAGGTGGATAACTAGAAGAAACACTTTCTAGTTCCCCACTGAATGAATCAATAAATGAAAAAATAATTTATTAAGCACTCACGTGTGTCAATCACTGTGCTATGTAGGTTGGAGATACAAATAGAAAAAGTGAGACTAGTACTCTCAAGGAGCTCACAATGGGGGAGACGGTACCATTATTCCAAGGGTTCAACTATGGGTCACATGCAAGATCTAGAGAATCTTACATTGCATAGTATGTAAATATAATAGCCTAGGGAACTACAGAACATAAAGCCAAGGTGTTCCTCCATCTCATTTGAAGGAATAAAGTTGATAACTGCTATCTCATCCAAGCTCTGTGGGTAGTCAAGTAGCTGGAAGAAAGGGGGAAGAAAATATAGAACTCCTATGGTGGTGATTCTTTCCCACAGCTAGCATCCATTCCCCTTTCCCACACATTCTTACACTAGATGGCCTTCACATTACTTGCTCTGTGTAGTTTGTGGTCTTTATTCCTAACTGTAACTGTGTCTTAAGTCTTACTATTAAACTCAGTACAGGAATAGGATAGTCTGGTTCTCCCTGGAGCAATAGAATTCTGTTCCCACTTTTCCACAAGCCTGGTAAGAACTAAAGTGAGGAAGGGACTCTATACAATTTTATGCTTAGGCCCCTACTTAAGAGAGCAAGATGGGGACACAAGGATTGTCTGAATTATGTGTCATTTATGTATCTTCATCTTTTGTAAGTAGTTCAAAGGACTTTATTAACTGTGCTGCCTTAATTTTCCTTGTATCCTTCCTGAGAATCATGGATTCATAGAACTTCCAGATTGGAAGGGAACTTCAAATTCAACAGGTGTAGTCTTTATCTGAATAAAGACCTGACAAGTAGTCATGTAAGCTCTGATCAAAGGCCTTGAGATATCTCATTACTCCTGCTTTTTTATGCCATAGGGCCGCATTTTTCCAGGGTGAGGGGCAGCTCTGATTGTTGATACATTTCCAGGGGATATACAGAGGTCTCCCAGGCATAAAATTCACAATGGGGTTCCAGCAGAAGATAACCAAAGCATTTTTTTTGGAACTCTAGAAGCACAGAGCCCATGGCGGGGAGACCTTGGGCCACCACCATCTGGGGCTCTGATTGTTCCTAAGTTTTCCCTTATGTTGAGTGGATAAGCTTCTCTCCATAACCTCTTAGTCCAAGTTCTGCCTAAATCTCTCTATTCCCTCTTCCACAAGCCAAACCTAAAACCTTTATCTTTAGGAAGGAGGAAGGAGAGCAGATATTCATCTCCTTGTTTTATAGAGGGGCAAAACTGAGGCATACGGAGGGAAATGAATTGCGTAGTGTCAGATGGTTATTTAGTAGAAAATCCAAGATCCTATGAAACTGCAGGTAGGAATATTAGGGTGGGCATGTGTATAAATATAGCACTTTAAGGTTGCCAAAGTGCTTTACACATCTTATCTCATTCTAGATTCACAACAAACTTGTGAGATAGATGTTATTATTATCCTCATTATAACAATAAGGAAATTGAAGCACAGAGAGATTAGGACCCATGATGAAAATACTATCCACATCTGGAGACTATGGAGTCTAAATGAAGATCAAAGTATACTATTTTTACTATTGTTTTTTTTCTTTCTTGTTCTTCTAATTCTTCTTTCACAACATATCTAATGTGGAAATGTGCTTAATATGATTGTACATATATGAATTATACCAGATTGCTTGCTATTTTGGAGAGAGAGGAGGCAAGGGAGGAAGGAAGAAAAAAATTGGAACTCAAAATCTTATACAAATGAATGATGAAAACTATCTTTACATGTAATTGGAGAAAAAATAAAATCCTACTAATTAAAAAAATGACTGGTTCAGGGTCACAATGTATGATAATATTTTAAGAGGCATTTGAATTCAGATCTCTCTCACTTCAAGTATTATGCCCTATCCACTGTTACACCTCTAAATTATATTTTATAGTCTCATAAACTTAGAGCTGAAAATGATCTTACATATAATCTAGTTCATTTAGTCTTCCCATTTTACAGATGAGGAAATTGAGGCCCAGAAAAGTGATGTGATTGTTCAAGTATATTATACAAATATATATTATAGAAACAGAGCTGGATTTCAAGCCCAAGACATCTTTTCTGCAAATCTAACCTTCTATACTGACATCACCACATAATAAAAACTATTAAACCTGTGTTTCTGAGGGAGGAGGAAATGGCAAATAATAGCAAAGCATTTGTCCAAGAAAAGTTGATGCATTTCCAGGGGATATACAGAGGTCTCCCAGGCATAAAATTCACAATGGGATTCCAGCAGATGATAACCAAAGCATTTTTTTGGGAATTCTAGAAGCACAGAGCCCATGGCGGGGAGACCTTGGGCCACCACCATCTGGGGCTACACAGTGAGCTTCATTATCACCCTGTTTTTAGCATAATTGGTCCATTTGGCATTTGCCCAGAACTGGGGCTCTGGAGAGGCAGGAACAATAGAGTATCTCCCATGTCCCTTTTTAACTCCAAGTCCCAGAGTATTAGCACAGGCAGGGACAGGGGCAGGGAGGAAGGGGAGAGAACAGACAGGGAGTATGTGTATGTGAGAGAATGGTTTCTATAACTCTAGTAAGCCTATGTGGAAACTCTCCTAGGTTCATGGAAAAATGGTCAGAAGGGGAGGTTTCAATATGGATTTTTAAAAAAAGTTGCTCATAGCCTTGAGGCTTCTGCAAAGCTAATCCTAAACTTGGTTTCCTGGGAAAAGCATACAGTGTTTTAGGGGCAGCACAATGAACAATTATGAATTAGTGGTTCACATTTAGGGCAGTTCCTGTCTTTGTGTGTATCATGAAATGTTTATGTAGCCACCTAGGAGAAGACCTAAGTTCAAATTCCTGCTCTACAACTTACCACTTGTATGACCTTAAGCAATCACTTCTTTCTAGGCTTTATTTTCCTGTTTTGTAAAATATTAAGGTGTTTGGCTCAATGAGCTCTAAGGTTTTTTCCAGATCAAATCCCAAGATCCTAAGAGTCCATGAAGTGAGCAGCAAAGACTATGTCATTACCCTATGCAAAATCACTTTTCTGCAATTATTACCAATTCTAGAGTGCCAATATCCCCAGGACAAAGTACACTGGACTTGATGTCTGATTTCTAGGTTCATGTCTCAGCCATCCCTGAAAAGTGGTCATGTTAACTTTGCTTTTTCTCAATTCCCTCATCTAAGATACAAGAATGATAATACTGGCATTCCCTACTTTTCTAAATTATAGTAAAGCACGAGCTATATGTCTATCTTAAAATGTTAAATGTGAGTCATTTTTGTTACATGGTATTGGTTTATTTTTATTGAGTTTCTGGACTAAATTTAGCAGTTACCATAGTAGTCAATTTAATTGATTTTACCTTATTTATTCTTTACTGAATAGACTGAATTGACTAAAGAAATAAGTCGCTCTGGCCACATGCTGATTCAACTTATCTTTCTTGCTCAGCCAAAGTGTTGACATTCAAGGCTCACAGAGCTGATGGAATCTCAGTTCAGTTGGCTCAAGTAAGTACACCTTTCCATTATATTCAATTGATTGGAGTGATTTCTAAAAAGTTTATTTTCTTCAGCAATATTACTTTTATTAATATCTTTTGTTTTTAATATCACTTTCATTTTTCATTTCCAGATACATTCTTCCTCTCTCTCCTAACTTCTGAGTCATTCCCTGTAACAGAATAAAAAAAGAGAAAGGGAAAAAGTGATTTAGCAAAAATTAAAAAAAAAAAACAACATCGGTCTTTCTGACAATTTATGCAGTATTCCATACTCATTCTTCCCTGTCTTTTAAAAAAAGGGGAAAAGATTCATTTCCTTAACTGTTCTCTGGAACTAAATTTGGTCATTATACCTACACAACACTTAGTTTTGTTTTCTTGCTTTCCTCTTTTTTTGCAATGTCGTAATAATTGTTTATACTTTTTCCTTACTTCTACTTATTTAATTTTGGATAAGTTCATTAGAGTCATGCATCTTCTTTAATGTCACTCCCATTGATAACTGGTAATTGGTTTCAAACCTTGTGAGAGTGGCAAGAACATGTTTTCTGGGTCTGTAAGAGCTGTGGCTTCTGGGAAGACTGGAGCATCTTGTAGTGTTCAGGTATTATTTTGCAGATGAACCTCTGTCTATATGATGTAGGGTATCTAGATTGCATCATAATGTGTAGAGTGTTGAGCTTGAAGTCAAGGAAGATATCATCATCCATTTACTTTCAGATGCTGGATGACCTCTTAAGCAAGTCACTTAACTGTGGTCTACCTCAGTTTCCTCATTTGTAAAATGAATTAGAGAAGAAATGGCAAACCACTCCAGTATCTCTGCCAAGGAAACTCCAAATGAAGTCACAAAAAGTCAAATATGACTGAAAACAATTGAACAATAGCATGTGATATCACTCCTTATCATAATGTGAGTTTCTGAGAGTAGGAACTGGAACTTTCTGACTGTATCTTCACTGCTTAGTACATAGAAAACACTTAGAATGCTTTTAATATTAATTCATATGTCTTTCCATATATCTCTGAATTTTAAAGACTATTTAAAGATTATATTATTAGAGCAAATTAAAACATGGATTTCATATTTAACGAGAGCTATTTTAACTCATTTGGAGCCATTAGACTTTTGTTTTCAGAATTTTTCAATTTTTTCAAATTTGATTTGAATTTAATCTTAGAATTTATTAAAAGCAGAAGGCATATCTTGATCACTTTGTTGTTGTTTTTTTTCAGTTATACCCAACTCTTTGTAACCTCATTTTTTAAAGCAGAGACACTATAGTGGTTTGTCATTTCCTTCTCCAGTTTATTTTACAGTTGAGGAAACTAAGGCAAGCAGGGTTAAGTGGCTATCCCAGGGTCACCCAGCTAGTAAGTGTTTGAGACCAAATTTGAATTGAATCCTCCTGATTTTGGACCCTCTATTTGGGTCTAAAATAATAACTATAATCATGATGATGGTGACAAATGATGATATGAAATGTTAGCATAGCAGAGGGAGAGGTGACAGTCCCATTGCCTGTGCCCTGGTTAGATTGTTTGTGGAGTATTGTGTTCAGTTCTAGAGAGAAACATTTTAGGAAAAACATTGACAAACAGGAGTATAAGAAGAGTCTAGCTTCTTAAATTGTGGTTCATGATCCCAAATGGGGTCTTGCAATTGAATGCAGGGTTGTGAAATTATGATTTACTATCAGTAAATGTTTTATTTGTATACATACTTTATATACCTATATCTTGGTTGAAAAGGGGTCCCTAGTGAAAAAAGTTAAAAACTTTGGTCTAGAGAAGGGCAATAGGAGAGTAAAGAGTCTCATAATGGGATATAAAGAACAGATAAAAGAATTGGGGTTAGTTAATTTGGAAAACAGAACTAGGGGTGATATGAGAACTGACTTCTAATATGTGAAAGACTAATAAGTACAAGAGGAAATGAATATTTTAATCAGCCCTGCAAAGAAGAACAAGGTAAAATAGGTATAAGTTATAAGGAAGTAGATCCTAACAATGAAAGGTATCCAGGTGTGGAATAGACTGCCTTCAGAGATAGCAAATAGTTTCATCCATGGAACACTTACAGGGGATATGTGTTGAGAGGATTCTTTGTTCTTTGTTTTTTGCTAAGGCAATTGGGGTTAAGTGACTTGCCCAGGGCCACACAGCTAGGAAGTGTTAAAATATGAGGTCAGATTTGAACTCAGGTCCTCCTGACTTCAAGGTTGGTGCTCTATCCACTGCACCAACTAGCTGCCCCCTCAAGGATATCTTTTGACCATATTCCCTTCCAATTCTGAGACTGATGATTCTAACCAGTCTTTTTAGGCCTTTTCGAGAGAAAAGACAATTGGGGAATATAATCTGGGTAAGTTGAATTTCAGCATCAGGGTGCCAGATTTAGGATAGGGAAGAGGTGATTTTTAATATTGACTCAGAGAATTAATAGATTTGTGGTCCCAGGAAGCTCCTTTCAGCCTTCTCAGCCTCAGTTTACTTTTCTATAAAATGTAGATAATACCTAGTAGTATTTATTTTGCAAAGTTATTGTGAGCTGAAGTGAAATTACATATACATATATGTGTATGTATACATCTATATGTTCGTATAGTCTCTCTGACTTTGTTTTGTCTCCTGTTTCTGCCTCTCTCTTTGTCTCTGTCTGTCGCTCTGTCTTTCTGCTTTTGTTAGCCTTGAGAAACCATGCTGTTATTATTTTTCTCTTGGCAAGAAAATTGTATCATTTCGCATTTCCCACTCAAGCTGTTTCCTGTTTCAAGACAATTTGTATAAGGAACATTGTCTCTTATGAAAAGTTACATATAATAAAGCTCCCTTGTAAAGGAGGACGATTTGCTTATTTATTGCCTTTCTCAGTCAAAGTCAGTGCTACTTAGACTTTGGCTCTCAAGCCCCATGTCACCTTTTAACTATGATCTTCAGTTCATCAAGATTCTTAATTTCCATAAAAGAACATTCTATTGTACCAGTTGCTACAAAGCATAAAGGAGTCATGTGGATAATTTGCTTAGTTGGGGGTTGTGAAGCTATCTTGGTGAGTAGGGTTGTACTGTTCTAGGCATTGATGGGAGAGGAGAGAGTGAAGGGGAAATAAAGGCTGTGTCTATGTAATGTAAATTAGGACTCCATACAATTTGGTGTTTTAGGTCACATTAACACTAATATGATGTCTGCAAACCTGCTTAGCTCTTTTGGTGTCTTATTTTGGCATGGATTATTACAGGCTGTTCCAGTAGAATGCATACTTTGACAAATCTACAGTGATGAAGAGGAAGTAATGATCCCTTTATGCCTTTTTAAGAAACTTTCACATCTATTATTTCACTTAGATGACCTCCAAATCTCTATGATGCTAAGTTGTGATCATATCAGCTCCATGAAATACATAGAGCAGTTGTAGTGGAGAGTGTCTTAACTCTGCAGTTAGAGGACCTGGGTTCGAGTCCTAATTCTGATGCTCGTTACCTGTGTGACTTGAACCTCAGTTTCTTCATCTATATAATGAAGGAAGGGGACTAACTGGCCTACGAAATCTCCAGTTTTAAATCTATATGACTCAGAGACAAAATGCTTCACTCCAGGTTTCACAGTTGGTTGTTGGGAGGACCAGGACTAAAGTTTAGATCTTTTGATGCCTTGACTGACCAAACAATTGATCAACAAGAATTTATCAAGCATTTACTATGTGTCAGGCACTGCACTAAGCACAGGGGATGTAAAAGAAAGCAAAAGCAGACCCTGTCCTTAAGAAGCTTACAATCTAATGGAAAGACAACATTATATAAATATATATGTGTGTATGTATGTGCATATATGGATACAAATATGCACCCAATATACATACAACAATAGGCTGCTCAGTGACACAGTGGATAGAGTGCTAAACATGCGATCAGGAAGACTAGTCTGCATGAGTTCAAATATGGCCTCAGTGTCTGCTTTTGCTTTCTGTTCCAACTTTTCCCCTCCTTCCCTCTACCCTCTTCCCTAGATGGCAGGTGGTCCCATACACGTTAAACATGTTAAAGTAGAACATCAATTCAATTTAAAAAGTCTTCATGAACTATTATATGATGGTACTGTGGTAGAAACAAAATCAAAATGAATAACTGTTCTTGCCCTCAAAGAGCTTACATTATATTAGAATAAATGAAGACAGACCCAAATGAGATATTTGTAAAGTGCTTAGCACAGCTCCTGACACATAGTAGCTATATTACTGCTATTACTATTATTATCATGATTATTAATTTAGGATTTTAAAATCATTATATTAATGAAAATGCAGAAATTTCTATGTTAGTGTGGAAGTCACCTATGATAGTCACCTAGTCTAATTCAATGCCAGAAATTCTTTCTTCACATATGGTCAACCGATTTTTACTTGGGTACTTATGGGAAGCTCACTAGCAAAGAAAGCTTTCTAACTTCCTTTTATGATGTTTTATTCTGGTTTGAGATAATAGTAGCTGACATTAAAGCAATGATTTTCACTTGATCTTCACGATAATCTTGCAGGTTCTCCTGCAGATTTCTTTTTTCAGAGAAGGAAACTGATGCTCAGAAAGGTTGACTATACATCTAGAGCTCCTGAATAAATAATCCTAAATATAAGAGATGGCATTCAAATCCAGTTCTTTTGATTCCAAGACCAACCCCTTTCCCTTATACTATGGCTCTCCTCAACAGAAGAGTCTGACAGAGGCATAGTGGAGGTTTTCTTTGCACTTATAGAAAATTTGTTGGTATTTTTTCTCAAGTTTGAAAGTCAGAATGAGGATTGAAGTCTTAATGTTCTACCTAACTTCACAAATTTATAAAATATTACTTTTTCTTCTCCTTTCCAGATGAAAGATTGGGGCATAGAGCATGTCCATGATTATCTGAACTTTTTGAACAGTGTGAAGAGCTTAGTTTTTCTGATTTCTGTTTCTGAATGTTTTTTGCTTCTTTGGTTAACAGTATCTTCAGAAACAGTTGTGGTATAGGGGGAAAAGCACCATATTTGGAGTCCAAAGATCTTGGTTTGAATTCTAGGATTATTTTGCTAGTTTTATAACTTTGGATAAATCATTTCCCATACCTGGACCTTGATTTCCTCATCTATAAAATGGATAGTTTGTCTAGATGACCTCTATGACTAATTCTAAATCCTATGAGTTTAATATTAGGAAATAGAACCACAGTCTTTTGGAAGAGTCTAGTGATGCTATCTATCACCATAGCCTCTCTCCATCTAGTCTCATTGGGGTAGAGTTCCCATTCAAACTGGTCTACTCGGTGTCCTTTGAAACAATACATCATCTTTCATGTCTGTCTTTGTAAAGCCAGTCTGTTCTCCATGCTGATGACCCCCTTTTCATTTTTAGCTCTTAGAGTCTTTATCTTCCTTTGAGACCAGTTCATGTACAATATCTTACACTATATCTTTCTTGATTCCATGATTAATAAACAAGCATTTATTAAGCCCCTATTATGTGCCTTCCACATAGGGATATCTCTCTTCCTCTTCAAAATATTTACCTAGTTTTGTAAATCTTGTACCTCAATCCATGGTATAGTGAAAGTTTCCTGAGGGCAGGTTGTAGTGACTTAAACACAGTAGGCACTTAACAAGTGCTTGTTGAATGAATAAAATAATATTGTGTTAAGGATTTCCTTAATGACGTGATCTTGTGTATTCTAGCAGTTCCTGTTTCATGGATGGAAAAGAAGAACCTATCCAACTTGGAGGAATTTATTCTCCTGGGATTCCCAGGGACACAGGGTTTGCAGATAACCCTCTTCTTGTTGTTCTTTATCATGTATGTGCTCACTATAATGGGCAACATGGCCATCATCACGCTAGTGTGTACCAATCAGCGCCTTCAGACCCCCATGTACTTTTTCCTCTGTAATCTCTCCTTCTTGGAGATCTGGTTCACCACAGCCTGTGTCCCTAAGACCCTAGCTAATTTTGCATCTCAGAGCAAGGCCATCTCCTTCATCGGCTGTGCCATCCAAATGTACTTTGTCTTCTCCCTGGGCTGCACTGAGTATTTTCTCCTATCTGCGATGGCGTACGACCGCTATCTGGCCATCTGCTACCCTCTGAGGTACAGCTCCATCATGACCTCCACTGTCTCAGCCTGGCTTGCCCTGGGCTCCTGGATGTGTGGCTTCTCCGTCATAATTGTGCCCACCGTTCTCATCACTCGCCTCTCCTTTTGTGCCTCCAATGTCATCAATCACTTCTTCTGTGACATCGCTCCATGGATTGTGTTATCATGCACTGACACACGGCTGGTAGAACTGGTGTCTTTTGGGATTGCCTTTTGTGTCATCTTGGGCTCCTGTGTTACCACCTTGATCTCATACATCTATATCATCTCCACCATTGTGAGGATTCCCTCGGCCCAGGGGCGATACAAGGCATTTTCCACCTGCTCCTCCCACCTCACTGTGGTACTCATCTGGTACGGTTCCACAATTTTCTTACATGTAAGAACCTCTGTTGAGAGTTCCCTGGACTTGACCAAGGCCATTACGGTCTTGAACACCATTGTAACCCCTGTACTCAACCCCTTTATATACACACTTAGGAACAAAGATGTGAAAGATGCCTTTTGGAAAACAGTCAGTGGGAAGTGAAATTCCCACAGACTTGGAGAAAGTCTTTTTAGGACTCTGGTTGGATAATGGAGGTTTAAGAATTTCCCTAGATCCACCTTTGCATATAGGCTTCCTATACTGTGTTTCTCTTGGTTAAAATTGATCAAACCTAAAATATAGGGACATGTTGACTAATTATCTCTGGGATAGGGATGGGATTGAGTCATGTAATAGAGATAATGTAAACCTTATTACTGATAAAAGATCATTAACGATATTGAATTCAATCCACAAAGCACTTATTAAGTGCTAAACACTATGCAAATTGCTGGGCATGCAAAGAAAAAAAAAAGGGAAATAGTTTTTGACCTTTTCTGGGTCAGAATCCTCTTACTACTGGGTCTATAAATCTGTGGAGTAATTTATATTTTTCTTCCCTTGATTTCTTTTCCCCCCAAATTAACAAGCATGTTTCCCTTTTCCCATCCCACCCCACTGAGAAACAAAGAAAAAAGAAAAGAAAAATCAAATCTTTGTAACAAATATGCATAGTGCTGCAAGAAAAAAATCACAACAATGTCCATAACTGAAAATATTTGTTTCATTCTGCATTTTTCATCTAGAGTTAATTATCTCTCTGGCAGTTGGTGAGTAGTAGACTTCTAGTACTTTTATTTTCTTTAGGAAAGAAGAAGAGAGAACAGAAGCATCTGAATACATAGGGGTATTCTCATAAGATCTTCTGGAATGAAGGAATATTGCTCAACTGCTTTTGTGGAAATGGTTTCCCCATGTTTAAAAGACCCAGTGTTTTAGGGAATAACAGGGAATACATAACATGTTTTTAGATTAATATCATAGAAGGGAAAGAGGGGAACTCAAACACAGGTTTTCAGTATTTAGAACAATCATTCCTGTAGTAGCTAGGCAATTAGATAGTACAGTAGATAAAGCACTAAAGGACTATACCCAGAGTCAGGGAGACCTGAGTTTATATTGGACCTCAAATACTAGCTGCGTATAAGTATTTTAACTTTTTTCTACCTCTATTCCTTTATTTGCAAAATGGGGATATTTTTAGCATCTACCTCATAGAGTTGTTGTAAGCACAAAACAATATAAAGTTCTGTGAAAACCTTAAAATGCTATATAAATGTTAACTATGATGCTGATGATGTTTTTAACCTATATTTTTAATTTGGTTGAAAATGTTCTCCCAATCTAACATTCTGAAACGATATCCTCACATTCAGCCCTTTCATACTGGTTTCTGAATGCAATTCTTATTATTAATAATAATATTCTACTCATCAGTGGGGAGGGGATCTTCATCAGCACAGTTCCAGCTCTTTTTCAACTGATGAGCTTTAGATGATCTGAAAAAGTTGCTATTATTGAAAAAGCCACTACCTTTTGGCAGTCAGTGACTCACTCATACTTAGTTGAGCTTGCTCTTGGATTACAGATATTCAGACTGTCAGAGTCCTCAGTAGAGACCTTTCTAGTTCTGTAGGCCCCATTCAACCTTGATCACTGATAGCATAGTTTTGAAGAACACAGGATGACTTCTATACTATGATGAGACATTGAAGGACTTTAATGGAGAAGCAATATGTTATTCACAAGATGGAAGACTCCATAGAGATTACTTAGTCCAACATCCTCCCTTTATAGTTGGGGAAACTGAGACCCAGAGAAGGGGAGTGACATGTTTTATGTCACAGAGCCATTAGACACTAGAGGCAAGACTTGAACTAAGCATTTCCTTCCTAAGACCAGTTCTCTATCCACTATGTAATATTGTTTCTCTTTCTTATTATATTTATTAAAAACAAGAAATAACCTTACATTTTATAGCATAAGCACAGGGACCCCTGAGCTAACTTAAATCAGTGACTTCAATATCTTCAGGTTACTCTTATGAAGAAAGAAGGGAGGAGAGATTTCTGAAATGTGAAGTGAAAAAAAAACCCTAAAAAAAACAGTGTCACTTCTCTCTTGGTGATGGACTGTGAAGAAAGAGATAAGGAGTTACCAGTTAATAAGCAAGAACTATACTGCAATTTTAGGCTACTTTATAAGTGAGGACATAGCTCAGTGTCATCCTTCTCTTCCAATTACATGGCTGCTAGGAGAGCAGAATAAAGAAAATTCTTTCATTTGACTCCTATCAGATTTAATTATTTTTATTATTATCTGACATATTATCTAACTTATATCTACCTGAAATCAATTCAATTAACATTTTAAAGTACTTACTATATGTGAAAATGATACTAAATTAGTCCTTACAACAAATGCAGGATGTCTATAGAGGAAATATCCTTACCTCTATTTTTCAGATATTTTATAGTTCAGAGAAGTGAAATTCATTGTTCAGGGTAACATCACTAGTGATTGACAAAAAACATGTCTTCTGACTTCAAGTGCATTGCTTGGTATACAATCATAGAGAAATAGCATTCATAAAATAGTGATCATATTTTCATGTATCTAAGTCCTTAGCTGCCTACCCAGATCACTTAAATGGGAATATTGTACCTAACTTTTAAAAAACTGGATCGTACAAAAGCAAGTGAAATTCAGATTATTTTCTTAAATGTGCCATTTGGACTATAACTGGGTAGCTAGATTATAACTCTTGAGCACTCATAAATAAGTGTAGAGTTGGGAGTGATATATAATAGGAACCTGACATTATTATTATTACTATTTTTTAAAAGCAATGTTTGAGTGGGCTGGGAGGAGAGAAAAGTTAGAGGCCAGTTACATTTTACAGAAGGAGTTGGATTCATCCTCCTACTTTTTAGCTGCCTAATCCACCTTTCACAACCGCTAGCCTGCTTATCTATCTAGATAGTATGACATATGAGATCTTCCAGTTCTTTTGTTCTCTCATTCCAAGTACTTTTCAGGAGACTGTTCAAGCTGGTTGAACAGAAAGATCTTTGCATCTCTCTTCTTGCTTCCCTGATCCCCAAAACAATCAGGGATTACTCACCAGACAATCAGAGACTGAAGTGGAGTTTAAATCTGTACTCGAAAATGTGGTGTGAGAATGAAAGGAAACTTATCCAGTCATAGGGGAAACACTCACCTGATAGTTGTTTCTGTCTTGAGTTATTTAGGTTCCTGTAGTATTGGGGATTGTTAAGTTGAACCTGAGACCTCACCCAGTGAAGAAGATGGGGAAAACTGTTGTTGCATCCTTCCCCTAGTATTCTTATGAGAAGAGAAGAGCACATAGAGTCCATCTTGATTGTCAGATCTATCGTTGATCTTTTGAATGAGATGCAGTCATGGAGCTTCTTCTTTGATTCAGGGAACACTCTAATCTCGAGAATGTGAGGTAGAGCTACCCAATTCTTCAGTACCTAAAAAACCTAAGATTTCATATGTGAGGCAGTGAAATCTTATAGGAGCATTTAGCTTTTTTTTTTTTTTTTTTTTGGCCTGATATGCCATTTTAAATTAATTTTATAATTATAACTTTTTTTTTGACAGTACATATGCATAGGTAATTTTTTACAACATTATCCCTTGTACTCCCTTCTGTTCTGAATTTTTCCCCTCCTTTCCTCCACCCCCTCCCCTAGATGGCAGGCATTCCCATACATATTAGATATTTTATAGTATATCCTAGGTACAATATATATGAGCAGAACCAAATTTTGTTGTTGTTGTTGTTGCAAAGGAAGAATTGTATTCGGAAGGTAAAAATAATCTGGGGAGAAAAACAAAAAATTCAAACACTCATTACACTCATTTCCCAGTGTTCCTTTTCTGAGTGTAGCTGATTCTGTCCATCATTGATCAACTGGAATTGCATTAGCTCTTCTCTATGTTGAAGATATCCACTTCCATCAGAATACATCCTCATGCATTATCATTGTTGAAGTGTATAATGATCTTATAGGAGCATTTAGTGAGTTAGAATTCTAGAGCCCCATTGTTCTAAATATTATGTGAGTGATTCTGTTGAAGAAGGGTCCTGGAAAGAACAAATGCCTCAACTTACTCAAGGTGATTTTTGAGTGAACTGTGTTAGATTTCTAGGATGTTTTCATTGGTAATCTTTCACTAAATTGAGAGTGACAAGAAGATGATGCCCTTTTACCCATTCAAATTATCAATCAGTTAACCAACTATCAAACATGTATTAAGCACCTACTTACTACATGTCAGGCACAATACTAAGCATTAAAATAATTTCCAAGTGATAAGAGCTGGGGCAGACACTTATAAATGTGTATATATATATGTATATATGTGCATATATATACATATTTTATTCATAACTTATCTCTTGGAATTGTACACCCCTCTATTCCATCAAATCATATTTATGTATGTCCTTATGTTTTTCTTCAACTTCTTTGAATATGACTAATTGAACAATAGTATTCACTGTTTTTATAATTGTTGCTGCTTGGAAAATACTCAAATATTTCCCTATTTTAATCCTCAATTCATGACAGGTCATACTTTTTGCATTTATTATCTTACTTAATCAACACAAAAACCCCAAGATTTTACTCAGTTCAGTAGTCAGTCAATCAATAAGACTTATCAGAGATAATAGATATTCCAGTCATGGGAGACAGTCAGAAAAATGACAGAAAGAGAAAAATGGGAAGAAAGTGGTATCCCCAAAACCCAGAGTGAAGCAAATATCAAAGTAATGTGCGTGATCAACAATATCAAAGCTAGCAAAGAGATCAAGAAGAATGCGGCTAAGAAAAAAACAAAGAATAAATAATAGAAATAAAAAATAATTTATGCTAAAGAACATTAAAATGAAATAAAATTGGTGTGATGTAGCTTAAATGGTCCTTAGGAATGAGAAATTGAGTATTCAACTAAAAAAACTCTAAGAATAATCAACAAATTACTAAGTTCTCCAAAAGGGCAAAAATATAAATTTTAATATTAAAAAGTCAAATTGAAAACAGACATTTAAATGAATAATACAAAAATCTGGTTTTAAATTTGATTTGATTTAATTCCACTTAATGACGTTCTTGCATGAGAAAAGCAGGTATATTATTGCTGTCCATCCAACAACTAACTCCCTCTAGCTAAAAAGCAACCATGTTACTAAAACTTTGGAAAAATCAAACTTTCATGGACATATTTTAATTATCTGAAACCCCTAGATCCCCTTGGGGGAGGAGGAAAAAAAAACTTTTGCCAATTTATCATTGTACACCTTCTGGGGCTAATCCCTAGGGACTCATTAGTTATCTACCAGTGATAGGTGATGGCTTTGCAATTCTGAAGGAGGCTAAAAAGAAATAGCACCACTGAAATGTCTCCCAAAGATATACTCAAAAAGAGTAACTGGGGGAATCAAAAAGCAGATCTATGTGTATCTCAATTGGAGGTCACTGATTTATTTTCCCACTGTGGTATCCAGATTAGCCAGGCTCTAGATGTGATTTTAAGTACCTTGGACAGAGCTCATAATTGATTTATAGTCTAATTTCCCTTAATATCTCTAGGATTTTTAGTATGGTTAATCATATATATATATATTATATTTATATAATCATATACATATAATACATATAAGTATTTCCAGGTCTGGGATGCTCTGGCCTGTATTTAAGTATGATTAATTTAGGCTTCATATAATTAGATCCTTAAGAGATAGAAGGTAAATCAGAAGTCATCTATTCCAATTTCCTATCCAACGCAGAAATCCTTTCTTCAGTTCCCTGGACAGGTGCTCCTACCGATTAAATACTTCAAGTGATAGGCAATATCATACCATAGTAAAGATAGCAGGAATATGATTTTTGTTTATTAATATGAGATAGAATTCAACTTATTTCAGTTGAAGAGACCCTAGAGCTGAGTTGAGAGAGCTAATCTGAGAGTTCATAAGAGAGCTGATACTCCAAGCACTTTCACTGGCTATTTCCAATGCCTTGAAGGACCTGTTTCATCATCTCAAACTCATAACTTCCTTAGTTTTCTTTAAGAAATAGATTGTATTTAATTTTTTGTAAGGGACTCCTCACAGCCCCTTCCCTCTGTACTTATTCACTGAGATTATCTCTCATCTACAGGGAATATATATAGTATATACATAGTTGTTTGCATATAAGCTCTCTTATTGGAATGTGAGCTTCTCAAAGGCAGGGACTGCCCTAGATGTGTATTTGATGTTATTTTAGAGGTAGCTAGCTTTGCAATGGATATAATGATTGGCCTAGAGTCAGAAAATCTGAGTTCAAATACAACCTCAGACCGTTACTGACTTTGTTATCCTAGATAAATCAATTACATCTTTGTGTACCTCAGTTTCCTCAACTGTACAATGGTGGTCAGTGGGTTCTTTTATATTCACTTTAGTTTTTGTATTGTCCCCATTACATATAATGCTTGCTGATGGTTTTAGATAGATTTTACTTATCATTTTAAGGAAAATTCCATTTATTCCTAGTTCTCTCTAGTGTTTTTACTAGGAATGGGTATTGGATTTTGCCAAATGCTTTTTCTGCATCTGTTGATATAAACATATGATTTCTGTTAGTTTGTTTATTAATATGGCCAATTATGCTGATAGTTTTCCTGATATTGAACTAGCTGTGCGTTTCTGATATAAATTCTATTTGGTTATAGTGAATTATCTTGGTGATAAGTTGCTGTAATATCTTTGCTAATATTTTATTTAAGATTTTTGCATTGATATTCATTAAGGATATTGTTCTATAATTTTATTTCTATGTTTTGGCCCTTCCTGGTTTAGATATCAGCACTATATCTGTCATAAAAGGAATTTGATAGAACTCTTTACTTTAATTTTAATAGACATCTCCACTATTTTTTTTCATTAGAATTGTGTTGTCAGAATTTCATCCTTGAGAACTTTCCATGCTTCTTGATCCATCCAATTTTTTGTAGCTCTTTGAAGCTCTAAATGAATTTTTAATCCTTTTTCACATGGATAATTTTTTGAGTATTTTTAAATCATTCAAATCATAGTTCATTTTTCTCCATGTGTATATTTACTTTTATTAATCATGTAAAGGATAACTCAGTTCAAAGCAAACACATTTAATGAAGTAGCATAGTAAATAGATAACAATGTCCTGTTAACCTTGAACTTACTCCCACACAAATACACAAATGTTCATTTAGAAAAGTTGACATTGGTAGGGATCGCCAATGGGGCATATACATGCATTCTTGAGTTGAAAAGTGCATGTGTAAGTAATATTAAGATACTGAAGTAAAGGGGCAGCTCATCTGACAGGATAATAGGAAGAGTTTGAGGATAAGGGAGATTTTCTGGTGTTATAACACTAGTGAAAAGGGGAAGGCAGAAATGGAGAGAGCCTTAGGAAGAAAAGGGCTGAGTGACATAAGGTTATGAGAATTAGGAATGGTAAAAGGGGAAAAGGCTTTTGCCTGAAAGAAAGCAATATAGTCTTAAGTATTCAAGGAACTGGAGATGGAAGTTTTCTAGTATTATAACAGGGAAAATACTTCTAGTTCAGCTCTTTATCTTCCTGTGGTGATAATGGAGACACGTCATTTGTATTCCTTTTACAAACATGGAGAATCTGGGAAATAGAGGCAGCTAGAAGATGAGCTCAAGTTCCTGGGCCCATAAGTACTGGATGATTGAGTAAATGGAGATAGCTAAGTGGTACAATGGACAGGTCAGTGGCCCCAAAGTCAGAAAGATTTAAGTTTAAATTTAGTTTTAGACACTTACTAGCTAGCGGTGTGAACCCAGACAAATCACTTAGCCTCTAATTGTTTCAGTTTCTCATCTGAGAAATGGGCATAATACTTTCCAGTATTGTTGTGAGGATCAAATGAGATAGTATTTATTTATTTGCTTATTTATTCATTTATTATTTATCTGTCTATTCATTCATTCATTTATTTTTAACACACATTGCTTTAACACACATGTTGGGAGAGAAAAATCAGAGCAAAATGGAAAAAAGTGAGAGAGAAAAAAAAACAGAAAAAAGAAGGGAATATAGCATGTGTTGATTTATAGTCAGTCTTTTTGGTTCTTTTTTTTGGATGCAGATGGCATTTTCTGTCCAAAGTCTATTGAGGTTGCTTTAGATCACTGAACCACTGAGAACTGAGTCTTTCATAGTTGATTGATCTCATATTCTTACTGTTATTGTGTACAATGTATTCCTGCTTCTGTTTCACTCAGCATCAGTTCATGTAAAAATTTCCAGACCTTTCTAAAGTCAGTTTGTTCATTATTTTTTATAGAACAATAATATTCATTTACCTTCATATACCAATAATATAATATTTATAAAGTGCTTTGCAAACCTTAAAGCACTATATAAATACTCTAATAATGATAGTGATTATTAATATTTCCTAAAGATGTGAAAACAACATAGTTCATATAAGAGTTCTTAACTTTCCAATATATTTATTTGTTGTAGGATGTTAAGAATTGCTCCTGATTTCTAATATGTTTTTCATATTTCTAAGGGTGATGCTCATTCATCTTAGTATTTCCCAAAGCATAAGCCTGATGGTTAGAAGACCCAAGTTCAAGTCCCAGCTGCTCTTTCACTGCCTCTAGGCTTTACCATTTGAAATACTTCACTGCCATATGGCTTACTGATGTAACTTAAAGCTCTCTGGGCTTTGCCATCTGATAATAAGTCAAATTTACTTTTAGATGTTGTGAACTTCTTGAGAATAAGGAGAGTCTTTCCCCCACTCTCCTGCCTCCACCTTTGGATTAATAGCAGTTAGCCATTTTAAATATATTACAGTACTTAATAAATGCTTTTTACATTCATTCATTTTCACTTATGCAGGTGGGAAAGTCACTTCCCCTGCTTGGACCTCAGTCTGTACGTGGAAAGGGCTAAATTCAAGTTCTGCTTTAATATTCTATGAATTTCTAAAGAGAACCAAAGGGAGTAAAGTGAAAAATGAAGAGTATTCATGAGGTACTATTCTTTACACAGTAGTATCTCTTACAAATTGATTTATTTTGGAGGTGAGACATAGCCTATTCCTGGCTGTTTTTTTAAAGACCTTTATCGAAGTTATATTATTGTTGATCCAAAACCAGTTCTATGTACAATACCTTCTATGGAGAATTGCTATTTCTTTTCTTTTTTTTTTTTTTTGCCACAGTTGACTTTAGACCAAAATACTAGACAATTTATTGAAGACAAGCTGCTGTTGCTTGGCTCCTTTTAGTTCATTTCTTCAAATGAAAACTCAATTATGCTTTATTATAACCAATAATCAGCCATGTGTTTTTATCCCTGGGAAATTAATTTCTCATGTTACCTTTCTGGAATCTGTTTTTTTCCAAAGTAGACACAATCTGATTTCTCCTAGTGCCATGTCTCTTCTACCTAATCAGAGAGAGGAATGACTCAAAGTCTGAAACTGGATAAGAAGTAGTCCCCATATGTTTTAAGTATAATTAACTTTTAAAATCAATTTTTATTGAATTTTTTTGTATATCAATAGAATTTTTCTCAACATCCCTCCCACACATCCTCCCACAGAGCTCTTCCATATAGCAAAGACTTTTATAAGAGAAAATAAGAAAAAAAGGAAGAGAAAAAATTGAAAAAAACTGATCAATGCATCCCAAAATTCTGAAAACAATTGTAATGCATCTCACTAGTGAGTTTCTAACTCTGGCAAAGAATAGGCTGGAAATGTTTTTTCTTATTTTTTACTTTGAGGGAGTATACTTATTTTTTGTAATTTTGCCACCTTCATTTTATGATTTTTTTGTAGTTGTTCTTTACATTGTTGTAGTCATATATGTAGCTTCCTTTGTTCTATCTACTTTGTTAAATCAGTTCATGGAGCTCTTTCCATGCTTTTCTGTGTTCATTATATTCCCCATTTCTTGCAGCATAATATTCCATGACATTCAGATACCACAATATGTTTAGCCATTCCTTACTCATCGGGCATCTACTTTGTTTCCGACTCAGTGTTACCACAAAAAGTGCTACTATAAATATTACGGGGCATATGGGGATTTTCTTTATATTAGTGAGATATCAATCTATCAATCTTAATTGATTGTATCAAGGAGGGGAAGATAACATACAAAAATTATGTATACATAAGAAAAACTGGAGATTATTACAGAGGAAAGGCACTAAGTGACTATATAAAGTCATTTTAGGGAAACCATCCATACTTACATCACCCAAATTTTTGAAAGTTGCCTATATTTTACCCCATGAATTGAATATAAGCTTATATTATATTTGTGACTATGACCCCCTGGTTCACCTAAAGAAACAACTTAGTTGGGTAATAGATCTAGAAGGTTTGTCATCTTATATCATAAGTTTTTAATTGGGGTTTATTGATGCTCCAAAAGTCCACGGATATAGAAAAATTAAGTGTCTTGTCCAATCTTACATGATTAGTTAGTAACAGAGCTAGGGCACTGCACAGTGTTAGGGCCATTGCAGTATGGGTGACAATGTTGGTTTCTTTTTGCTTTGTTCAGGGAAGATGGCAGCAAGTGCCTGCTTGACTGGTAGGAGACTCATTATGGTGAATTGGAATTCAGCTCAGAGATTTCTGAAAAACCATAATAACAACAACATTTCTGTTGTGTTTTAACATTTACAAAACTGAAAAATAAAGACAAAATACCTTTATAAAACAGAAATTTATTGTGAAAATGTTATATTTCCTATTTCCTATTCTTGGAACTCAACCACTGAAGTGAAATAGGCCAGTCTCATAGCTTAATATGTAGGATTCACTTAAGGGGAAATGGCAAAACCCTTTTAGGTTTTGGTCAAGGAAGGAGTTAGGAAGCTCACTTCTAGGCAATTCTACAAGACCTTACTGTGGTGGCCAGCACCTGGCACATTTCTTGTAGCTATTCAATATTACCATGATGTGGGGAAGATGTTAGCTTAGAAGAGCAATATGAGCTCACTGAAGGATGTGTTTTGTTCTGCATCTTTATATTTTCAAGTTTAAGTGAACTACAAGCTCAAGCTGAGTTACCAGGATGACCTGGAAGTCCTAAAACTGGTATATTCCTTATTTTGAACTTGTAAAATTATTTTTGAATATAAGACCAAGACTTCACATTTTAATTATATTTTATTAGATTTAACACAGGTTCTAGATAAATATTGGATGAGATTGAGAAGGAAGGCATAATGCAAATCAGGAGATAAATATGTATTTGCAATTTTTCATTTGGCCCTTTTGTCCACTTAACTATCTCCTCTCTTTCCTGAGGAACAGAAGTAGTAATGAGAAGACATGAAACACATCTACCTAAACTCAGATGAATTTTCCTCTTTTGGAGGAGCTGAAGTGAGTGGCCACAGAGAGTCTGGAGATCCTGGTGAGTTTGGCCAAGGCCTCCCATACTTCCCTGTTTCTCAGGCAGTATATGATAGGGTTGATGAGTGGCGTCACTACTGAGTAGATTATAGACACCAGCTTGTTAAAGTCAAAGGTGCTGATGGCCCGGGGGCGGGCGTACATAAATATGGTGGTGGTGTAGAAAACAATGACCACCACCAGGTGAGAAGCACAAGTAGAGAAAGCCTTGCGACGGCCTGTCCCAGATGGGATTCTGATAACAGTGGCCAGAATGCAGATGTAGGAGAAGGCTGTCACAGAGAGGGATGTCATGAGGACAGCTAAAGCTGCCACGAAATCCAGGGTCTCAATAGCCTCTGTGTTTGAGCACGAGAGCTTCAGCACTGGAGAGATGTCACAGAAGAAGTGGTTGAGGACGTTGGGGCCACAGAAGCTCAGCTGGGAAATGAGCACGATTGACACAAAGGAGGCTAGGAATCCACTGAGCCAGGCGCTAAGGGCCAGACCCACACAGAGAGTTGGATTCATGAGTGCTGGGTAGCGAAGAGGGAGGCAGATGGCCAAGTACCGGTCATAGGCCATGGCTGCTAGGAGGAAGCACTCAGAAGAGGCAAGAGAGAGGAAGAAAAAGAGTTGTGTGAAGCATCCAGAAAAGGAGATGGTCTTCTTGTCATTCAAGAAGTTGTCCAACATCTTGGGGATGGTAACTGAGGTATAGAGAGCCTCTAGGACTGATAGATTGGCCAGGAAGAAGTACATAGGGGTGTGGAGGTGCCGATTGGCCTGGACAATTATAATTATGACCAGATTTTCTATAAGGGTAATCACATAGATGAGGCAGAACACCAGAAATAGCAGGGCTTGAAGGTGATTGAGGCTTGGGAAGCCTAGTAAGACAAATTCTTTCACAGAGAAGGTTCCATTAGTATCTTTCATATTCTTTTTGTTTTCTGTAAATAGATTATTGCTGAATAGATAGATTAAAAAAAGGATGGAGAGGTGGTTAGTCTAGGGAACCTGCTGGTAAGGCATTTCCTATCTCTAGAGAGATGGTCACAGGGAGTGGACATGGGCTGAAGTTTTAGGAAGAGGCATTTAGTCTAGACATCAGGATGAACTTCTTGACCAGAAGAGTGTCTAGATGGTGTACTGAGCTAGACATAGTGAGGAAATATTCTTTTTTTGCTCTTCTTCCTATAGCAATACTACCTTGAATCAGGAATAAGACAGGGTGTTTTCTAAGGCCTTTGGATACACACCAATAGGGAAAAGAGAGCTATCTTTGTAATTAAAAGGTCCAGTTTTTTTTTGTCTGTACACACAGTAGATTGTAAGCAACTTTAGACCAGCCATTGCTTTGTCTTTGTACTCCCATCACAGAAGATGTCTTCAGTATGATAGATGCTTAATAAATGTTGAATTGAGTTGAACTCTATTGATGCTGAACTGAATGATCTTGACCAAATCACTTTGCTCTGTCAGAACCTCACTTTCCTAATTTGTGCAATTGTCCTAATTATTTCATTCAAGGTGGCAAGTATGAAATGTTTTCTAAAATGTGAAGCATGACTATTGCAGTTTTTAAAATCTCTCTCTCTCAAGGGTTCTTAACCATTTTTAAGTATCAAGATTACTTTTTATAGTTTGACAAAATTTATTGACTTTTCATAATCATATTTTAAATGGACAGAATAAAATACATGAGATTAAAAAGGAAACTAATTATAAAACAAATGTCACATGTCAATTTTAATCTCTTAAAGCTTAAAGTTTAAAAATTGCTTAAAATATAGGCTTTAAGCTGCATTAAGAGTTTTGAAACATATAATATAGAAATACAGTTCTCAAAATATTAAGATTCTTTATACATAAGTAAGGCTAAGAAATTCTACTTTTTATTCTATTGAGAAAGAGAGGAGAAAATAGGATTTGAGCTATTCACAGACATTGTCTAAATTAGCTTTCTACTTTTTTAAAAAAAGGGTTTCTTTTTGCATCCTTTTCTTTCAATGTGAAACAGTGGGGACACATAATCAAGATCTCTATAGTCTTCAGTTTCTCTTCTAAACCTCATAATTTGTGACAAAACTTTGAAGCACTTAAGAACTCAGATCAATGCAATGACCAGCTATAAATCCAAGGGACATTTGAAGCATGCTCCTAACAGAATTGTAAATGATCAAAGCACAAAATGAGACAAATATATTACCAATATAAAATTTTGTTTTCCTTGGCTATGCCCATTTTTTTTTTTGGCAAGGCAATTGGGGTTAAATGACTTGTCCAGGGTCACACAACTAAAAAGTGGTAAGAATCTGAGGACAAATTTGAACTCAAGTCCTTCTGACTCCAGAATTGGTACTCTATCCTCTGCACTATCTAGCTGCTCCTGATATCCCTATTTGTTACAAGGACTTTGTTTTTCCTTTTTTCATCCAGTGAGAAGAGGGAGATAGGAGGAGAGAAAGCCATTAAATCTGAAAACAGTAGTTTAAAAATGAGAGAGAAGAAGACCTACAGAGAGGAAGAGCTTCACTCATCTAAAAATGTGTCTTTGATCCAGGTCAGAGAAGGATCCTCAAAGGTGTGAATAGTCTGAGGAGATATTGGGGATTTTTTGAAGCCACTTTGGGCACAGTCAAAGATGGATGATGGAGGAAAGATGTGATGATGAAATGACAGCCTCAGGGAAGGATATAACTCTTAAGGTTTTTTGATATTCACAGGACTTTTATTTAGGGGTTGTAAGATTTAGTCCTTCCAGAGAAAATCTCTTTACTGCTTAAACAGTCCATTTATCTCTCAGTGTCTGAATTAAAAAAGCTGAGTAATAAAGCTAAAGATTTTTTTGAAAAGTAGAGTACATTATTAATTATCTCTGCTAAAAGAAGAAGAACTATTATGAAAAAAAATATGTACAGTTAAGCTCCAAATCCCTTGTATCCATGTTTTAACCTAGACTTGTTTTTTGATCTTCTCCTTTTATTAATCTACCTTTTAATTAAAATATGATTAGAAATCAAATAATATGTCTAAACAATATTGCAAGTGGCATGAATAATTGATTAGCTATACACTGAACTGTGATCTGATAAAAATCAACTAAATATAAAAAATCAGAAACTCTTTGGAAATATGCAATTTAAATATTGGTGATTTGTCAAGATGGGATATGATGGCACATACCTGTAATTCCTGAAACCTGAGAGGCTAAGGCTAGTGGATATCTTGAGTTCCAGAGTTCTGAGATGCAGAAGGATTATGTCAATTGAGTGTCCATACTAAGTATGGAACCAATATGGTGAGCCCCTTGAGAGGAGCCAGAGATAACTTGAGGTGGGCACTGACAAGTACTGGAAACAGAGTAGATCCAAGTCTCTTGTGTTGATGAGAAGTAGACTTGGCCTGTGAGTAACATTTCAACATCCAGCTGGGGAGAAATGAAAATACTCAGTATTTCAAAAATAAATATGGTCTGATATCAAGTAACAAGCATAATGGTATAGTGAAGAAAGAACATTATATAGAAAGAGAAAGAAGTCTTGGAGACCACTATTGGCCAGAGTGCAAATGCACTTAAGCTAATTATTTTTCCTCTTGGCATGTCAGTGTTCTCTGTAAAAGGAATGGGTCAAATTATATTATTTTTTGAGATTTCTGGGTCTATGTGAATGGATCTTGTGGCACTGTCATGCTGCATATAAAAATATCTTTATAGTATTCTGGGGACTAAATCACCTTTGGATTCAGCTTCTATTCAGTTCTATCCACATGAAAGAACATTGTAATATGCCTATAATATATTAAATTCTGTTTTTCAAGTGGAAGAGTGAAGACACAGATAATTGAGATGGCTAGCTCAGTGGTTGGAACTTTTCATAAAATATACCTTTGACCTCAAGGTCAATGAGGTGATAACCTAGGATGAAGTATATTGAATAGTTTGGTATTATTCCTATAAGAAAAGGGTCATAAAAACTGATGCTGAGTGAAATAAGGAGGACCAGGAGATCATTATATACTTCAACAACAATACTATAAGATGATCAATTCTGATGGACGTGGCCCTCTTCAACAATGAGATGAATCAAATCAGTTCCAACAGAGCAGTAGTGAACTGAACCAGCTACACCCAGCGAAAGGACTCTGGGAGATGACTATGAACCATTACATAGAATTCCCAATCCCTCTAATTTTGTCCGCCTGCATTTTGGATTTCCTTCACAGGCTAATTGTATACTATCTCAAAGTCTGATTCTTTTTGTACAGCAAAATAACTGTTTGGACATGTATACATATATTGTATTTTAATTTATACTTTAACATATGTAACATGTATTGGTCAACCTGCCATCTGGGGAAGAGGAGGCGGGAAGGAGGGAACAAATTGGAACAAAAGGCTTGGAAATTGTCAGTGCTGTAAAATTACCCATGCATATATCTTGCAAATAAAAAAAGTTATAATAAAAAAGAAAAGGGTCATAAAGAAGAGGGATAGATTTTGTGGGATATTAATTTAAAGATATTAATTATTTAGCATATTCATCTTCACCATGCTCTGAGATCCACAAAATCATTTACATCCAATTTAGTTTGGAAAACGATTTGAAGTATTCAAAGCATGTCTCATTGGGATATAAGGATGTCACCATGAAGTGAATATTGTAGAATTAATTCCTGCATGAGTTCAGAGTTTGTACCAAGCAACTACTGGACCTTTCAATAACTTTGAAGTTTTTTGAAGGAAAATGAACCAGAAGGGGTTTTGAGAAGCATTATGGATGGTTAAGGAAGCTGTTTTATGATATGTTAAAAAATTAGTATCCAATTTTAAAAGAACACAAATAGAGAATTATGTAATCAAGCCTAAAGCATCAGAAAGAGTACAGGGAGAATGAATGTTGACTTTTTTAAAAATAAAATTTCATTCTATGAAAAGTAGGGGGTATTTCTGAAAGGTGGAAAGAGGTCATAGAATGATAATCTTACAAGTGGAAGGAATCCAGGAAGTCATCCAACTTGAGTTCCTCATTTTAAAGCTGTGGAAGATGAGTCCTAGAAAAATAAAAATACTTATCCAAGTTTATACAGATAAGTGGCAGAATGGGATAACTCAGAATGGATCTTGATAAATTTGAGGTAGATAAAAGAAGGTATTTAAACATTCGCTAGTAAATTAAAACTTACTACTTAAATGATGGTATAAACTGAAATTTTATGGATTCAAAACAGATTTGGGTAATAACAATATAAAGAGATTTAGAGATACTTCAAAGGCTCTAACCTTTGAAATTAAATATCCATGCCCTTCCTCAACAACCTCCTGGTTGTAAGCATCCTAGACTGACTATTTGTGTCAATTACTTAGAAGTTTTTTCCCTAGGTCTATCTATCTTCACTCACCTCAAGATTGAGGACATTCCTGAGTGTTTTTGGTGTTTCTACCTTGCTCTTCCTGAGTAGACTACATGATGTCTGCAATTTATCTGGTCATGATTTGCATTCAAGAATCCTTCTCCATTGTTGATTTGTCTTCATGATTTTTCATATGGTACGATGATATCTTAATTCAAACTGGATTTCTTCTTCCAAGGAAAACACTGGGCTGCTGGTCAACGTTGACATATCTCTGTCCAAGGATTATTGGCAAAAACATGCAACCTCATCATTCCTGCCCCCACAAATAATTCTTACTGAGGTCATTAATGTTCTTCTCCTCCTCTACCAACCTCCTTTGGAACCTGTGGGACTAAGATCCCAAAGCTTCTCTAAGGTTAAGCTCTCAGAGCAAATTATGTTGTTTTTTTTGAGGGCCACAGGGGAAGAGACCTGAATAGGCTAATTCCCCAAATTCAATCCACTATTGCCTTTCTCTCACTTTTTTGAATTACAAACACTGTTAAAAAGGGCACAAATTAACTTTTGACTAGACTTGGGAGCGAAGTTATTCTAAAAGTCTTAAGCAATCAGGATGCTGATTAGAGGGATCTTGGGGAGGCATCCCTAGAAAATATAGTATCTCTTGTGTTCTCAAGAAAGGGGAATGGGCAAAAATAAGGCAGACTTGCTTTACTTCATTCCTCATTTCCCCCATTAAGTGTTGCTAAATGTGTTGGGATGAAAGAGAAAACTTAATCAATAGCCAAATTGTGATTTAGTTTTATTAATAATAGAAATTATGCTGAACTTGGGAATGATATGCTCTTGTAGGCTTTAGAGTCATAGTACCAATTAAGCACCTGTGATGTTCTTAGTACCTCAAAGGACCCGATAGGTCAGATAGCCCAACTCATATGTACTCCAATTACATGGTATCATCTGGCCAATAACTATCTTCTTTAATGTTTTTTTGGAAATGAGATAAGGGTAGGAGAACAAGAATTTATTGAACACCAACTATATTCTAGATACTATGATAATTGGGTTAAAATATATTTGATTTTTAAAGCAGCCCTGTGATTTTTAAAGCCATTGTGACCTCTATTTTGCCTTGCAATTAGGCCAGTCTCTTTCCGATGTTTAGGTTTATGTTAAGGAAGTTTGGCATCTTTTGGGGATTTAATACAATTACCTGAATGTCACTTCAGAATAGGAGAATTTGGAAACCGTCACTATTGATAGAGAATCTTATTCTATTTGGAGGGTGCATTCTGCCTCAAACAACTTGAATGTCAATAGCTATGCTGTGTTCTGGAGAGACATGGACATGTTCTGATGATGCTAGTGTCCTTTTATCTCCAATGTATCTGTAACCTCATCAAGGGTAGGTGTGATGTGTTCATGATCATCAGTCTGCACTTGGGTAGCCAATCAGCGAAATTTACCCAATTTTACCAGTAGATGGCACCAGGAGGCTTTTTTCTTTTACCAATAAAGGCATTTTCTCTTGTTCATTGACTAACAGTTCTTAAACATCAATAATGTCTTTTTTCTTGATTAATTAGATTTTTCATAAACAAATGATTAGCTTTATAAATAGATATTAACAAATTCAAATGGAAATAATCAAAACAATAAGCAAATTATAATAAATTGATTTACACAAATATGCTATATTAGTATTTGTAGAGCCAGAAGAACTGAACAACTAAAACCAAAAAGAAAACAGTTCCTACATTCAGTGATTTTACTCTCTCTTTGGAAGATACAAGATGTACTTTAATAATGAAATATCAGGTGTTTTAAGGAGGAAAGAAATACTAAAAACAGGGAGCATCAAGGAAGACTTCACAGAGGAGGCAAAAATTAAAGTAAAACTAAAGAAGGAGGCACAGATAGGGAGGAAATACATTTCAGTCATGAGAGTCAGATTGGATCAATGTACAATGCACAGTGAATCCAATGGACAGTCTAGTTTTTTTTTTTTTAATTTTGGAATGTAAATAAGAAAGGGAGTAATATGAAAAAAGGCTAAAAAATAGTCTATATGCAAGTTATGGAGAACCTGAAATGCTAGATTGAGAACTTTGAAGCAGCAATATAAAATCATTGAGGATTTTTGAACAATGAAATGGACATAGTTAGCTTTGAATTTAGGAAGAGTGTTTTATTGTTGTGTGGAAGACAAATTGAAGGGGGAGAGACTAGAGATAAGGAGACCAGTTAAGCATTAATTAGCTGATGGCCATTTAAGTGAAGAGAAAGGAATAGATATAAGAGATTTAGATGTAGAACTCATAAGACTTGCTAACTGATTAGATTTTACATGCCATGGAGAAGAATCAAGAATGATTCTGAGGTTATCATGATCCTTGGTGACTGGGGGGAGAGTGAAGCCCTCCAGAGAAAAAGGAAATTTTAGAGGATATCAGCTTTAGTATAGTATATAGATAGTTCAGTAAGGATGAAAAATCATACATCTAGAGTTGTAAGGACCTTAGGAGACATTAAGACCAGCCCTTGGATTTTATATATGAGAAAAGTGAAACCTTAAAAGATTAAGTGACTTCTTCAAAGTCACACATCTAATAGCTAAAGTGTGATTTGAATCCAGGTCTTCCTGACTTCAAATCTAGTGCATTAGTTGCATATAGGTTACAGTGCCTGACCATAGTAAACTAGTAAGTAATTGCTGATTGACTGACAGATATCTAGGTAGAGAAGTCAAGTATGAAGTTGGAGATTCTATACTGAATCTAGGAGAGAGACAAATAAGAGTCTATGATGTTAAGAGAAATAGAGTTTTGAGAACAGGGGAAATTTAGGGTGGTAGATTTTGGATTTTTTTTTTTTTGCTTTAGAGCTATAATTTTATCAATGTAAATAGCTGCTAGTAAAAGAAATACATTTCTGTCAAAGCATATAGGTACTTGTTCTTTAATTTATAGTCTTATTGAATTATCTAAAATCTTGATGAATTAATTGATTTGCCCAGGGTCACAGAGACAGTATGTATCAGAAGGAAGAAGCTAATAATGCTAATAAATTTCCTTTTGGACATGATTAGTTCAAAATGTCAATAGCACTCTCAGATGAATAAGTGGAGCTGGAAGGAAGCTGGAGATGCAGTGCAGTAGTTTAGGAGAGAGTAATCTTGAATCTATAGATTGAGTGGTCATCTTCAATAGTAATTTTGTCCTTCAAAAGATAGAAGAGGTGGGGAAAACTGATCTTGATCTGCTGCCATGATTTTGGCAAACAAGTATGTTGCTTAAATGTTGCTCAAAATGATGAGAACCATGAAAATGGAATAATTTGACACGTATCCCAAATTTTAGAAAAGCGGATTTCAAAGTTTCCAGAGAAAAGATAAAAAAAGATCCTATAGTTTAAAATTTTAGAGGTAATTTAAACTTAGGAGTGGTGAAAAGCTCTGAAGAATGAAATCATACGTGTGGAAGCATGTAATTTCTGATGCTGAAGAAATTGAGGCTGGTGGATAACTTTTGCTCTGAATTTTTGAGCCCCAGTAGGGCTAATGTTCTTTGTGTATATGCCCCAAGCATAACACAGATATGAGCTGCTGGGAATGAGAGACAACCAGGCTGTCAAAGGAAAGGGGAACTGGATCAGAAATGGAGCAAATATAAGCTTCCGTGCTGATGAATAGTAGGATTGATGCACTTCCTGCCTGGATGAAATAGAAAGACACAGTCTTATAAAATCAAATAAATCCCCCAAAACAAAAGCACCAACAGCAACAACAACCAAACAAAGAGTAAAATTGGAAAAGGGAAAAAGAAAGCTAATTATAATGACAGAGAAAAGTGGATTTTTCTGAAGAGAGTGATATAAATGCACAAAGAATTTACCAATCAAATTAGATTTTTAAAATATATGGATTATATAGCTGGGAATTCAAGTAACAGAGGATGTATACAAAAGCCTGGAAAGATTATGTAAATTAATATATTTAAAACACTTTAGAAGAAAGAATACAGCAAAAAATTTGAAATTTTTAGTTTTTTTGGAAGAAAGAAACATATCAAAGAAGTAGGATTAATGTTTAGGTAGATGGAAAATGATAACCAGGGACTAAGAGAATGAAGAACTCAGTTTTTCTTTTACTTTTGTTTTCTTTGCTAAGAAGACTAGTCTTTTAACTGGAAAGGAATAATAACAATAAAGATAAACAGTTAAAGCTGAGAGAAATAATTTTTGAATAATTTATACTCCCTAAAACCATGCTTTAAAAATTCTATATTTTATATTTAAAAATAATAAATTAAAACTTCTCTGAAATATTGTGAGTAAATATTAAAATTTACTAGAAAGAAACTCCAAATTAAAAAAAAAGTCCTACCCAGAGTCCACTCAGTAGTGTTTCTTTCATATCCTATACTACTTCTACAAACACTGAGATTGCACCAGCTAACCTAAGGACCTTGCAACAAAATCCAGTTCTGTAGTCTGGTCCCCCCTCTTGCTTTTTTTTTTTTAGTGCCTTGGAGGTTCCTGTTCTAAGCTGTGGAAGTTTGTCTAATCTTGATGGACCAGAGAATTGAGAAAGAAGGGAAATAGTTTTACAATTTTCTTTTTGTGTCCTGTTATATATGAAGTACTTTTTTGGGGGTTAAAGAGCTCCAAGTTTAGAGCTTAAAAAATACAGCCAAGCAGTATCAGGTGTTCAGTACTGAGAAACTAAATTTCCTCAGTTTAATTTTCTAATCCTCTTTTTATAGTCTTCCCCCCAAAGGGAAAATACAGTTTTCCTTAGTTCTACTAATTTATCCAGTCAGTAAGATGGATAAGAATTGGAATATGGGGTAGCATATTCAATTTTGTGCTTCTGACCATTCTTACCATCTTCATCTGCTTTTGATTCAATTTGCTGTAATCATGGGGACAGCTAGATAGTATAGTCATTAGTTGAAAGAATGTGGTATCAGAAAGATTTGAATTCAAATTGAGCCATGTGACCCTGGGCAATTTTTTTCAGTCCCAATTTTCTCATTTTAAAAATAGGGAATAATGGCACCCACCTCACAAAGTGTTATGAAGATAACATATAAAACAACTGTGCAAACCTTAAAAGGCTTTAAATTTCCATCATCACCACCATCATCAAACAACAAAGACTGATTTAGTACAATTTTCAAGTAATGCAACCATGTCAAACAATTTATCCCTTTTTAATGTATAGATTCTCCATATATTCCTTTCTGAACATCAGTGTGACTTTTGCAGTTAAAAAATTAGTAACAATGACATTTTTACTAGGTATTTTATATATTCTATTTTATTTTATTCTCATAATAATGTTTTACAAATAAGGAAACTGAGCTACAGAGAGTTTAAGTGACTTGCCTAAAATGTCATAGCTAGTAATTGAATGGATACAAACTCAGGTTTTTCTGATTTCAAATCGTGCACTATATGCATTTATTCACATTACTGTTTCCTTTCAAGCAGGAATATGACTTTTCTTTCTGTGAATGAGTCACCATCCTGCATATGGCAAGGCTTGATACTGTGCAGTCTAACTACAAAGCACATGGTTTATGACTTTATATTTTAAAAACTTGTGTAGATATCAATAATTCTAATCTATTTCTTCATGTGGTTGAAGAAAGTCTGTCTTGAAGCCAACAGTTTCTTGGTCACACCTGGACCGGCCTGATGGTAGAGTTTGATTTTCATTTGCAGGAAGTATTTGCAAAAGCTAAGCCTGTAAAGAAATTGTTACTCTGGGGAGCTGGCCCTTGGATTAGTAATCCTCCCTTTGCTTCCTAATTTACTTTGATTTTGCTTTGTTTATATTTTGTATCTAATCCTCTATATAATGTTTTTCCTCAGTAGAATATAAGCTTCTTAAGGGCAAGGGCTGTTTCATTTTTGTCTTTGAGTCTTTAGTGTGTAGCAAAATGCTAGGCATTTGGTAAGAGCTTTAAAAAGTTTTATTGAATGGTACTGATTTGGGAATTACACCTGTGTCCCTTCTGGGTCCCTATGCAGGTGAGCCCAACAGAGTTCACTTCAAGGCTTCTGGGGGAATGTAGCTTCTTTGTGGAAGACCTGTTTTCTATCTGTGCTGGGATGCTAGAGAGTGGGAAGGAAAATGTGTTTCCACATATGTTTTCCAAGCTTTTGCCAAGCCTTTGGACCAGCTGCTGGGTGTAGGCTTTTGACTAAAAGTACAACAGAGATATTACAAGAAAGTATTGCCATAACTGCATGAGGGATAAGTAGAAATATTACCCATGTACTTGAAAGGAAACACATGGTGAAAATATTCATTTTTTATCTGGCATTAAGAATAGATCAGGTGACAGGGGCTAGGGTAGAGAGATTGGAGCATGGGAGTCAGAATCCTTAATTTCAAGTCTTTCCTCTTCCACTAAATGCCTCAGAGGATAGAGTGTTAGGTCTATAGTTAGGTCTATAGTCAGTCTTAATGAGTTGGAATCTTGCCTCGGATACTTATTAGCTGTGTGGCCATGGGCAATTCACTTCATTCTATTTGCCTCAGTTTCCTCATTTGTAAAATGAGTTGGAAAAGGAAATGGTGAACCACTACAATATCCTTGCTAAGAAAACCTAAATGGGGTCATGAAGATTCAGGGCCACTCAAACAGTTGAACAACAAGAGCAGCTCTTCCTCTTCTTAACAACTTTTGATCAATCACTTTATTTCTATGAAGCTCAGTTTTTTTAAATTGTTAAATGGGAATAACATTTTTTAATACTATCTGCCTCACTGAATTTTTGTTAAAAAATCAAATGAAATGCAACATAGAATAATGATGACAAACTCTTTACATGACTTAAATTTGCTCACACAAGTCTTGTACTGTTATTACCACTATTTTGCTTCTGATTAGACTGAAGCTCAGAGAGAGGTTAAATGATTTATTCAGGGTTATGCAGCTGGTCATTATCTGAGACAGGTCTTAAATCTTGGGTTTCCTGAACCCTCGCTGTGGAACTTTATCTACTTTATTACATTGCCTCATTAGCAATAAGTCTAAAACTCTGGATTTTGCTTTTTTTTTTTTTTTGGCAAGGCAATTGGGATTAAGTGACTTGTCCAGGGTCACACAACTAGTAAATAACAAATATCAGGTCAGATTTTAAGTCAGATACTCCTGATTTCAAGGATAGTGCTCTATTTACCATGCCATTGAGCTGTTCCAGGAAATTAACTTTTAATAATTTCAAAACACAGACATTTTCTCGAAAAGGATGAGACAATGATGCTGGTCTAGATCTGTATCCACATCAATGTATGGTCCTTCCTGTATAGAAACTACTCTGATGCAGACGAGGAGCTCTTATGTAATTTATTGTTTTTGAAGGTATCCTGAGACATTGAAACACTGAACAATTTATACAAGATTGCTAGATCATTATGTATCAGAGATTTGAATTCAGGACATTACATTGTCCTTCTTGGTCAGCTTATTTCTTTTTTTTTATTTTTTTATTCATTTTTCCAAATTATCCCCTCCCTCCCTCCACTCCCTCCCCCCCCCCCCATGGCAGGTAATCCCATACATTTTACATGTGTTACAATATAACCTAGATACAATATATGTGTGTAAATTTGGTCAGCTTATTTCAAAGAAAGGACCATATTTCAGGACTGTATGAGATTAAGAATTGGGTTGTATATGGACTTTTCTGAATGTCTAATGCCTAAGATGTGGTTTCATTGAAGTTTTTTTCAGTGTTTGTGTGTGTGTATGTGTAAAACAAAAATTATAACTTTTTTGTCAATATAGTTACCATGAAAAATTTGAATTTTTTTTTTGTCAGTTAGACAAGCATTATTAAACACTTACTATATACTTGACTTTGTGCTAAAGTGATGGGGATACAAAGTAAGGCAAAAACACGATGCCTGCCTTTAGGGAGCTTATATTAAAATCAAACAAAATGTTCCATCTATCTATTCATCTATCTGTCTATCTATCTATTCATCTATCTATCTCTCATTCCTGCTATCTATATTTTGCCATAATTCTTTTCTTAACTGTGATATGAGGGATAAAATTATACATTTCATTCTGTCCTGTCTGGTGAAAATATTCTATATATATGCATATATTTGTGTATGGAGATTATATATATATATATATATATATATATATATATATATGTGTGTGTGTGTGTGTGTGTGTATGTGTGTGTAGGTATGTATCTCTAGACAACAGAGAGACAATAATATATGATTAAATGGTCATATTTTCTATTTTAAACTTTTTTACAAAGTGTTTTACATATACTAATTCATTAGGTTATGTCAATACCATGCTCTGTGAAGTTGACATTATCAATGTTATCTCCATCTTCTAGTTGAGGAAATTGAGTCTCAGAGATGTTGATTGGTTTACCTAGGGTCACACAAAGGCATTAAAGATGGCATTCAAACTCAGTTAGTTCTTTTAGTGTTGGTAAAGAATTCTTTCTATTATATCATATTACATCTCAACATGACATTACAGTTGCTGCCATCATCACCATCACCACCACCACCACTATCATCATTATCATCATGATATAGCTATACCTTGGCTAGACTTGATTACAGGACATGAGGCTACATTATCAGTAATTCTATGAAGGGGAGGATCTGTAGAGCTGTGGACAACTAAAAATGTTCAATGGTGGCTTTGGACTCTTAAAGAATCTTTTCCTCTAAAAACATGATAAGAAGGTCACTGCTTAGCACATTGCCTGGCACATGTAGTCATTTAATAAATGTTTATTGGTAGATTTCTCTACTTCTCTGCTCAGTTTATCTCAATAAGTCATGATGGTTAACCTCTTCCTCTCAGATAGGCCTTCTTCTTTTAATCTGCCTCTTCATACTGAGCTTATGAGACTCTGTATTCTGAACTTTGCCATTGAGAAATGCTTTAATCTTCCTGGCTACCTGAAGATAACTCAGTAACCTTTCAATACCCTCTGGAATTCATATTTTCAGTGATTACTTTCAACTTCAGTTGGAAATTGAATCCTTTAATGGCAGTAATCTTTTTTGCTTCTCCCTGAGGTGTGATTAAAAAGATGGCAACAGGGGGTCTTGGGAGGCTGAACACTAGTATCTAGAGAGATTGATTTGGGCAGTGATACTGGAGGCCCCTGAGTTCTTGCTTTGCTAACAAGTCAAATTCTTTAAGCCCCTTGTTGCTCATTAGTCTCAGTGACAAATCAGTCCAGTCTTCCCTTCGGGAAAAGGGCAAATGGACTAACCCAGAGCACTTCATTAACTGGGAAGTGAGTTGGATTGGATTTGATAAAACTTTGTTCTGGAACTTTTATGAATCTGCCAATTAATAGTCTAACTAAAGTTTCTATGGAGCCTCTGAGGAACTAATTTATTTCAAAAAAGCAATTAAATCTCCCTTTGAGGTACCCTACTGGGGATGGGTCACCCCTGTTGCTGAAAACATCTAAGCAGTTGTGGCTGTTTTTAATACTGAATCTTCTTTATTAATGTTCATGAATTTTACAGGTAATTTTTGAATTGAATTGAGGTGAACTTAAGAGAGCCTGGGAGGCAAGAGACACTTGGTGTAATGCAATAGTTTTCAGAGTTGGAAGGGACTTCAGTAATCATTTGATCAAGCTGTAGCTGGCCCACAATCTTCATACCATATTCACTAAGTCCAGTCTTCACTGAAGGAATTCCAGTGTTAGGGCCTCTTCAAGTGTTCCCTTTCATCTCTGGCCATCTCTTTTTATTAGCGATTTTTTCCTAATGTGGCACCTAAACCTGACCTTCTGCAATTTTTGCTTATTGCTTCTAGTGCTATTCTCCAGGACCAGGCAGGATCAATCTGATCCTTTTCAATGCAAACCATTCATATACTTTATTTCATGCATTTTGTTCATTCTAAGTCTTTTACAGACCAAACATATGTATCTCCTTTAGTGGTTCCTCTTATATCAGATTCACTAGGCTCCTAACCATCATGACTATCTTTCTCTGGGTATGCAGTAGTCAAAATATTATTTTAAAAATGGAGTTGTGTTTTTGTGGTTTTTTTTGTTTGTTTGTTTTGTTTTTTTACTTTTTGGTCTGATTTTTCTTGCACAACATAACAAATATTGAAATATATTTAAAAGAATTGTACATATTTGACCTATATAAGATTGTTTGCTGCCTTGGGAAGGGGGGGACAAAGGAGGGAACACAAAAGTCTAACAAAAAAGTCTAACACTGAAAACTATTGTTACCTATTTTTGGGAAACTACTATTGAAATTTTTAAAAAATGAATTTATGTTCTGAAATGGACCACAGTTCTCCAGATATGGTTGGATCAAGGCAAAGTATAAGGGACTATCACCATCTTCTTTTTCATTCTCTGCCATTTTTTCTACTTAGCATCTGCTTTGGACCTGCATTTTCTGAAAGGATCTGAGTGTTGCTTAGTTCAGTAGCTTGGGAATCCTAAGGATATGCAAAGTAGAGTAACCTATCCCCTTTCCTAATCTTCATTATGGAAATTTAAATTCTAATTTAAATTAAATTAATTAAAATGAATTAAATTCAGATTTTTGATTAGAAAATTAGGTCAAGAAAATAAGGATTTCTGGAAGTTATTTAATGCAGTAGAAAGAACTCTAATTTTGCAGTTCCGAGATTCACATTTGAATCCTGGTTCTGCTGCTTATTAATGGTGTGACTTTAGGCAAATCATTTCTCCATCGTAGGCCTTAGTTTCTTTATCTGTAAAATGAGAAGGTTGGATTCCAAGACCAATGATGTCCAGTGAAGATCTTTCCTTTCTTTTAAAAAATAATTTATTTTTAATTTCTTCCCCTTCAATTACATGTAAAAACATTTCTCTCATCTTTCAAAAAAAATTTCAACTCAAAATTCTTTCCCTCTTTTCTCCTCCCTTCACCTCCCCCCCCCACATCAAGAAAGTAAGCAATTTGATGTAGGTTATTCATGGGTAGTTATGCAAAACCTAGTTCTAAGTCACGCTATGAAAGAAAACAGACAAAAGCATCAGTGTACATCTTTTTAATTTGAGATCTTTGAAAGTTAATCACTTTTCAACCAAAAATCAAGAGCAAGAATATCCATAGCAGAAAGATAATCAATGTTTGATTGGATGTTTATTCCTGATAATTCCAGCTGAGATCAGTTTCTTTAAGAAAATTATATATTCAGTGATAAGATGAGAAAGCAAGCATTATTTACAGCTGTGTCTATAGGCAGAAGTGTGAGAAGTGGGTGTGAGTGGAGAGAGTTGTGGGATTCTGGCAAATCAGAATAAATTGAGAACATTGTCCATCAAAACTAGGACAAGTTGATCCATTTATACAACCAAGTAAAGTTTGGAAAAGGTACTGTGTGTCAAACCCAGTATAACGTTTTATACCCCATGTCCATTAGAGTTTCGGATCATTTTTGTAACCCATGTGATGATATCATTAAACCAGTCTCTATATGACTTGGAAAGGAAAATCATACACATTTATCCAAGGTCATGTTCAAAAGGTTCCATGTTCCACGTCCTCTCCCCAACATATTGTCATTGCTCTTGTATGTCCTTCATACTCAAAAAGGACTGAAGATATCGTGACGTTAGGGTCGATACAATGTGTTTGATGTGGCTGATCAATCTAATATGAGAATGGAAGGCTGTACCACTGGTCAGGTACAAATAGTTCATCTGGATATCGGGCATCTTGTAGTTCCCTTATGCTATTGAAATTCTCCTTTGTACAGCACTTTGATGCAGGTATGTTGTGCTGGACAATCCTGTACCAGAATCTCCCATATGCCAGAAAGACGATAAAGTTCTTCAGAAAGACCTCCTTGTACTTCATGTGAGTGCTTGTTTCCTGAGTTCTCTGTAAAATAATATTTTAGGTAAACATATGTTTAGCATTCTGGCTCTGCCATCAGCCCATTGGAGTTGGGCTTTCTACAGCAGAGTTTGAATGCTTGGCAGTTCATCCCAAGAGAGAACTTCAATGTCTAATACTTTACCTTGCTTGGTTACCTTTAATTATGTCATTATTGTCCTAAGACAATTCAAATGGAATCAGCCATCTTTTATGAACTTTAATCCTATCAGTACTACTGATTGCTTTTAGAAAGGGTGTAGCAATTAGCTTCCCAGGGGTTCTTTATAATTTTCCATAGCAAAATATCTTCCCTTCCCTGGCCACCACTTCTCTGTATACATTGTCTTCTACAATCTAGGTGATAGCCAGTGGAGTCCTGGGCTTGAATCCAAGAAACACTAAATTCAAATGCAGTTTCAGACATTTTTTAGCTGCATGACTCTGTATAATCCTTGTTTGCCTCAGTTTCTTTATTTATAAAACGGGGAAAATAATAACATTTACTTCCCAGTCTTATTGTCAAGATCAAAAGAGATAATATTTGTAAAGTACTTAACACAGTACCTGCCAATAGTAGATATATTAATTAATGCTTATTTCCTCTTTCTCTCTCTTATTTTATTATTTTAGGATAATTTCTAAAAATTAAAATTTATTTACAGTTCTAAATTTTCTCCCTTTTTTGTTTCCTCTTTTACCCATTGGAAAGGCAAAAAAAATGATAAAAAATATACACACACTCACACAGCCAGTACATATTGGTCATGTTCCCTCCATGCCTCACTTCCCCAAAAAAAGAAAAAAAAAGAAAGAAATGGGAGAAAATATTTTAGTTTGCACTCAGAGTTCATCAGTTTTAGCCTTTATTGCTTCTTAAAAGGGCTATTATAATGATCTCTTAATAGGTTTCCATTTTTATATTTTCTTTTTTCCTGCAATCTTGCCTAGACTGTTGCCAGACTGACCTAACATATCATCCTGACATTATGTAAAGTCAAAATTCCTTAGCCTGAAATTCAAAGTCCTCCATAATCTGGTGCCCATTTAATCTATGGTGTCTAGAGAAACTGGTTTGTTTACTCTCCATTCCTCAGATATAACCTGAATTTTTTTCTCTCTCTCTTGGCATTTATGTTGTTCTATTCACCTTGATAAACTTTTAAACTCACCACCTTCATTACTCTTAAGCTTATCCATCCTTCCACTCAGTTCAAATGTTACCTCATTCATGAATCCTCTAACAATCTTAGCTGTGAATAATCTCTCCTTCCTCTACATTCTCATTGCATTTTGTTCTACCAGCCCAGTGATATTTATCTACTCTACCTTGTACTAAAGTCATTTGTTTATTTGTATATACTCTTTTCCCAATGCCAGCTAGATTATCAACTCTTTGTGGAGAGGACTCACTTTATTTGTTCTTTTATTATTTTCACCAGCTAACATAAGGACTTGCACAGAAGAGATGCTCAATCTTGTTGAAATGAATTAAATTTTAGAGTTCATATATTACCCAAAAAGGGTTTTCTCAGGGAAGACATTTATTGAGGATTTTAAGATGGGATGCAAAGGCTATATCAAATAGACAGAAAAAAATTATGTTCTATAATCAGTATATTAGTTTTTCTTTGTTAGGTCAGTGAGTCACCAGGTCTACCATCCCACAATTATACAGTTCCCAATTTTCTCTCTTTCTGCACTGTGCTTTATCCATATTTTCTCAGTATCACATTGCTGATTAAATATAGTCAGTGCTCACATCTGTTCAGCCTACAGTGTTGGAAATCAACAGTCTTTCCTGTTACCAAAGCTCAGCCATGGTAACCCACAAAACAATGACACAGAGGCATATATTTGTGCCAAATTGTGAAGTAGATGAAGTTTGCCCTTCCCTTTCCTCTGATAGATTTTTTTATTTCCTGATATCCTGTCTCTATAAATAAGTACCATTTACCTACAGCAATTGCTATGGAGAATAATGTGAAGGTAGCATTAGCAGCTTTGCTGAATTCATAGGAAGCTGTGTGAGGGCAAATCTTAGAATTGTTGAAAATATCCCAAGTGCAATACAGGCCATTCTTTCTTCCTATTCAATTCTGAATCCTACTCAAATGTACTGATGGGCTAGCTCATGCCTTTATATGGATAAAAGGTAATTCAATGGGAAAATCTATAGCAAATGACACAATTTGACAGTATAATTATCAACAACATATCTTCACATATGTAGATATTCCTTCAAAGATGGTATTGCATTACAAATTAATTTCTCAGGTAGGGTCCATTGGGTATAATTTGACTTGAAGTTAATTAGTCTTCCAGGAATCAGAGAAAGAGTAAGTCTGTTTTCTAGTCTATCAGAGAGGAAAGAGGGAGAAGTCAAAGGAAAGATAGAAGAACTAATGTACCATTCCATTCATGTACCCCATGGGAAGAACATCCTTATATCTTTCCCATTACTTTTTTATCTGGATATTCCCATGTAAAAAACTTCCTTAGTGCTAGACTGTACCTATTCAGCTCCCATTGAGTTTTGGAATCAAAATTACACCTTATACTTTTTTTCAAACTATAGACTAGGCCTGAGAGTTACAGGCAGTTTTCAGGCAAGGAGCTCTATCCATGTTAATGGAAATCTGCCTTTTTAATCTGGTCAAATGGGTCACTGCTATGCCCTCCCCCTTTCCTAAAATTTACTAATTCTTGTAGAAGCCAAATAGGGAAGGTATACATCTTTGTCTCTAAATCTAGAGTGCTGGAAGATAAGGATGTGTCTATCTACAATTACTGTAATATCAGAATTGCTAAGTAGATGACAATCTATTGCATCTATTTCTCTGTAGACTGACTGATCTGATTCAGAGAACTTCAAAATAAAAATGGAGGAGGAGGAGAAAGAAGCCAAAATGCACCAGCTAAACTATTGTAAAGGGCAGAATATATGATGAAGTCAGAAAAATTAAAGCGAAAATCATGGGAAAACTAATTTAGAGTTGAAAGGAACTTCACAAGACAACCCATTTATTTTTACAGATGAATAAAATGAAATCCAGGGTGAGTAAATGACTTGTCCAAATTCTTTAATACACAAAAGACAGTGAAGAGAAAGAAAGCTAATGTTGATTAATTCTCATGGATCCAGATATCTCTGAATGGATTAGAGTGAGAAAATTGAATGAGATGGTTTAGTATGGAGAAAGAAATATGACCTAGGTATTATTTAGGTCCTTGCTGAAAATAGAGCACCTAATAAGATGATGGGATATTAATCAGTAACTTGAATTTCAATTTGACCTATAAGAAAGAACTGATGAGTGAAACTCACAGATCTATAATGGAAGTCTTTACAGATCTCTCTCCTCATTTTATAGCTCAGGAAATTTGAGACCAGAGAATTTAACTGATTTTTCCAAAGTTATTGTAGGTACTAAGCACCAGAGGAAGGATTTTAACTCAGGTCCTCAGACTCCAAAGTCAAAGGTTATTCATATGTTAAGAAACTTGAGAGGCAATGTCAATGCCATCTTATAATTTATGATAAATAAAATATGGATTATAGGCATAATCTGACATGTGGCTCACACATTAGAAAAAATTGCAAAAATTACAAAAATTGGATTATGTGTCCTGAGACTCTAAAAGAGTTCATTAGAGGGTGCATTTCACTGAAGAAGTATTTTACGTGGGGAATATTTCACTATTTATTAATGGGAGATTATAATGAACTCAAAGAATCATTACAAGAAATTGGGGAAAGGAAAATATCTGAGGATGATGGAAAGGATATACTATGAAGAGCAGTGTAATTAGGAAAGTGAATCTCAGGTTGAATTGAGATTTGCAATAAAAATAGATTAAAAATTTTGTTCTGTTTTTTAAGCAAAATCTTACTCTGATATATCAACCTGGTGGAGGTGACTCTGGATCCTCAAAACTTAGATTAGACCTGTGAAAATTCTCATAAGAATTGGAAATGGTTTGAAAATGATTTTGGTAACAAACTGTTTTTTGAGAACTAGCCTAAGAATGGTAAAGCTCAGCCATAGGAACCCACAAAACAACCCAAAATCCAAAATGGCACTCAGTTCTGTGTGACTTCATTTCCGCAGTTATATTGTCAGTATTGCAGAAGGGGGACAAGAGTAAGTGTTAAGAAGCACAGTCTTTATCATTATCTAATGACCAAAAAATCTACATTCTATTAGACCAACTGAACTGTGTTAACCTTGACATTCTCACTGTAAACAAAACCAGAAGATAGAAGGAAATTGGAGATAAATGGAAAGATGGCTTACAATTTACTCTTAAAAAAGAGTGTATAATAAATATCATTCCATGGGATATTTGGTTGTCTTGTAGCGCTTATGATAAATATCTGTGAAAAGATCACCATGAAAATAATTCTGTTTATTCACTAGCATCTATTTCAAAGAATAAAGATATATCTTTAGGTTTTTTTTTTTTTTTAAGCATGATTAATGCCCAGCATAGAGGGCATGATTAATAGATGCTTTCTGACAGATTGATATAGATAAATTTGATAAAGAATTTGAAAATTCCCTAAATTAAATTGACATATTATTTGATACCTGGTGACTTCACTGAAAAAATAGAAAAAGGTGAGAATAACAAAAATACATTGTAAAATGTGGAGCAGGAGCAAGGCATAGAGAAGTCAAAGAATGAAGTTCTGAACAAAAGCCTTAATTCTCTATTTTGTGATATTTTCCTCAATTAAAAAACTAGAGGTTGTTCAGCATGTTGACAAATAATGTCACAAAAATAAAATTGATTTTATTTTAACAATTAATAAATGACATTTTTGATATGGGAGTCATTCATGAATAAGCTGTCTATGTTGTAAAAGTCTGTTTTCTTAGTGTTTGTTATTGTTGCTACATTACATTTTTGGGATAAAGTTAAAAATTGATGAAGGATTAGAAATATAAGAATTGAAATTAGAAAGGAAGATCTCTGTAATTAAAATGGTTCCACCTTGTCCTATATTAAATATTATTAAATAAAGAGAACATGGGTTTACATCAGTGACAATAATTATAGCTCAAATTTAATGAATCATGATGAAAATAATACTAAGAAAGACTAAAAACCATTATAATGATCAAATACTTGAATTACTTGCCAAGAGGAACGATAAAGCAGCTAAGGATAATACAAGTTAACTCGTTTATTAAACTTTGTTAATGAAACTCCATAAAATGTCATGGAGAGGATAATGGAAAATTATGAGCATAATCACCACACTAAATAGAGACAATTAGAAGCAAGGAAACAACATTAAAGAAGGCTTTGCAATAGTCCTAGCTAAACCAAATTTTCCTGGGGACATTTAAGTAAGAATCTCAGACAATGGGCATGAAAGATAAGACATGCAGAGATATTTATGACCCATTATTTTTAACATAAAAGAAAATGAAGCTATCATTTTTGGATCACAACTCCACAACTTAAGGTATTCATAGTGTGGAAACAGAAATTTCCTGGGAGAGGACAAAAAGATGGAAAATGCAGGTGAAGTAGAAGAAATGTATACAGAAAAGACTCATGTTGGAAGCAATAAAATCCTCAGTATTAAAGAGTTGATTTTTCATTTATCCAAGAGTCACAAAATTATCAAAGGAATAGAAAAATTAAGAGCTTGTCAATAATTATCCAAACATATAATTTATCTTTATAAAATTTTGTGGAAATAATCTATACAAATAGGTAATGTATTCTTTGTGATCTACTGGAAAGGAACAGATGGGCTTTCTCAAGTGGTAGTCTGCAGTTGATCACATCTTTAGGAATTCTAAAGGGGCACCTGGAAAAAGGATAGAAAAGAGAGGAAGAGATTATAGGTATAGAAAATTAGAAGATTATTGCAATGATCCAGGTGAGAGGTGATGATGGTGTTAGGATGGTTGATGAACTGGAATGATGGCTGTGTGAGTGAAGACAAAATAACAAATGTAAGTAATATTCTGGGAATAGAATTAAAAGGAATTTCCAGCTGATTGGATATTTAGGTTAAAGATAAGGGGAAAGTTGAATATGTCTTCAAGATAGTGAAGCTGAGTGACTGGAAAATAGCAGCATCCTTAAAATAAACCAGGAATTTAGGAAGAAGAGTAGATCAGGGGTTTAAGGGCAAATCTTTTGGTCATCTGTCTTTTATCCACGTGATGATAGATACCTTTTCAAGATTCACTTTTGCAGTGCCAACAGCAAGAGACAGCCCGAGTGGTCACTAAATTCCTTGTCCAAGCATTTGCAATTATGGGTGTGCCACAAGAAATAAAAACAGATAATGGACCTGCATATACTTCTAAACATTTTGCACACTTTTGTGCGCAGTATAAGATTTTACACACCACTGGCATACCTTTTAATCTGCAAGGTCAGGCAATAGAAGAGAGAAGAAACAAAAACATTAAGACACTCCTCCAAAAACTAAAGAAAGGGGGAGCCACAGGTAACCCTAGAGAACTTCTAAATTTAGTTCTCTATACCATTAATTTTCTAATTTTTGACAAAAGTGCACTGGCTCTGGCAGACAGGTTTTATAACCCACCAGAAAGGCAGTGTCCAGTGCGAACAGCTTCACTGTCTTTAGATAATTGCCAGGTGATGTGGAGAGACCCAGAAAGTGGTGAATGGAAGGGACCAGATAGGTTAACTGCTTGGGGGAAAGGGTTTGCTTGTATTTCTTCAGACGAAGAAGGAATCAGATGGGTGCCAACGAGTCATATTCGCCTTGTCCATCAGAGAGAGAGACAGAAAAAGAGAAAGACCTCAAAACAAAGGAGAAAATCTAAGAAACATCTGACACTGAAAGAGCATGGCTAATAAGAAGACTGTTAAAGAACTTTAAAACCAGCAGGAATCATTGGATTTTCTAACACAAGATGAGACTAATGGACAATGGACTTATGGACATTTATACATTCTCAATTTATGATTATTTGATCATGTTATTTGTTACATCACTTCTAGCATCTGTTATGTTACTATGTGTTTATGTAATCTATGTAATTATGTGTAATGCCTCCCATATTGATGGATTTATGTTTCAAGGCCATGACCACTCTATGTTCTAAATCAAAAGAAAGGGGGAGATGTTAGGATTACAAGGTCATAACTCAGATTGTCTAAACAATTCTCTAGCTCAGAATTCACACCTTTGGTTCAGGCCTTTGAAAGGAGTTTGCACCTTTAGACTTCTGGGGGAGTTTACATGTTTAAAGGAGTTTGCACCTTTAAGAGGAGCAAGTTCAAATGGCTGTAGGAGTTCTCACAAGCCCAGTTGAGTTCTCACTAGCCCAATCTCTTTCTAGGATAAAAGAGGAGGGCAGTTGGGCAAGGAGTAGTCTGACTGGGAGATTGAGTTGAGATGGTAGTCTGGAAGGATAACTTAGAGACGACCGAACCTTCACAGGGTTGGGAGAAAATATGTTTAACTGTGTTTAGTTAGAGACATCTACAGTACTTCTGGGTATAGATACCCAATAAGAACTTGTTAATGCAGGACTGGAATGGAGGAACAAGATAAAGGATGAGTATATAGATTTTAGAATCAACTCATAGGAACGACAACTAAATACCTGTGGACAAATTAGATAATATATAGAGAGAATAGAAGGAAGTATACAATAGAATGTTTGGGTATACCAACACATATACAGAGAGTAGTAATTATGATGCAGTGAAGAAGATTGAAAATGAATGTATATTCAGGGTGTTGAAGTGTCTCAGAAGCCAAGAGGAATAAAGAACAAACAGAAAGAAAGGATGGCTAATTATTTTGAATGCTTTAGCAAGGCATATGAAATATTTTTTTTTTTAAAGACAAGAGAAATCTAATTCACATTTATTGGTCTTCAGATTAAAATCTGACTGTAGATTGATGATACCCTTTGTGGAGGCAGTAGCTCTCAGGGCCAAAGTAATAGGTAATATTTAAAACTTTAAGATGTGCAGAATGTTTTACATATATTATCTAATTTTATCCTCATAACCTTTCTAGATAGGTGCTGTTATTACCCCATTTTACAGAGGAAGAAACTAAGGCAGAGATAGAATAAGTGATTGGTCCAGGTTCACTCAGCTAGTATCTGACTAAAGATTCAAAGGCCTTCATCTACAGTCTTTAAGCATGAAACTGATTATGTTTCAGACACTTTTTACTTGCTTGGGTAGAGCAATGGCTCAATGCCATGTAAATTAACTTATTTCTCAACACTAATTATTCGATCATTTGTATTTTCTCTTTTAATCTATATAGATCTGACTCCCATCTATTATAAAGTCCTTAAAATCAGGATGTAGATATGTGTTAATTCAATTCTAGTGCTCAGTAATCCTCTTCCTTTTCCCTTTTCCTCTCCCCCCTTTTAATGAGGTGAGAGAAAATTCTCTGAAAAACAAATATGTTAATTATTTACTCTTTGAGCCTCTCCTGATGAGAGTAAGATTCACACAATGATTCTCCCCCTCACTAAGTTCCCTCAGATATGGTGTATTTTCTATGCCTCTTCCTGGGATGTAGTTTCCCTCTTTTTATCATTCCTTCCCCTTTTTCTGAACCTACCTCCTTCCCTTTACTACACCCCCCTTTTTTTCTTTTATATCAGTAAAATCAAATTATCCTTGAGTACTTTTTATATACCCACAACAGAGTTACAGTTCTCAAGGGTTCTGTGTACCTTTTTCTGTTTCTCTTCAGTCTTGTGGATGTAGATCAAATTTTTTGTTTAAGTCTGGTTTTTTTCTTAGAAACATATAGAATTCCTCTGTTTCATTGAATGACCATCTTCTTCCATGGAAAAAGAAAGGCATATGAAATATGAGTTCTGTAGGCTTTATAAAAATCAAAAATAGGGAGATATCAAAGATAAAAACTACACACAATAAAAGTACAAAAGAAATATAAACACATAAAATATATGTAATGTGTATATATGTATATATATATATATATATATATATATATATATATACATACATTTAAAAGCATATATGTGTATACACACATGTTGTGTATAAGGTAAAAGAATGAGAGTCAAATATACTCAGAAGACATAAAGTAGTGGGATTGAAGGCCACATCAGATACTTAAGCAAAGGAGCAAGAAGCTGGTTGAAGATGTAGAGTACTTAGGGAAAATAAGAGAGCTCATGAAAGGTAGCCACAATGTTCTTGGGAAAGCAGGATGTGAAGCAATCTATTGAGAAAAAGGAGAGAGAGTGTTATAGGGAGCTTGAGGAAAGGTATGGAATAATCACTATTGGAATTATGATGGGGAATATATCATGGGATAATTTTGATGAAGGACAATTGGGATTAGATAACTTGAATTAGTCATGGGACTACTTGACATGGTTTTTTATTTATATGAGAATAGAAATAGTTGGGGGGAAGTTACCTAAGATTGAGGAGTAATAGTAACATAAAAGAGAAAGAGCATGTGATCATATATGTTGTTCAGCCTGTCAATAAATATTTATTAAGTGCTTACTCTGTGCGAGGTACTATGCTAATCTCTGGGCATATAGAGAAAGGCAAATTCTTTTTCTCTGCCTTCAAGAAATTCATAATCTAAGAGGTGATATACTGAAAATGTGCTTTTCCAGCAGTAAGTGCAGTGGTAAAATAGTATCAAGAATTATTTCAGAATCAGACAACAGTATGTCAAAGTAGGAGATGAGAGGGAAATCCTTGTATTAGAAGAGATGAAGAAGAGAAGGTGTTTTTCAGAGTGTTGAGAATATAACTTATATATGATGTTTGGTAAACTACGAAATGCTACTTAAATGCTAGCAACCACTTTTGCATAAATAAATGAAAAACATTTATTACATGGCAGGTATTGTTCTTTGTGCCCTGGATAAAAATACTACAAAGTAAGACTTAGAGGGCCGGAGGTATTACACAAGCACATAGTAATACAACACAGGCTAGTAGTGATGTAACAAACAACATGAATCAACATAGTGATTTAGCAGTAAGATAATTCTTTATCTCAAGTAACTTACATTCAAATAAAGGAAGATAGCATATATAGGGAAATTATGAGTAGGGAGGGGTGTTTTGTCTGTGAACTCATAGTGGTTGTTAATATTTATTTGATAACTGTTCCCAAAAGTAGAGATAAAAGTGGAGATTGGGTTGGGATGGTAGAAGGAGATGGAAAGATTCAGCAGTGGTAGAATGAAAGACGGTCAGAGAGCATCGTGGAAGCTCTGGGTGGGCTAAATATGGAGAACTCTCACCAGTCAGAAGACCAGGACTGTTATTGCTGTTGCTTCTACTTCTTCTTCACCTCTTCTCCCTATCCTACCAGATAGAGTCCTCCCAATAGTCTAATAGGCCAATTCTTGGTTCTTTCATGGACTCTGCCATGGGTCTGCAGTAAAGCTGTAGGGCTTGAAGTCTCAAGGATCATACTCTTTTGCTACAGCCAGCCAGTCCTCAGCATAGTTGAAAATTATTCTGTCCTAGGAGACTTTTCAGCCTTTATATCCTTAAAGAGTCTCTTGGGAAGACATTATATTTGGTTGTTATCTGTCACTTTTCACTGTGCCAAAAATATTCATAGGTATTAAGGGGAATATGAGTCCTCAGTCTTCAAAGATAATTCTTCTTTTAGGACAAAGTCTATATTTTACTATTTAGGGTGACTAAGTGGTAGATTTCCATAAAATTTAATAACACAAGACAAGTTTTAGGAATTTTTTAATATAGGAAGAGTTTGAAAGTCAATAGTACATGTTTGTAGTAAATTAAGAACTGGACATGACCTTAAAGATCATTGAGTCTAACTTTTCTTCAGTTTTTATGAACTAGGAAACTGAAGCTCACGAACATGACATGATTTGCCCAAAGTCACTTATCTCTACCTTATAATAAACAGAAGAGCCAGGATTAGGGTTCAAATCTTCTCACTTCAAATTCATTGCTTTTCTCCACTATATTACCTCTGGTCACAACACTGCTATCTGCATTCTTCTATATTTAACATCCTTTTAAAAAAGAGCAATTTCAGATGCTACAGTTCTGAGACAAATTATTAGTAAAAATGCGACAATGTCTGACAATTTAAAAGTATTTTATATTGTTCAAAGTGCTTCCACAAATGTTACCTTATTCAACCATCAGAACAACTTGAGAATTAGAGAAGCCAAAGATTACTAGAAAAATAAATTTATGATTTGACAAAAATTGTTTATAAGATTTTGGTGACTACCCTACAGGCTTAGCAACGTCCTGAGATATTTCCATATCGTCAATTTAGAAGGCTTTGGAAGAATGATGAGTTCTCAAGGGAAACTTAGCTGAAGGGAAACTGAATGCTTGATTACTATTGCTTTTTATTCTAGAGAAATTGAAATCAATTTATGATACTCCCTTGGATTTAATATATATTCTGATAAATTCCTGTTTTGTCCTAGGGTTTGGTCATTATCTACAAAGGTAATGATGTTTTTCTTGGTGATTTGAGAGTTACTACCATTATGGGCACAATAATTTGCTACTGCTGACATAGGAAACAGTAAATGTATACAACAAAATAATTGGGAAAGACCTAAGGACTTGAAATCTGACCCTTTTAAAATTAGTAATGGGAATGAAACATACCTGTGGTTGATATTAAACATTAGAGATGAATTCTGGTCACTGCTACTTGGTTAACAAAGAAATAATTTAAATGGGCTTAGTACTGTTAATAGTGCTAGCATACATACATCAAAACAACTGGTGTCTGGTGCTATTATATATTAGAGAGCATGAGTGAAGATTCAGGTGAGTCTCTGGGGGCTTTCAAGGACTTATTTTCAGGGTCTGATGTTCCTTCATTTTTGTCTTATGTGGCCCTAATTGTCTCTCTAGCACAGGATGCTAGGAGTTCATGTAGCACAAGTTATCAGCTTTTAGATTTTTTGTTGGGTCCTGTGCTAGTCTTAGAATAGGACATGAATAATCAGAAAGGGATAATGATATGTGTCAAATTTAGCATAAAAACACATCTGAACCTTAATTACTGAGCTTACTACAATAATTTTGAAGGGAAAGCTTAATAGATTATCTTTGGTGGTAGTTTTGAGGATGTAACCCATTTTATAAATATTCTTAGTTTCATATACATGGCATATGAACTGAATGCCTCTTCCAGGGGAGGATCATATTCAGGGCTACATAATCCAAAAACAAAGAGGAGTACAAAGGAGTGTAAGATCACCACAGTGAACAATTGCAAGTTCCCAGAAATTTATCTCATTGTTTATTTGTACACTTCTTTCTAAACTTTCGTAAACTTCTTTCCAAATAAACTGGATTATTTGTCCAAAACCACACTTCTTGTAGTGGTTGGGACAGGAATTCAGCTGCTCTGACTCTATTCAGCTGTTCTTAAATTATTTGGACCTCTTCACATTCTTAAAAATTATTGAGGAAAGTAAAATAGACTTTTGGGACAGGATAAAAAGAGAAAGAGACAGTGACAGAGAGAGATACACAGACAGAAAAAGAAAGAGAAGAAAATGGGATGGATGGAAGTACAAAGTTAGGAATCATAACTGTGAACATGAAACAGAACTGGATAGCAGAATGTATTAAAAAACAGGATCCACCATATGTGGCTTTCTAGAAACACATTCAAAACAGAAAGACACAAAGTTAAAATAAAGATTGGAGCACAGAAATTATCATGTTTCAGCTGAAGCAAAAAATAAATCAAGGGTAGCAATGCAAAAGCATTAAAAGTTAACTAATAAAAACATGATCAGGGAAATTATATTTTTCTCAAAATGGACTACAGACAATGAAGTAATATAAGAAATTTTAACAGCAAGTTTCTCTGAAAAGACCTCATTTTCCAAATATATACTGAGATTGCAACTGATTCAAAATAATGAAAATAAGAGTCATTCCCCAATTGATAAGTGGTCAAAGGATATAAACAAGCAAGTTTCAGAAAAATAAATCATAGTAATTATAGTCATATGAAAAAATATTCTAACAATATTGATTAGAGAAATGCAACTTAAGGTAACTCTGATATATTACCTGAGGTACTAAATGCTGGAGAAGATGAAGGACAATAGGTATACTAATAAATTACTGGTGGAGCAGGCCAACTGATCCAACCATTCTGGACAACAATTTGGAATTATGTCCAGAAGTGTATAAAAACTATGCATACCCTTGACCCAGCAGTACCACTACTAAGTCTATATTCCAAAGAGATCAAAGAAAAAGGAAGATGATCTATACACACAAAAATATTTATGACAATTCTTTTTGTTGTAGCAAAGAACTTGAAAATGAGAGGTTGCTCATCAATTGGGAGATAACTGAACAAGTTGTGGCATATGATTGTGATGGAGTACTGTTGGGCTATAGGACACAACACAGAAAAAAACAATACATCAGTATAACAATAAGTATGGCAAATGCGGGTGATTTCAGAAAACAAACCATGACAAGACTTATCTATATAAATTGATGCAAAGTGAAGGGAGAGGAAACAGAGGTTGTCATGTATTATAAACAGCGATAGGCTGTAAAAGATTTGATTATTCCGATCGACATTACGATCCAATGCAATACAAAGGGGCTTGATAATAAAATTATCTACTTTCAAAGAGATTGATGAATTCTGAGTGCAAAGTGAAATATAATTTTCTTACTTTATTTTTCTTGCTTTTTTGAACTATAGCTAACATAAAAGCATGTTTTGCACTAATTTGTATGAATAATTGATATATTGCTTATCTTCTCAGTGAGTTTGGGAAGGGATGGAGGAAGGGAGAGAATTAGGAACTTAAAATTTAAAAAGATATTAAAAATAAAAAAAATAAAATATTTTAAAAAGTAGAAATGAGATAGTAAGTCATTCACTCTTCAAAATAATTATTGAAGATTCCAAAGAGCTTTTGATATATTTATTGATATTATCAAATTAAAATATAAGTATCATTATGAAAATAATTTTGACATCATGGATTTCCTGAAAATGTGTCAGGGGCTTTTAGGGGTTGTTGGTCCATCCTTTCAGAACCTTTCAGAACTGCTGCATTATGGAGATGAATATGATCGGAATAATCAAATCTTTTACAGCCTATCGCTGTTTATAATACATGACAACCTCTGTTTCCTCTCCCTTCACTTTGCATCAATTTATATAGATAAGTCTTGTCATGGTTTGTTTTCTGAAATCACCCGCATTTGCCATACTTATTGTTATACTGATGTATTGTTTTTTTCTGTGTTGTGTCCTATAGCCCAACAGTACTCCATCACAATCATATGCCACAACTTGTTCAGTTATCTCCCTATGAGTTATATAAAAGCAAAAGAAGTCAACAAAAAGAATCCAAAATTGTAGTTTTGGTTTAAAAAAGAGAATTTGCATGATATCATAAGTGATGACAATCAGAGTTCATGGAAATATGAAAAACTGATATAGGGAAGAATATCTTCTAGTTTCAACTACAGAATTGCTTAAAGGTTTTCAAGGCAATTTCTTTTGCAGTCACTTGTATCTGAACCTGGCCTTTTGCTGTTCCTTACTCTCTCAGTCTCTTTACAAAAGCTGTCCCCTTATACTCAGAATGCTTTCCTTCCCTTACCTCTGCCTCTTAGAACTTTTGGTTTTCTTCAGAGTTTAAATGAATAAAACTGCCTACATGAAATACTCCCCAATTCTCTACCTCCTAGTGCTCTCATCTTAATTACCTTGGATTTATTTTGTATGTTCTTCTTTTGTACAAACTTAGATGTAGTCATGTTTTTGTCCTTGGTTGAATGTGAGACCCTAGGTAAGTCACTTAACATAGCTTCAGTTTCCTTATCTGTTAAATGAGCTGAAAAAGGAAATGACAAACATCCCAGTATCTCTGCCAAGAATTCCCTAAATGGGATCACAAAGGGTCAGACATGACTGAAACCACTGAACAACAATATGCTCTTTGAGAGCAGTTTCATTTTTATTTTTGCAGCTCCACCATCCAAAAAAATGCTTGACATAATGCTAAATAAATTCATGCTGATACATTGATTGTCAGATATTCTTTGCCAAATGATTCAGATAAAAGCAGCTGTTTCTGAACTTCTAAGTGTAACTTTTATAAGTCCAAGAGAAAAATAAAGTGAAAAATATTACTAAGATATGGAAAGAACTTTGTGTTTAGTTGATGTCTATTTCTGGGAGTTTTATCCTAAAAGCTGGCATTGATGTGGCACTTCAAAGATGGCAAGGCGGTGTGCATGTATTATTGAAGTGTGCTTTACAGAGCCCCCCCCATGCGGGGGTGCCAGAAATATACAGTATGGACTAGCTCTTTGGAGGATCTTGAGACCAGCCAGTCCTTGGTCTTAGTGGAGGAGCGAAGAAGGCAGGAGGGCCACAAGGATGATCAAAGATGGAGTCCTTTATTTCAAGTCCTCTCAGCCCTTAAATACCTTAGTATGATTATATCACCACAGCCCACTGAGCATGTGCCAACTAGAGAACCATTACATCATCACATCACACTGGGCAAGTGCTAACTATAAGTACCCTGCTATTGATATGTAAATGATTCTACTGTAAGTATCCCTTGCTTCAAGTAGAACACTGGTGGTCACGTCCTCCTTGACTTCTCAGGAAGGATGAGAGGCCTTAGGGAAGATGGGGAGCGGAACCAGACATTGTCAGCAGGTTCCCTCTGGGCTGAAGGGTCTTATACCTCACCCAGGGTTCCCCCACTGTCTGTGGCCCTCTACATATTATCTCATTGATCCTCACAAATATAGATATTGTTATTTCTTTCATTTTGCAGTTGAGGAAGCAGTGAGTCAAAGAGATTAAGTTAATTATTCATAGCCCCAAAACCAGTAAGTATTAGAGGTGGCATTCAAACCATATCTTTCTTATTCCAATTGAAAAGGTATTGTTAGAACTTAAGAGTAAACTCTATTAATTAGTGTGTTTCTAACACACACACACACACATAATCTCTTTCTCCCTTAGATCTCTTTAATTTTCTCATTCCCTTTCTCTCTCTTTCTTCTCTCTCTTTTTGTTTCTGTCTTATTTTCTCTGTTTCTGTCTCTCTCTCCTCCTCCCATCTCTTCTTCTCCCTTTCTTTCTGCCCCTTACCCTTGTTTTTTATGTTATACATGTTCAATTCTTTTATACATATTTCCACAACTATCATGTTGCACAAGAAAAATCAGATCAAAAAGGAAAAAAATATGAAAAAGAAAACAAAGAGCAAGTAGACAACAACAAAAAGAATGAAAATACTATGTTGTGATCCACACTTAGTCCCCACAGTCCTCTGTCTTAGAGCAGATGGCTCTCTCCATCATAGAACCAGTGGAACAGGCCTGAACCATCTCATTGTTGAAGAGATCCACATCCATCAGAAATGATCATTGCATATTCTTTTTGCAGTGTGCAATGATCTCCTGGTTATGCTCATTTCCCTCAGCATCAGTTCCTGTAACTTTCTCCAGCCCTCTCTGTATTCATCCTGTTGGTCATTTCTTACAGAACAATAATATTTCATAACATTCATATACTACAATTTATTCAGCCATTCCTCAAATGAGTGACATCCACTCAGTTTTCAGTTCCTTGCCACTATAATGATGGCTGTCACAAACATTTTTTGCACATGTGGGTCCCTTCCCCTTTATGATCTCTTTGGATTATAAGCCCAGTAGAAATACTGCTGAATCAAAGTTTGATACCCTTTTTTAAAACAAAATATATTTCAGCTTTACTGTCAATAATCAATAAAATAACAGGTCTCACAGACAGTTGTATCAATTTTTACATTTATACAAGGTTTTTAAATGACATTATTTCATACAGAATCAAACATCTAGTAACATATGACAAGGCCAAATACTCATTTAATTAATTATAAGATATAATTATTACACATTTTCAAATTGAAAACAGCAAAATATTTCATACTTGATCTATGCTTATGGCTTCTATTGATCACTTACTTTGATTATAGAAATTTTCTATTAGAGGAAAAAGCAGGGGCGAATATAATACTATAAAACTGATTTTCAGGGCCTCAGGCTGAGGGCACAGTTTGACAACAAATCATATAGTAACAATCCCATGTTAGCCAATTAAGCTCTCACATGGTAGTTTACTAATTTAATAATTTATTAGATAATCATTTCCAAATTCAAAACTCAAAACAATGTTATAATCCCAAGAGATTTCATCTCAATAGGAAGTTTCACCAATCAGATTTTAAATCCTAAATTATCTCTACTATGTGACTGAAGAGCAAGAAAGCTATAGATCATATTCATTAAACAATGAGACCATGATGCCCTAAATAAATATTAGATGATTTGCTGAATGGGCTTTGAAATAACCACTTTCAGAGAATTTGAAGTTAATCAGAAATCTAACAAACTTCTGTTGGAAGTTCCTTGTATTAACATGTTTAACATGTATTGGGTCGCTTGCCCACTTCAAGGGGGAAAGGAGAGTAAAAATAGAATACAGGGTTTTATAGGTCTTAGTGTCAAAAATTATCCATGTATATATTTTGAAAATAACAAGTTAAAGTTTAAAAAAAGTTGCTTGTCTTACTAAGTGGTTGAACCTTTGGCATAATGTTACAAATGATTTTGCCTTAAAACAACTACAGACTTAAAATTAAGAAAAAAAATTTCAGTTATTAACATCATGCAAATGTAAGGTATTCCTTTAAACAATAAAAACAATTAAAGTTAAAGTAATTTAATTTAACTAGCAAGGGGGGTGGCAGAAGTGAGTGAGTTTTTTTCTCTCTCACTTCTAAGAAATGGCCCACACTCAGTGAGGGAGGAGTGGGCTAAATCTTCACCTTTCCAAGTCAACAGATCTTTCCCTTTCTCCTTCCCCTTCCCCCAAGCCACGTGGTATCTCTCCTAACTCCCACTATGCTTTCTGACCCTACTTCTTATAGCTAACTCTTTTAGGGTGCTAAGTCTCTTTCAGGATTTAGCCTGCTCTGGACATGCACCAGCCTCCCCGGGTGTTTCCTTTCTCCTGGCAAAGACAAGTTCCACTAAGGAATTTTCCCTTTCCATTATTAATTATTAAAACTCCTTTCGATTTTCTCCCACCCTATTTCATATTTATCATTCCTGGTGTTTATTCTATCCCTATTATTTTTGGGTCCTAGAACTACATCTTTTGGCGCTAGCCAAAATATCCCACTCCTTTCTGCAACAACCTATCACATCTATAATCCCTAACAATTTTAGGTTTCAATATTATGACAGTAACCTCAAATAACTTTAATTAATGATATTTCACAATTTTCATAAGTGACAGCCAAATAGACATAATACAGCTTATCACAAAAATTGATAGGAATCTCATGCAATGTATAGTAATTTCCAATTTTAACATACATGCCAATTGAAAAAAAATTATTTTAAAAATCAATACTTTAGCTTGTGAGATTCTAAATGGATGTCCCATTAAAACTATAAATTGTTTTTGCAAATTAATCTTTCTTTTCCCTTGTTGAGGGGAAAGAAGAGTTTTCTTCCAAAATATGACCTAAATTACTGTATGTTTAAAATTTTTTGTATTGTTTATTTTTCTATTTTTCTTGATGCCTTTAGATTTTTTTCTCTTTTTATTAAAGCTTTTTATTTACAAAACATATGCATGGGTAATTTTTCAACATTGACCCTTGCAAAGCCTTCTGTTCAAAATTATCCTCTCCTTCCCTTCATCCCCTCCTCTAGATGACAGGTAATCCAATACATGTTAAATATGTTAAAACATATGTTAAATCGAATATATGTATACATATTTATACAGTCATCTTGCTGAATAAGAAAAAATTGGATCAATAAGGAAAAAAAACTGAGAAAGAAAACAAAATGCAAGCAAACAAGAGAAAGAATGAGAATTCTATGTTGTAGTCCACATTCAGCTTCCACAGTTCTCTTTTTGGGTTTCATCACAAGATCATTGGAACTGGTTTGAATCTTATCATTGCTGAAGAGAGCCAGATCTATTGGAATTGATCATTGTATAATCTTGTTCTTGCCATGTATAATGATCTCCTGATTCTGCTCATTTCCCTTAGCATCAGTTCATGTAAGTCTCTCCAGGCCTTTCTGAAATCATCCTGCTGGTAGTTTCTTTTAGAACAATAATATTCCTTAACATTCATATACCACAATTTATTCAGCCATTCTCCAATTGATGGGCATTCACTCAGTTTCCAGTTTCTGGCCACTACAAAGGGGGCTGCCACAAACATTTTTGCACATACAGGTCCCTTTCTCTCCTTTCAGATCTCTTTGGGATGTAAGCCCAGTAGTACTGGGTCAAACGGTATGCACAGTTTGATAATTTGTTGAGCATAGTTCCAAACTGCTCTCCAGAATGATTGGATCTGTTCACAATTCCACCAACAATGTATCAGTGCCCCAGTTTTCCCACATCCCCTCCAACATTCGTCATTATCTTTTCCTCTCATCTCAGCCAATCTGACAGGTGTGTAGTGGTGTCTGAGTTGTCTTAATTTGCATTTCTCTGATCAATAGTGATTTTGAGGGGCAGCTACGTGGCACAGTGGATATAGTACCAGCTCTGAAGTCAACAGGACCAGAGTTCAAATTTGATCTCAGACACTTAACACTTCCTGGCTGTGTGACCCTGGGCAAGTCATTTAACCCCAATTGCCTCAGCAAAAAACCAAAGAAACAACACAGTGATTTTGAATATCTTTTCATGTAACTAAAATGGCTTTAATTTCTTCATCTTAAAATTATCTGTTAATATCCTTTGACCATTTATCAATTGAAGAATGGCTTGAATTCTTATAAATTTGAATTAGTTCTCTATATATTTTAGAAATGAGACCCTTATCAGAATTTCTTAAATATAAAGAAACTCCCAATTTATTGCTTATTTTCTAATCTTGTCTGAATTAGTTTGGTTTGTACAAAAAACTTTTTAAGTTAATGTAATCAAAATTATCCATTTTATATTCAGTAATGTATTCCAGGTCTTTGTCTACAAATTCCTTCCTTCTCCACAGATCTGAGAGGTAACTATCTTTTGTTCTTTTAACTTGCTTATAATATGACTTTTTATGTCTAAATCATGAACTCATTTCGACCTTATCTTGGTATATTGTGTTAGGTGTAGGCCAATGTCTAGTTTCTGCCATACTAATGTCCAATTTTCCTAGCAGTTTTTGTCAAATAATTAGACCCTTGTATTTCTGTATCTATTTTTTCTGAATCTCTCCTCTTTCACACTTTACAATGATTCTCCCTATCTTACTTAGGCCGGATGTGTAGCTGCTCACCTCCCCTGCTGATCATCACAGAAGTTTGACCTATTTTGTTTCTACCTTGGTATAGACCATTTAATTCTTCCTTAAGCAGCCTGGTAAATGTGATTCCCAGGAGCTCACCATACTGGTGCTACATTTAGTGTGAATTCAACATCAATTTTAGTTCTACTTTAGTTCAAAACTCTCTCACACAAATAATCCATTAGCTTTAGTCTCCCATAGTAGTTTGGATTACAGATATGGATTACTAAACTTAGATCACATGATTAATTAAAATATGACACACAATACTTTTATGAACAAAGTTATTTGTATTGCATTTTTATTTCCTTAAAGTGACAAAGTGATTTTAGATATGTAAGAATGCTTTAAAATATACATTTTGTATATTTCCATATTTTTTCCCTCAAAGATTCTGCAAAAAATACATTTCTGGAAAATTTACATTTTCATATAAAATATATAAAAAGATTGATCAGAAGAGCCTCTGATAAAATTTTCTTGGAAACTCCATCTGTCCTCCATAACAATAAAATGAATCCCATTCCTCGCCCTCCCCCCCCCAACTGTCCCCTCCCTCCTCCTCCCCCCGCCTTTTTAAGAAATTCACATTTACATAACTTACTCATTGCCAGGAACTTTTGGAAGTGGGATATGACCAAATCTGAGACATGGAAAGGTTTTTTATGAAGAGCATTTAGAAAGAGCTCCTTTACTTATGGATGAGGATGAAGTCCTTCATCCAGGTGAAGTATATTTTTCCAAACTCTCACAGGGAGTTCTAACAAAGCCTGGATGGAAAGGCTTTATACAACTGCAAGGTCAAGGCTCTTTCCATTTAATCACTTGAGAGGGAGTGCATTGAAGGGGAAAGAATGCTGGACATAGCACCCCAGGAGAGAGGGAAGGGAAGTGAGCAAATATTCATTAAGTGCCTAACATGTGCCAAGCACTTTTAAATTATTGTTTGATTTGATTGCTATTACAATCTCTATTTTATAATTAGGGGAAACTGAGGCAGATAGCAGTTAAGGTTAAAACACAGGGTCACAAAACTAATAATAAGTGGCTGAGATTAGATCTGGACTCTGGTTTTTTTGATCCATATCCAGCACAGAATGCACTGTGTAATTTAGATGAAAATAATATAATGTGTTTGCACTATGGAATGCATGAAAGAGAAGTAAACAGGTCTGAAAAGTAAGTTGGGATTCCAAATGCAGAGGGTTTTGAATACCTGGATAAGAAAGTGATATTTTATTTTGAGGTACTGGGGAGTCATTGAATATTTTTAACAGTGGAATGATATGATCAGATTGATCATTATTAGCACCCACGCATTTTGCTAAATGAAAGGTGATTTTCAAAGTGAGCCAATGGAGAAGAAGGAACCATTTTGATAGTCAGACCTATAAATGCTCATAGAAGAAATATAAAGGAGGAGATGGGCATATATCTATTATGAAAAATGTTAGATAGATGATTGGATGCAGGCCAGGGCAACTTATTGATAAACACATCATTTATGTCATTGGTTAAAAAAGGTATTGAACAGCAGAAGCCCAAGGATAGATTCCTGGGATACTGTATTAAAGACTCTCATTGAGAGTAGTATCCATCCTTCTACCCACTCATCCATCCTTTTATCATCCATCTATATTTTTTCCCCAATTACATGTTAATGCAATTTAAAAACATTTTTAAAGTTTGAATTCCAAATTCTATCCATTTCTCCATGTTTTTTAAAAGAATTTTTGGTAGATTTTCTTTAAATGGGTCAACCTAGTGTCACCCTTTCAATAGTCTTAAGAACACAAAAGAGGATTTTGTTGGTTTTATTTTTTTCCATCTAAGAATACTGTTTCCTTTCATGATCTGATTCACTTACTTGACATTCCCTCCAAGTTTCCAGCTAGGGAACACTTCCAGATTCACTTATTAATACAACACAAGCAACACCAGTTCAAGGTATAAAGAATTTTTCTCATGAATGTTCTTTAACATCCTGGTAAGTTATTAAATACCATATAGATTATTAAGTCAGGGTAGTGTGATGGACTGAACCTGTGACCTTGAGGAAGCTGTTTCAATTCCTCTAAACCTTAACAATGGGCAACTAACTAGTAGATGGAGTTAGAAAGACCTGAGTTCAAATTTGACTTCAGACAAGTTACTTAAGCCTGTTTACCTCAGTTTTCTCATCTGTAAAATGAGCTGGAGAAGAAAATGGCAAGTCATTCCAGTATCTTTGCCAAAAAACACCTGAAATGGAGTCATGAAGGCTCAGGATTGAAACAATACCATCGGCAGCAACAAAATCTCAGCTCCCAAATCTTGCTTCTCAGGATTATTGGGGGACTCAAATGAAATAAGGACTGCAAAAGTGTTTTTGAAAAATAATTTTTTTCTTTTACCTATAGTGGTACAAATAGGATGGTATAGTAATGAGAGAGAACATCGGGGTCATCTAGTACAACTCTTAATTAACAGTAGTGGAAACTGAGACATAGAGAAAAGTGATGTAACTTGCCTTATGTCACACAAGGTGAAAGCAGAAGAGCTGAGATTTTGATCCAGGTTCTCTAATTCCAAATCCGATCTGCACAGACATAGTCATGGCCATTAGATTTGGAAATGTATATGTGTATAATATATATGTATATTTATATCATACATTCACACATAAAAAAGTGTGTATGTGCACACATGTGTGGGTAAGATCTAAGTATTGATTTTGCATCCTCTTACCATCTGTGTGACCATCAGCAAGTCATTCATTTTCTCTAATCTTAGTTCTCTCTTCTGCAAAAAAAATAATAATAACAAAATGTACTTCATATTATTGTTAGCAAAAATCAAATTACATAGTGTATGTTCTTTATAGACAGAAAGCTTGCCCAATTTATCTTTATTCTACCTTCAATGTCTCTCATTGATTCTGGCAATAGGCAAGCTTTAAAAAGACTTATATAATTGGTAAAAAAGGGAATGAATAGGAAAGATCCTTTGAAAACTCCAAAGCATCTATAAATATCACCAGGACTAGGATCATATAGCCTGAGAGCTGGAAAGCATTTAAAGTTCCAGCTAGTTCAAATTGCTTATTTTATAGATGAGAAAATTGAGACCCAGAGTGGTTTAGTTGGCCATCATGCCAAAGCTATAATTTGAACAAAGACTTTCTAATTCCAAATCTAGCATTTTCTCCACTGTACTATACTTCTCTTCTCCTTTTTCTTTTTCTTCCTCTCCTCTACTTTTTCATCCCTCTCTTCTTCATTTTCTTTTTTCTTTCCCTTTATCACCTCTTCCTCCTTTTATTCCCATTTTCCTCTCTCTTTTCCCTTTTTCCCTCTCTTTTCTTCTTACCTATCTTCTTTCCTCTTCTATATATTATTCACCTAGGGTAAGAATCACAAATTTGGGCCCAGAAAAATACCATGAAGTACTTTCTCAGCTAAGGAAAGTAGAGTGGGAGAAAGGGGAAACAGACACATGTGTGAGATTGGATCTAGAGAGGCCATCACATGATAGGAATAAGCAAGGTGGAGCAGGAGAGTAAGTAACTCATTCTAATCATCTGGTATGTCCTGATTGTAATTTCTTTCTTTTTTTTTCTTTTCAATAGTATTTTATTTTTCCAACTACATATAAAGATAGTTTGCAACATTCATTTTTGTAAGATTTTTGAGCTCCTAATTTTTTCTCCCTTTTTCCACCTCTCCCCTCCCCAAGATAGAAAACAATTTGATATAGATTATACATGTACAATTGTTTTAAACATTTATGTATTAGTTATCTCATGAAAGAAAAATCATAGCAAAAGGGAAAAACTATGAGAAATTTTAAAAAATGAAAAATCTTCATTCAGTTCCTGTAATTTTCTCTCTAGATGGCATTTTCCATCTCAAGGCTATTGAAATTGTCTTAGATCCAATTGTCTTTGAGAAGAGCTAAGCCTATTGTAACTGAACACATAATCTTACTGTTATTATGTACAATGTATAATGTTTTCCTGGTTCTGCTCAGTTCACTTGGCATCTGTTTATCTAAGTCTTTCCAAGTGTTTCTGAAATCAGCCTGCCCATCTTTTCTTACAGACAACAGTGTTTCATTTCATTCAAATGCCACAATTTATAACCCAACCATTCCCCAAATTATGGGTACCCACTTAATTTCCGGTTTCTTAATGTCACAAAAGGAGCTGCTACAAATATTTTTTGTGCTTAGGAGCTCAAAATCTTACAAAAATGAATGTTGCATAGTTCAGATTGATCTCCAGAATCAATAACTAACTGTTCCTAATCAGAAACTATTTATTTTTGTTAATTTTATGCTAAGTCCAGTGCTGTTTAACTGATGAAGGACTCTAAATACCACAACATACCTCAAAATACCATAACAACCTTGTGAGGTAGGAAGTACAGATATTATGATCTCCAACTTAGAGATGGGGAAAGTGAGATTGAAGTTAAAGAGTCATGTGACTTAGCAGCCTTAATTCCAAAGAATTAATTTGGCCATAGCAGCCAAATTCCAAAGAATTGGAAATTGAGAGGATGCCCATCAATTGGAGAATGGAGGAACACATTATGTATATGAATGTTATGCAAAACTCTTGTTCTATAAGAAATGATGAACATACGTTTCAGAAAATTCCAAAAAGACTTACATGAACTGATGTTGAGTGAGGCGAGCAGAAGCGCAAGATCATTATGTACAGCAATAACAGCACTATGTGACAATCAACTATGATAGCCTGAGCTCTTCTCAACAGTACAATGATCCAAGACAATTCCAAAACAACCCCAATGAAAAATACCGTCCATATCCAGAGAAAGAACTATGTAATATGAATACAGGTCAAAGCATATTCTTTTCACTTTTTTTGTTCTTTGATTTTTGTTCCTTGTGTTTTTTCACCTTTTGTCCTGATTCTTCTTTTACAACATTACTAATGTAGAAATGTTTAACAGGATTGTACATGATAAACTTTATCATATTACTTGTCCTAGGGAGGGCAGGAGAAAGGGAGGGAGAGAGAAAAATTTGAAACTTAAAACTCTTGCAAAAATGAATATTGAAAACTATTTTTACATGTAACTGGAAAATACTATTAATTTAAAAAAATAATAAATTACATTAATAATTAAATTAAATAATTAAAATTAATAGAAAAGTCACACAGCTGCTAAGTGTCAGAGGTGGGATTCAAACTCAGGTCTTCTAGAAGTGGGATGACAACTCTCGAGCCCTCTTGCATCCTAGGAGACAGCATCCATCTTCTGTGATATCCTCTGTACTGTCCTCTTCAGAGCAACTTTCACCTCTGTGTTCCTCAGGCAGTAGATAATAGGGTTAAGGAGTGGGGTGAGCACAGTATAGACCACTGACACTAACTTATTATAATCAAAAGAGTAGATGGCCCGGGGCCGGGCATAGATGAAGAGTGAAGCTGAATAGAAAATGATTACTACAGCCAGGTGGGAGGCACAAGTGGAGAAGGCCTTCTGCTGTCCTGAAGTGGAGGGGATCTTCAAGACGGTGGAGATGATGGAGATGTAGGAGAAGATGGTCACTAGGAGGGGAACAATCAGGATGAGCAGGGCCAGGAGAAAGTCAATGAGCTCAGCCATGGACATATCAGTGCAGGCCAGGTTCAGTAATGGGGAGACATCGCAGAAAAAATGGTTCATTACATTGGGTCCACAGTAGCCAAGGCGTGAGATGAAAAAGACCTTCCCAAGGGATATGGTGAAACCGCTAAGCCAGGAGCTGGTGGCCAGCCGGAGACAGAGACCAGGAGCCATTATGGCTGGGTAGCGCAGTGGATTGCAGATCGCTACATAGCGGTCATATGCCATGACCCCCAGAAGGGCACACTCAGTGCAGGCCAGGGCTAGAAAGAAATAGAGTTGGGCCATACAGCCCATGAAGGAGATGCGCCCAAATTCAGGCTCCAGGAAGGTAAGCAGCATTTTGGGCACAGTGACAGAGATGTACCACATCTCCAGGAAGGACAGGTTACTGAGGAAGAGGTACATAGGCTTGTGGAGACAAGAGTTGACCTTGATCAGAGTGATGATAATGACATTTTCAATGATAGTCAAAGAGTAGACCAGCAGGAACAAGAGAAAGAGGGACAGGTGGAGTCCCATAGAACCTGGGAAGCCCAGGAGGATAAACTCAGTTACTTGTGTGTAATTATCCCATGTAAACATGACAGTGACGAAGTTTTCAGTCTAAAAGAGGAACAAAGACAGCGAATGTTAAACAAGTGGAGTACCTGGCAAAAAAGAACAGTAAAGTCATATCCACTGACCCACCTGAAGCCATGAGATAGACACTATGTATAATCCGGTTCTGATACTCGTTGGAATCAAAAAACTGGTTTCAAAACCCATAGCACAATAGTTCACATCCTCTTTGCTAGTAAAATGCAAACTCTTGAGAGCAAGGGATGTTTTATTTTTGATTTATTCTTTTTAGCATCTAATCATGGTGCCCTGCTTGCAATAAATCAATATATAAGCTTATATATTATTATACTCTCTTCATGAATTATTAGATAATCACTGTGAGTTGCTGGTAGCTGGTCATGTGTTGATGAACCTCTCTGGACTTGGCCAGAGTGGTCCTGAAAGGATATGTGAAGTCTACTGTCATGCTTGTGCTTTACTCAGAATCTGAGCTGAATTTAAATATGGTTAGCATTTCAATAGGTCAAGAGAAAGAGAGAGTTAGTAATAATAATATCAATCATAAGAACAATAATAACGACAACACTAACTCTAGAATCAAAGGCCAGGGATTAAAATCCCTCTGTTGACACTACAAAGTGAGACATTAGGCAAGTCATTTTTCCTTCTTGGGGGGTCTCAGTTTCCTCATCTAGAAACAGAGGTTTGGTTTAGCAGGACCCTAAACTCCTTGTCACTCTAAAGTTATAATCTCTCATTCTATCACAGCTCACATTGATATGTGGCTTTAAATTTATAAATCACTTTATTCACATTCCTTGAATTAGGTATCATGAGTATCATCGTTCCTCATCGGACAGATGGGGAAACTGAGGTTCAGAGACATGAAAGGATTTACCCAGCATGGCAAAAGTTATAAATGACAGAACTAGGGCTCTATACCAGCTCTTCAGTTTCCAAAAGGGGAGAAGCCCAGAGGATGGGTGGGAACCAGAAAGGAGGTTAGCTTGACTGGGAAAAGATGCCTTGGGAGGAGAACTTGTGACATCCTCCGGTTTTCTGGACCTTTAGAGAATACAGGTCCATCTTCCTGAGGAATTCTTGCCTGGCATTCAAGGCTCTTTACTATTTGGCACCTCTCTTCCACGCCAGGTATATTACTCTTCCTATCCTCTCCTGTACATAATGCTTTAGAGAAGTTGGAGTTTAGAGCCCCAAATATGACTTGGATTTTATTTCAATGCTATTTCCATGCTGTGCCTTATGACTTAAATATCAACTCTTATTTTCTTTTATTGTTGAATTCCCATCTGTTCTTCAAAACCCAACTCAAATTCAACTTTCTTCAGGAAGATTTCATTGATTTATCCACTATCCATCAGTGATGATCATCCCCTTAATCCTCATAGATTCACTTCTTTTATGCATTTATCATTTAATTGCCTCTTTTTGTATCCTCAGTACTTAATAAAATACCTGGCACATAGTAGGTACTTAATAAATGCTTAATGATTTATTTGAGATAGGGAGGTAACATCGTGCATAGAATATTAATGCTGGAGTCAGAAAGTCAATTACACTTATTAGCAGTGTGATCCTGGGCAAATTATGTAATCTCTATCTGCCTCAGTTTCCCTACCTATAAAAAGGGGACAATAAGGAAGAATACACATACCTAACTTGCCAGTTATTGTAAAGAACAAATGAGATCATATTTTTAAAGCACTTAGCTCAGTGCCTGGAAGATAGTAGGCACTTAATCAATGCTTGTTCTTTTTCTTTCTTTTTTCATCCAAAGCAATATATTAGAGTTGTCTATATATTTCATTTCTATACTATGTAAGATCTATGAGATCAGGTATCTTATCTAATTTTGCTATTGTTTTCCCCTGTACATTGAACTGGGCTGAGCACAATGTCGGTGTTTAATAAATGCTTTCAAATCAAATAACAAATCTTATAATCTCTGTTCTCTTTGTTCAATAATTTTGATCAAGTCTTATTTCTGTTCTTACTTTCCTCTCCTTTTTCATATCAATAAATATTGAATGGATAAAAGAATGGTGTTTAGTAATGAAGAAAAGATCAAGAATAGCCCACTTAGAGATTCAGAGCTGAGTTTTAAGCTAATCGAATGTCTGCTTCTTACATCTGCATACAGATGTGTTTTGGAAGAACTTCTGTTTTTCCAGAAATTGTTATGCAGATAAATGTGAAGCTATATAGCACATAAGTAAAAGTTCCTCAGAAAATTAACCTTCAGGAACAGCAAGATTCCTGATGCCTAAAGGTAATTTCACGAAGGGATTCTTAAAGAAGATGGTGGAATTTTGAAGACTTTCATATTTAGTAGATTCAGATCTACCATTGGTCTCTTATGTCATCTTCATTCCATATGGTAATCTGTTAATGAACTTTTCTGGACTTATACTTGTGCAGATCTTAAAACTTCACTTCTATTTTCTACCATTCTCAAAATTATAACCAGTGTATTATTTTGTTTGTGATAGCTTTTCAGACTTTGATAGCATATATGACAAGAATATGTCACAAAATACCCAGACATTCTAGAGCCTTCCAATTGTAAACTTGGAAGAGATCTGTTAGATCATCTAATACAACATAAACAATCATATTCCTCTGACAACTCTGACAAGTGGTATCTTAGCTTTCAATTGAAGAACTCCAACTCTGGATTAATCCACTATGTATATGCTACTACTCTGCATTAACCATTTCCCTTTTTCCCTTTCCTCAGATCTTCGAGAAGAATAATTAAATCACACTATCATTGTTAGAGAGGATGTGTCAATTTATTGCCCTATGGTTTGATTTGTCACCTTTCAAGCCTTCCCAGGCTTGAAACATTGTAAATGCTTAATAAATATTTGTCATTCATTCATTAATTATTAGCTCATTAATAATGAGCTAGATACTCATGGATATGGAAGAATTTAAAAGTCATCCTGCCTAAAAATTTAGATATGAGCTGAATATCTTGGTCCTATTTCTGAATCCCCTCCAAATTTTTATTATTTTTTTGAATGATTTTATTGAAGCAAAGAACTGAAAGGCATGTCAGGATAATATTATCTTGAAATGCAAACACATAGAACCCGACTATCCCCTCTGCAGAACACCTGGGTTCCATGTTTTGCTCTGTTAAACAGTCACCTCAGGGTACTTTGCTATCATCTAACAGTCTGAAGCCAAAGATCATAGAGCATATTGACAGATTCATTTGTTAAGGAGAGATAAGAAGGATAAGAGTGGTTCCTTTGTGGTTATTATTTTGAATTTGAGTTGTAGGAAATGAAATATTTCAGCTTCTATTCACCTGTAACATTTCAGTGCTTTAAAGAAGTTATAGAAACATTTGAGAAAAAAATATTGAAATGCGGAGAACTTCCTGCAACAACTTTAATGTCAAGAACTAATGGATTCAGTTGTAATAGAAGTTAGACATGAAGGAGCACTCCACCAAATGTTCTGGGAACCTTCCTTTACGCATGTTAGCATTAGAGAGGCAAAGTGTCTCATGCAAAAGTCAGGTTGTCCAATTGTTACTGTTAGGAAAGTACATGTTATCTTATTTGCTATTCACAACAGCCCTGTAAGGTATATTTCTTTTCTTATTTCCTTTTTACAAATAAGGAAAGTGAGACCAAGAGAGTTTAAGTGACTTGCCCCTGGCCACATGACTAAAAAATGTCCCAGGTAAAGCACTCTACCCACTGTGGCACTCAGATGCTTTGAATTAAAAAAACTGGTTCTGTTTCTATACAGAGGATAATATAAAATATGTCTCTTCCTGAGAGAAAGGAATTCATTATTGAAAAGACTGAATGGGACTATCAAAGGTTTTTTGGTCTTGTCTTCTTTCAAGTTCTCAGTTTCCCTAGTTATAAAATGGATCTGCAATGTTTGAATCATGAGAAATTTGTCATGGTAAGGAGATACTAACCATAGCTCTGATGCTTCTTTTCACATTTGTCATTTCCAATGGGGACTATCTACAAAGTTACATTGAAATAAGTTGCTCACATGTTTTCCACCTTGTATCATGGTTCTGGTGATTGAATAATAATATGCATACTTTCTAATTCTAATTCTAGAAATTCTGGGGAAGAGTTGGGAAGGGAGAGATTGGAGTAGCTCCTGGAAACGCTCTCTTTTGGCATTCTCTTGCTCCTTTGGCCTCTTCACTTCCTCTTTCCATCTTATACCCTTTAAAATGCCAATTCCATTTCTTACAGTTCATGATAGGGAGGTGGCTGCAGTAAAGCCTGGGTGGTTATGTGCCTTTTTCAGGCTTATCACGAAAAATAATGAGGGAAGAGGGTGAGAGGAGGCTCCTTCTTAGATACTCAGAGAGATTCCCTTCTTAGATACTTGACTCCTCAGTGCCTCCAAGATGAGGAAAAGACAATAATCTCATTGAAGAGCTTTGAGAACCATTATGAGAAAGACTCAATCACCATAAGTGTCATTATAATTATTAATAATAATATTATTATTTTAGATATTATCTAATAATCACTAATAAAAATAAAATAATAGCAAAAAGGAATGCATTTACATAGTGCTTCATATTTAAAAAGCACTTCAGAAGCAGTATCTTCTTTGCTTTAATTACACTATTGTAGGTGTTATTCCCTCTATTTTATGCTTAAGGAAACAGGCTCATAGAAGTAGAATTTCAGTTTATCCTAAATTCTATAATGATTAAGGAAGTGATAGAAGTTTTTTTCTTTTTTTAATGCACTTTCATTCCTCAAATTATTATGGAAATAGAGTTTCTCAAAGCTATGCCCAAAGTGCATGGAATACCTACCCCTGAATCAGTTATTTAGACTCTGAGTTTCAGTTTCCCATCTATGAAATGGAGATAATAATAGTTCTAGTATAGCTCATGGGATTATTGTGAAAAAACAAATTAGATAGAGTGCTTAAGTGTGCTTATTTTGAGTGCTACTTAAATGTTATCAATTATTATTATTGTTATATCAATAACATTACTATAGAGATGCTCTTTCATATCACTAATATCACTCATAGCTTTTATGGCCTTCTCCATCTGCAGTATTTGAGATAAATTAATTACTTTTAATGACTCATTTAAACATCAATATTAATAACATATGAACTGTTCATAACAGTTGAGGATATTGCTGTTGATAATATCCATTGATGAGTATATTACCATATCTGTCCAAATAAGTTTCTACTTACATCTGCTTTTCCTCCCCAAAATATTGGAACATAAATCAAAAATTGTAGGGAAACAAGAATGGAGTTATTAACCTCCCCAAATAAGAGATGGGCTGAGGAAAGATTAGGTTATAAGTTATAAGGATTATTCCACAGAGAAATGGGATACTTAGTTCATAGAACAATGAAGCTCTCTTGAATATTAGATGGTTTTTTAAGAGTGAGGAGGCAGGATTTTGACACCATCTAATAGAATCAAAAAGAGATGTCTCTTTTTTGTTAAGTGGGTGTTCTAAGAGGTTCAGAATATCTTTCTAAGTCACTTCAAACCAAGAAACTATCAGTAGATCTTTTCCTAAAACATGGCTATTTTCAGCAGTAAAAGACAATTTGAGCATTCCAATTACTTACATGAGCAATGCAGAAAGAGAAGTCTTGTGATCAGTAGATAGTTTTGCTGTTTCTTTCTAAGCATCCCTGAGAGATAGAGATAGAGATAAAGAAGTCGAAAGAATTAGATAGAGATAGAGTCAGATAGATTGAATCCTCAAATTACTGAAACAAATTATTGAAACTCTTATTTATTCACTCCTCAAATTAACAAAAAGATGAAGAAAAAGAACAAGTTTGCTGAGAAAATATATTTGAAAAAGAAAACATAGTTGAAGGAGGGAGGTCCCTAGTTAGAAAATCCCTTCACATTAATCTGGGGAGAAAAATAGAGATTCTTCACTTTGCCTTATCCTTGAAGGCTAATTTATGGAGGGCAGTCTTCATTACTTCTATTTCTTGCCTTCCCAAAGGTGCTGAATGGGAAGAATTCAGGTGAGGGTGTAGGAGGGAATGAGGAAGACTCTAGAGACCTTCATACCTCTGTTTAGGAACTTACAATTCCTGTATGTCTAATGGTCAAAATAGAAGGTGACAAACAGAATCTTAAAGTACAAAAGCAATCCACATGAAAAAAGTGACCTTTGAAAATAACCTCCATTGGTTTGGGTGTTTTGAATATAATGGATAATAGAATTTGTATCATGTCCCACAAGAAATGTAGGTTTCTGGAAGAGAAGTGAGGAATGTAATATAGGTAGGACATAGGTGAACAGATATTCTTGAGATGGGAACAGCCTCTTTTTTGGAAACCCACTTGTGACTGCTATTTTAACTTCTTTACCCATCAATAAATACTTCCCATATAACTCTTTGGATCCAATGTTATGTTAAGTTTCTATTGAAAAAGAAAAGCAGTACCTCTTAGGGAAAATCTTGATTCCTCTTTTGCTAGAGGGGTAAGTGGTGCAGTGGATAAAATGCTGGGCTTGGGGTCAGGAAGACTGATCTTGGAAAGTCAGGAAGCCCTTCAAATCTGGCCTTGTACACTAGATGTATGATCATGGGCAAGTCATTTAATATTATTTGCCTCTGTTTCCTCGTCTGTAAAAGGAGGTGAGGAATAAATGATAAGCCATTCCAGTATCATTACCAAGAAAATCCCAAAAGGGGTCACAAAGACTAAGACTGAAAACAACTAAAGAACAACAAACTTGTTAGGGTTTTTTTTTTTTTCTCTCTCTTCAAATCATCTTGAATTTCCTTGCTTGCAGAAATCAATTAACCAAGCAACAAGCATTTACCAAGTACCTATTATATGTTAGATGGATAGTAGGAAAATAATATTATAGTTCCTGCTCCTAAGGAGCTTACATTTCATACACACACACACATACACACACACACACACACACACACACACACACACACACACTACAAAGTAATTAAAAATAAGATTAACAATAACCTCTGTTGGGTTTGGGAAGAGAAGAATTAGAAAAGAGTGTCCCCAGTAAAATGAAAGCTCCCTTAGAGTAGAAATTTTTTTTTATCTTTGTATCCCCAGTGCCTGGCATAGTGCCTTGTACATAGTAGGTGCTTAATAAATGCTTGCATTTAACTGAAATATGAAAGAGGGAAGATGGCTAACAACATCTCTCCAAGGACCAGGCTTGCTTAGTTGAGTTCTAGTCTTTGAGATTCCAACTTCCAACAGAGCTGTCCTTTCTGGTTTCTGACCCTTTTGTACCTTTTTCATTCTTCCTATTATTATATCCTAGACTTTCTAGTTTCCTTGGACCATCACAGTCTCTAGAATGTTGTTTCCCTAATCTTTTTACCTTGAGCTATTCACTTATGAAAGAATCAAACTCTTTCTGACTCATTCTCAGGTTCTCACAATTACTGGATCAGATAGAGCCTTGCAGTTAACCATGCCCCAGAATGATGCTTTACCTGATGTCATTAAAGTTCAAGGTAGCTCATGGAGGTCAAAGTTTGGTGGCACTATGGCTGGGGGAGGAACTCTTCTGATCAAGCATAGAAAACAACTAAATCCCCCAAAAGGAGCATGAAATCAGACCCCTGCCTTCTGAGCACTTTCCTCTTCTATTCAGTATCTATTCAGGCTTCTGTGTAAGTCATGGTCCTATCCCTTATGAAGCTTATGATCTATCAAGATGATATAACTCTCCTTTCATCCCTCCCTCTTCGTCGTCGTCGTCGTCGTCTCCTCCTCCTCCTCCTCCTCCTCCTCCTCCTCCTCCTTCTCCTCCTCCTCCTCCTCCTCCTCCTCCTCCTCCTCCTCCTCCTCCTCCTCCTCCTCCTCCTCCTCCTCTCTTCTCTCCTTCTTCTGCTTCTTCTACTTCTTCTGCTACTTCTGCTTCTGCTTCTGTTTCTTTTTCTTCTCTCTCTTTATATATATATACATACATACCTATATTTCATAATGATATACTTATGATATAGCTTAAAGACTAAGTAATGCATGCTTAATACATAAGATACCACGTGCTATATGAATCTGTCCAAGGTGGTAGATTACTAACTCAGGACTGGGAATATTCAACAAGGCTTCCAATGGGATGTGGACATTTGAATTGGACTTTGAGGTTGCCTAGTCAAAAACAAACAAACAAACAAACAAAAAGCAAAAAAACATTGGTTTTGGAGTCAGGAGAATGAGATTAAAGTCCCAGCTTTGCCAGTAAGTAGCTATGTGGCCACAGACAAGTCACTTAACCTCATCATTAACTCATTTGAGACACAAGGGAGTTGAATTAGATAACTTCTAAATCTCCCTTCAATGGTGTCATTCTATGACATGATGTGTGGGCAAGAATTCAACATCTGGAAGTGGCTGATGAACATGCCTGGTATAAGGAACAGCATAGGCAGTTATGGAAGTGAGAGAATACAAAATGTGTTTAGGAAGAATTGAATCATCCAGGGTGGCTGGATAGAATGATGAAAAGTAGCAAATGGAGATGAATCATTAAATTGAGATGAATAAATTAAATTTGCTCAGATATGATTACTTCTCTATAATATTCTTCAGTTTTCATAGAACAAAGTTGAGGAAGGGGTAATGCTACTAAATTTAATGAATTAGTCAGAATCCTTATGTTTATCTCTTGGTCTTGAAAGTCCCAACTATCTCCCTGAAGCTGTGATGACAGCAATTACATTTTCAAAACTCTGAAACAGATGGGGAAACCACAACCTGTGTGGTTCCTCTGTGTGGGGCCTCCAATCCCCATCATTCTTGCTAAGAAAGCAGAAGACTGTTTCCCTGCCCTACCTCTTTCCTCTCAATAGTACTTTGCCCTTTCTTTAGGAGACCTTCAAGTTATCTGCTTTTTTTTTAAAGGGAAGTGGGCATATGGTATATATACACCCATATAAATACTATGGCCTACTTTTAGCTTTACTAAGTTTCCTCTGTGTGGAACTATGCTAAAAGTTCCTTCCTTCTCCCCATTCCTCAACTGTCATGAATAGACTCATTGAATGTTAGAACTGGAAGGAATCTAAGACATTTTCTATAGAGATCATCATTATAAATCTGGATTTCTATGATATTCAGGAATGAAATGAACCTCAAAAGACATTTAGTGCAACCTCTATCTGAACAAGAATTCTCTACATTATACTGCTGACAAGTGGCCATTGAGCTTTCTTTGAATAACTATAGTTATGGGAAAATTTACAACCTCCTAAGGGATATACCTTAACCTATTCCACTTTTGCATGGCTCTAAGTTTTAGTAACTTTTCCTTACTTTAAATTTAAACCTGCCTCTCTTCTAATTTCTCCCATTATTTCCAGTTCTGCTATGTGGGGCTAAGAATAAAAATCTTATCTCTCTTCCTATCTATCCTAGATAGATAGCCCTTCAAATCCTTTCGAGAAGATATTTTCCTGTCCCATCTCACCTGCCCCAAATATTATTTTTTATTTCTATCCCAAATAGTAACTTTTGCTACCTAAATATCTCTATTTCCTTCAATGGATGCTTTTGTGTCATGATCTCCAAGCATTAAACATCCACAGACACTTATTATATGTGCTTTTCCTAAAATATGGATCTCAGAACTGTTCTTGATGTGATTTGGTCAGTGCAGAATACAGTGGCACTTTCTGTTTCCTAGTTTTGTTTAAAGGCAAAAATAACAGGAAGACAGAGTAAAATATGGATCTTTTAAATTCAAATTTAGTCTTCTTCTTGGTAGTCAGAATGAGCAGCCATGTGGCACAGTAGATAGTCCATTGGACTTGTATTTAGTAAAAATTTAGTATTTAATGAATTCAAATGTAGCGTTAGATACTCACTAGCTCTGTGATCTTGTTTGCCTCAGTTTCCTCATATGTAAAATGAGTTGGAAAAGGAAATGGCAAATAATTTTACTGGTAAACTACAATATCTTTGCCAAGAAAATGCCAAATGGGGTCAGAAAGAGTTGGATATAACCCAAAATGACTCAACAACTGCTAGCCAGGGGTTCTTAATCTAAAATGTTTTTTCCATTAAAAAGTGCTTTGGTGAAGTTTGGTGAAGGCAATGGAATCCTCCTCATAATAGGGTTTTTCAATGCATAAAATAAAATACATAGGACTCTAAAGGAAGGCAATTATATTGAAATGTTTTTATCAACACAGTAAAAAAGAAAATAAATTGCACAGATCTGAGGTTAAGCAATCATGGACCTAGATCAAACTTTTCCTCTCCAGTCCTATAAGTTTTTAAATGAAAAAAACTGAGACCCATAGAGATTATTTTCTTCTCCTAGAGACTCGAAAGAAAATTTAGAAAACATTTAGCCTAATTTCTTCAGTTTCCAGAAGAAAGACTTGAAGTCTTGAGAGATGACCTAACAGTTAAGGTCATCCAGTTAATGATGGAGTTGCAAGAAGACACCTATTCTGCAGAATCTCTCTCTTTTTTTTAAAGTTTTTATTGATTCATGTAGTTTTCATATCACCATAATTTTCCCCAAATTACTTCCCTTCCCCCTTCCCAGAGAACCATTACACATAACAAATAGTCATTTCAAAATTATATTTGATTTTTTCTCAATTACAAGTTAAAATAATTTTAAACGTTTTTCTTTTAAAGTTTTGGTTTTAATTTTTTTTTTAAAGTTTTGAGTTCCAAATTCTCTTCTTTCCTTCACCTCACCCTATAATTTTAGGCAAACAATCTGATATAGATTATATATATGTAGTCATGTAAAATACTTCCATATTAGTAATTTTGTATAAGAATACTTGAAGAATAAAAAGGCTATATTCAGACAATTCTCTGGATGCCATTTAAAATAGATTTTGCTCTTTGGTTTATTGTGTATACTTAAAGTACAGGAAAATAAAAACCACTTAGTCCAGAAAATATAGAGTGACTCTATATATTTACAGCAGATACTCAAACCATAAGTATAGAACTGAGTCAAATTCTTTATGCTACTCAATAAAGAAAATACAAATGCTACAATGCTTTCAGGATTATTATTCAATAATCATAAAATCAACATTGAATTAATTGTTCTTTGCATCTTTTTGGCACATTCATTTTAAACATTACCCAATATATTATTTATGTCTATAAATTTTTGAGTAATACCGTATAATTGAGTAATACAGATTATATTGTAATGTACACAATCAGTAGATCTATTTTTCAAAGATCATTGCTATTCTCATCTTCAATTAAGGAAGATGGGATCAAATTTTAGTGACATGAGAAGCTGGTAAAGTGCTTTTTTAATCAATTCATGTACTGATATGAGGCATCTGAGCCAATTATTAAAAAAATATTACCTACCTCTCCTATTTTCAATTTTTTTCCCCAGAGAAGTTAGAATTTGTCACTTTCCTTGATCTAACTTCTGAAGTTCATTATGTTGACAACATGTAAATATATGCTTTTGTTGCATTGGATTTATTTTAATCATCTGGATGGCCAGAAATTTTCTATATTCTCATTCACAGTTTTTTTTTTTTCTTGTCTATTTTTAGTTTGTTCTGTTTTGATTCCTCTTATTATTTTAAACTTTCATCTTTACTTTTAAATAATTGATGAAGTATATCAATGATTTATAACATATCTTATTTTCTGGATCAAATCCTATATTTCCTTTTCTTTTTTCTTGCCTTTAATCAGGTAATATGATATTCAAGTTTTCTACTGTATCAATTAAATATGAATGCCATTTCCTATTGCCTTTTTGCATATCTTCAATAGCTTTTCAAGTTGCTTCCTTGATGATAGTGTTTGACTCATCCTTAAAAGTAATCATGAATATGAATAGTATCTTGGCAATAGCTGCATCATATTCTGTCACATGCAGGTTCTAAAGTGATTTTATATTCTCTGCCAAATATGCATAAAAATTCATTTATTTCATGATAGTAATGTAGATAGTAATGTTTTAAACATTCCTTTTTTAAGGTATGGTTCAAATATTAGTTGTATTTTTGTCATTAAACTAGAAAAGAGCTCTTTAACATTGCATTTCAAATATACTAATTTCCCTACTGAAACCATTTGAAACTTAGATATTGTTTTTTGCCTTCTGTTTGATCATTAGATATCACTTCTAGAATTAGTGTCAAGTAGATATTTCTATGCCTACAGATTCTTCAGCTTTTACTTCTTCAGATTTAAGAAACTTCTTAGTTCCTGCTCTTATTCTATCTAATGCAGGTTTAGAAATGAAGTTACTTCTATAATTGTCTATATCCGTAGGAAATGCGAAACTTGGAGCTGAAGATATAGTTGATAAAAATCTATATGAAACTTTTATATAATTGGGAAGAGCTATTTCTTTTGTTATAATATGATGCTTTTATAATATATAATATAATTTAATAATACAATATAAATTATATTGTTATAATATAGTAATATAAAATAACGCTACATACTGAAAGTATTCATAAATTCAGTAAGTTTCATGTTCACTTGTAGCTAGTTTAACATAATGGTCAATGTCATATTCATTAAAACACCTCTGCAAAGTCAAGTATTGCTATCTCTCATTTGTTTGGATGTATCTTATCTTTTGGGGCAAGAGAACAAGAAAGAGTATCACTTTGTTGTCTTCCACATTATGCTTATTATCATGATGATTTCTAGTAGAGGCATCTTATGACCTTATGCCATTTTATCGATTTAGATTCGTTAATTAGATGAATTTAACAGTTAAATGAATAAAGGCAATAAACTAAGAAGTGTATACAGAGCTCAACTGTTTTTCAAGGTTTCTTATGTGACTTCATGAATACTACAGATATTTGGGGCTCAGAAGACCTACTTTCATAGGGCAATGTATGTCATGAATGTCTGTCTGACATTCATGTACACTGATATTCTTGTTCCCCAAGTCCTATAATGGGTTGGATTCAGAAGAGGTTATTGTTGTTGTCATTGTCATTGTTTAATTATTATCTTCTTTAATGGGACTCAGAAAGAACTGGCCTCAGGACAAATTGCTATCCTTTTGCCATTCCTTTTTATTGTAGTTGTAGAATATACTACAGACATTTTTGCACAGATAAATAAAAATATGTAGCTGAATGAAATTATTAGACTATTTTAAATTTATCAGTTTCCATCAACAAACTAGCTGCCTTAGAATAGTGGGCTTTATGTTTTTCTTAATACATTGTAGATTTTCTTTAGGATAATTTCTAAATCCATTATAGCATATTTGGATAGAAAATATGAAGTTGATTATTTTTTGAGTATTAATTATTTTAAATATATTTTCCTATTCACCTTTGATTTCAGGATGCTGAAGTCTCATATTCAGCCTTTTTCCTTATTGTCTTTAGATTTGATATGTCTTACTTGCAAGAAATAAAATTATTTATAAATATTGTCTTCATCCATGGGTTCAATGTGACTTTGCATTCAAGTTCAAAACATTAACCCTTCATCTTTTCCTTGGTATGGTTAGAGGTTTTATAGCCAAGTTCAAATGACATTTAAGACTCATTGGAAACAAATTCAACATGAGGAAAAACTTTTAATGTTGTTTTCCCCTAGATTGAATTCATAAAGCTTTGAGGACATATTAAGTGATTAATAAGACATATTAATTTAATTTTCTTTTTACTTTAGAAGTCATGCTTACTTTTATTTAGCTGAGATCATAATGGATTTAAGGTTAGGCAGAATCATAATAGGCTTAAACCATCTCCCTGAAAAAAAACATACTTTATATGAATTATTTTTGAAATTTTTGTTTTAGTGCAATATTATTCTCCTTCTACTTGGATATATTTATGTGTTTGTATTATACGAATAAATCACAATAGAGGAATTAAATCAAAAGCTTGTGATAATCAAAGGCAAGATAAATATTATAGCTGCTTTTGGGTAGCTTGCTCAGTAATTATTATATATGTATATAATATAATAATAATTACATATATAACTATGTATATAATATAAAATAATTATATATATATATATATAAACTAGTTGTTCTTTATACTGCTAGTACTTCTGGGCCTACTTTTTTCTCTTCTCATCCAATATGTTGTTTTACTTTAATTTTTAAGTATTTATTTTTTATAATTGTGTTATGTATAATATATAACATCATACACAGTAATATCACTTATAATGAAAATAATAAAAGCAGTAACTTTTTCTAAAACCTTTCATAGCACCTAGGATGATACTACACACAACAGATATTGAGTGAATGTGTCAAGATTGGATTTCTCTAAAATGCACATTTTCTTGCAAATTTGTAAATAAATGTTATAAATAATAAAGTATAAATAAAAGTTATAAATAAATGGACAAAATGGGTAAGGTAAGATATTAATGAATGTTACTTGGGTATTCATTGTTAGAGCCGGAGTTTAAATAGTTTCTTTAGTTCCAAATTTGGTATTTTTTTCTACTAATAATATGCTTTCTAACTAAGATTTTTGGGCAATTAATGCTTCCTTTTGAATATGTTTATAAGTAGCTATAACTTGTAGCAACATTGTCTGATATTGAGTAGATTGCAATTTTCTGGTTAGATATGAAAAAGAAATGATATTGATTTCATATATATATATATATTTGCATAGATATATACATGTAACAGTTTCTGAAAGAAAGTAAAGATGAATGACCACACATTTAAAACCTTTCCTGATAAGACTGACTCTTTCAGTAGGGCTTAGGTAGTAAATATTAGAGTCAATATATAATTAGTAGTTTTAACTGAACAATTTTTTTGAATCTGTAAATAAGGGAAGGAACAAAGGATAGGATCTTAGTAGAATCAGGAGTGAGGGATTAGATAATTAATTTTATTATGTCATGATTAATGGATGGATTAATGAAATGGAAAAAAATACTATCCTGGATAGAGATCTGCTTCAAGTGATTGCCTTTATTTTCCCATGTGATTTTTGCCATCATTTTATAAAACATGTCACAGATAATGTTTCTTTGATAGATATACTTGTTCAGAAGGATCTGTGGAGTGAATTTATAAAAATAGAATCTATGTGTAGCTTTTTAGCCCCCAGTCAGAGGGTTATCAGTATCTAGAGGAAACCCACAATAACAGGGCCTCTTCACTCATATATGGTACTATTTGGGGCTGATAACCCCATTGGTTGTTTGACTGAACTAATGACAGATGAAACATCTGATAATTTCTGAAAAGAGAACTGGGGTTTCCAATGGCCTCCAAACTGAAGCTGTTATTTTTGTATCTATGTATTTATTTCTCAGAATATAATATTCACTCATTACCCTAGGTGAAGTCTGTTGGAGTTTGTAAAAGTAGGCAGAGGCAAGGTAGGCCATGAAATTGGTTCTTTATATGTTGGGACTTAGGTCTCTCCTCCTTGCTCTTTGGATGATTCCTGTTGGTAAGTGTCTTCTTCATGGATCATATTGTTTATATCTCTCAAATCCCATTATTGTGGATTTTTATGTTTTATAGCTATTTATAGGAGACTCAATGAGAGTAGGGAATGTGTATTATTTATTGTATATTATTGTCAGATTTCCCACATCCTCACCTAATGTTATCTGGCGGCAAATACATAATTCATGTTTATTGAATTGAATGAAACTCATTGGTTCCAGTTATTTTTCCAATTTTCTTATTGAGATCTAAAGGATGTGTTGCAGATATTTAGGGTTTATTTAAAGCAATCTCTAAACACACCCTTCATTTTCATGCTTCCGGATCTTTGATCTTGAAATCTCTTCACATAAAAGGTTCTGCTCATCTTGTTTTGCATTGTTTCGTATGTATTTTTCCATATTTCCTTGTATTCTTCTCGTCACTTTTATAGTGAGAACAAAACATTTTTTTTCTCTTAATATACCACAACTTATTTAACTTCTTGCCTACTCTTGGACATAGAAGCTATTTCTTCTTTTTCATCATTAAAAATAATCTCTGAGCTGAAATGTAACCTTAGACATCATCTAATATAGCTGCATTTTACAGATAAAGAAACCAAGGCTCAGAGGAATTAAATGATTTGTCCAAGGTCTTACAGTAGTGCTAGAAGTAGGATTTGAACTCAGGTGTTTTGACTGCAAGCTTTCTGATTCTAATTGTACATTACCAGATTGTGCTCTAAAGGATTATTATTAGCCTATAGTCCCACCAACAAAATTATAAACTATTTATACTTCCATGATCCCACCTACATTGAATTTTATCTTTTTAAATAAACAATTCTCTTTTGGTTAAATTTGTGACATGTAACGTCTTATTCTATTATCTCACTGGTGGCTTGGAGGTGACCCTAAATTCTTGATGGTGATGCTAGTGGATTTGCCTTTGGCAAATCTTATCAAACTATAGGAAGTAGGACAACAGGAAATATTGGCATTTGAGGATTATCTGATGCTCAGGATGGCTAAATTCTGAGAGGGTCATTACCAATTTGCTTACAGACATATTTTTAATTTTTTTTCTATAACAGTAACTTATGAAGATTGCCTCAATATTGAAAAGCTATGTCCTTTTTCAATAAAAGGAAGACCTACTCCAACAAGATCCTTAACTCATTGAGAAGTTATATATGATGGCATTGTTCAATTGCCTTAATTTTTCCTGATTATCAGAGAAATTAAACATCTTTAAAATATATATATTAACAATTTGTACTTCATTTAAATATATATATACACACACACACACATATATATATACACATATATATGTATATATATATACATATATATATATATATGTATATATATATATATATACACACACACACATATATTTATACCCCATTGACCATTTTTTCTCTATTGAGAAAGGGAATTAGAGAATGATGTTAGACCTTTAAATATTTTTTCAGATGCCTGATCCAGATCATAAAATATTTTCCCCAATCTGTGTTTTCTCCTGATTTTAAATAGTTGTTTTTTGTCATGGAAAATTCCAGGTCTTTCTAAAAGCAAATTTAACTATTTTGTAATCGATAAATTCTTCCTTTGTTCAATGATAAACATTTTCTCCATATTTAAACCAAATATATCATTCTTTTTTCTTCCTTATGTGTTATTGTTTTATTTTTAGATCACTGGTTCAGTTTGAATTATTGCAACTTACAGTGTGAAATACAGATATAAACCCACATGTTATCATAGAGCTACTCAATTTTCCTCTAATTCCATTTCCCATTGTTTTGTAGTCATAAATTTATTAAATTCTAGTCTCTTAAACCTTAAGGCCTATTGGTATGTTTTCTATTTCATTGTATAGTTCTCCATTTTTGCCCTGTATAAATTTTTTTAATGTGCTGTTTAGTTCCAATGGTCTTGTGATGAAGAAAACCATTTGCACCCAGAGAGAGAACAGTGGGAACTGAATGTGGGCCACAACATAGTATTTTCACTCTTTTTGTTGTTGTTTGATTGCATTTTGTTTTCTTTCCCATTTTTTCCCTTTTTTATCTGATTTTTCTTGTGCAGTATGATATTTGTGGAAATATGTATAGAAAAATTGCACATGTTTAACATATATTGGATCACTTGCCATCTAGGGGAGGGATGGAGAAAGGGAGGGAAAAATTAGAACATAAGGTTTTGTAAGGGTGAAAATTTCCATATATATATATATATATATTGAAAATAAAAAGCTTTAATTAAAAATGTTTTCTCAATTTCCACATCAGGAGAAAGTGAATAAATTATTCAAATAATTAAAAATGCAACCTAATGTATGTATATTTAAATTTAGTAAAGGCTCTAATTGGCAGATGGCATGTTAAACATTATAAGAAGTTTAAATAATAGACAGAACACATACAAATTATTTGTTGAATAAAAATTGAGATGACTCAACCCTGAAGTCTATGGGTTGTTTTTTTCCCCCTTAGATGAATAAAACCTAAAAAAATAAAAAAAACCAATAAAAATGTGCTGTTTTATGATCATATTTGAAAATCTGATCAAGAGAGTAATTCTTCAAAATTCTTCTTGATATTCTTTTCCTCCCCAATTTTTCTTTTGAATTTAGTGATGATTTGGCCCAATTGCATGAAATAGTTCATTGGTATTTTAATTGTTATTCTATTAAATTTATCAATTAACTTGGTGAGTGTTAACATTTCACCTCTATAGTTGCTTGACTTATTACTTCCATTTGTTAAGTTCTTTTTTGTTTTTGCCATGATTATTTGGGGATTATTTTGGTAGAAATTTTGCATATATTTTGATTAGCTAATGCCAAAATATTTGATAAATGTTGTTGTTTTTGCAAACAGTAATACTCCAGATGTTTTTCATAATTTTTTTTGGTGGAAATCAGAGGATTTTTCAATCATATCAAATTGCTTATATATAGGACCATGTTATTTTAGTGTGTATATTTTATCTTCATTGTTCATTTTTTTAAAATGCTTTAATTTCTTCTCATTGTTATGCTGGTATTACTTTGACCATTTCCAATATGAGTGGAAAAACTAGATAGCCTTACTTTAAACTTAATTTTAATAATTTTTTCTAATATTTCTCACTTTCAAGTTATATTAGTTCATGATTTTAATGTATAATTCTTACCAAATTAAGGAGAATTTTTTCGTTTCCTATTTTTAACAACATAAATGCATACTATATTTTATCAAGAATTTTGTTGCATCTAATATGTTTTCATGTGGACTGTATTTCTTTTGCTTGTTGTTTTGTTATATTGTTCCTCTTTCTGATTTTAAATAAACTCTACTCTAGTGCTTATACAGTACTTAGGGTGTTATATGTACTTAATATTTTTTGTTTGACTGCCTCTTACATTATTCTTTGTCATAATTGCCATTTTGAGAGAATTTGAGTACAATTTTATATTATTTATAAGCATTTTATTTGATATTTTTGTATGGTGTAAAAATTAAAATCATATTTACATCTAAAAGAACTGGGTTGTCAAACATCATTCCTTGTCTCTTTTGGATAAATATTATAGGCTCTTCCAGCGTAACACAGAAAGTATGCTACAGTTTGCCTAAGAGTACTTGAGTTCAAAAACAAGGTATATCACTTCTCAGTTATATGACCTTTGGCAGGTCATTTTTTATTCCATTCCTTAGTAAATTGGCAGAGAATAAGGGCTTGTTATTCAGTCATTTTCAATCATGTTCAACTCTTTATGACCCATTTTGGAATTTAACTGGCAAAGATACTGGAGTTGTTTGACATTTCCTTCTTCGGATCATTTTATAGATGAGGGAAAAGAGGCAAACAGTTAAATGACTTGCTCAGGGTCATATAGCTTCTAAATCTTTGAGGCAAAATTTGAACTCAGGTCCTCTTGACTCCAGGCAGAGCACTCTATCCATTGAACCACTTAGCTGCCCCAAATAAGGACTTAATAAGTGCTTTTTGATTAAAATGAATAGAATCCCTTCATTGATATTTCTGATTCTGGTACATTTTCATAGGATTGATCTTAAATGGTCTGGTATTTCTTCTTCTGTGACTAGTCTATTTTTCTACTTTTTAGTTTTGTAACTTTTAAGTATAAACTGCAAAAGATCAATCATTTCTTTCAGACTCTAAAATTTATTAATTTTAAAATAGAAACTTTTTATACTTAAAAATGACTTTTGCTCTTGTGATCATAACTTTTCATCCCCAAACTTGGTAATATGGGATTTATTTAATTTTGACTAGAATTGATTACTAGATATTACTTTTATTCATTACTTCAATTATTTTCTTAAGTCATAGTAGTCTCAGATATTATTTGAGATAGAAACAGGTGGCACAATGGATAGAATGAATAATTAGGCATTAGAAACTTATTAGCTGCATGACTCTAAACAAGTCATTTAGGATTCTATCTGCCTCATTCAATAGCCTTAGTACACAGAGTTGTGGTGAAATAATATTAAATCTTAAACTTAAATTAAATATTAAATCTTTATATAAATGTTTGCTATTATGATTATTATTTCCACATATTTTTCTCTTTATATCTTATTTCTTTATTCCTTTCTTAATTTTTAAAATGAAAAAATCAAGTTACTATTTTTAAAAATCATATAGGATTTTCTGCTCTCAAGTTACCGTTAAATATTGTTGTGGTTTCATACCACAGATTTGGAAATGCAGCACATCTATTTTCATTTCATTAAATATACTATATTTATAATTTTTTCACCCAGGAATTATTTAATTAATTGTTCTTTTAGTTTTCAATGTGATTCTTTTACTTATGATATCATTATTTATTACTAATTTTATTGATTATAATTTATAAAAGTAGAACAAAAAAACATTTTTTGATATTTACCTCTTTTCTTCATGACCAATGATATGATCATTTCTATGTGCATTTCATGTATTTTTGAAGAATGCATATTTACTTTTTAACATTTAATTATTAATAATTTTATGTTTAATTATTAATAACACACCTATTAGATAATAAAATACTCTTTTAAGCTTTGTAATTACCCTTATAGATCTTTTGCTGAATTTATCTTATTCCTGCAGCAGTGTTAATTTCCTATTAATATTGTTTTTGATACATTTAGTTTTGTAGGTATTTGAGATTTTCAGTGGTTAATATCACTATAAATTTATGCCACATATTTTAATAAACCAATGGATCTATAATATCATTACTATGGGTATTTCCCCCCATCTGTGGGCATTATGGACTTTACTTTTGCAGTTATGATGCAGATCACAACATCTTGTCAATCTATGCCAGTCTCAACTATGCCAGAGATGGTATTTCCAATCCAATGTCCTAAATGTCTATCTTGAAATCTCTTGATATCACAAGGATGATAAAAGAATACATAAGCTATTCTCTTTTCCCTCACTTTGTCTCATTTTTCTTTTTATGGCATGTTTTTTAATGATATCTTTAATACTACTTTTTGCATATTTTTTGCAATATTTTGCAGTAATCTTGTATAACATCTTTGCTTTTCCACTTACAATCTTTACAAACATGTGCATATTAGAATTTGTTAATCTCAAATTATAAAATAAGGAGGCTGATTAAGATAATCATTTAAGAGACATTCTAGTTCAAAATATATGATCCTATGATAATTCTATACTATTCATTACTTTTGGAATAAAAAGCAACACTAATTATCTGGAGGCAATATTATTTCATCATGTGCCATCTAACATTATCCAAAAAGTTGGTGTCAAAATGATGGGCCAAATCAATGATATAGCTAATATGTTATTAATAATCAGGAGGTCCTAAAACAAGATTATTTCTCTTATTATATCTTCCAAGGTACATTGTTTAGTTAGAAACTTGGGCTTATTAAATAAATGTGTAATTTTCCAAAGACTTTATTACTTGATTTCCTTTTCTGGAATGAAGAACACAGGTGATTATTTACCCTGAGTGTGTATCTCAGATATACATACCAATACATAGTGAACACTAGAAGTTGTTTGTCCAACTACAGATTATAGTCTCGACATTTCTTCATCTGTTTTTTTCTTTTTTTAATTAAAACTTTTTTATTTTCAAAATATATGCATGGATAATTTTTCAACATTGATTCTTGCAAAATCTTCTGTTCCAATTTCCCTTCCCTCTTTTCCCACCCCTTCCCTTAGATGGCAAGTAATTCAATATATGTTAAACATGGTAGAAATATATATTAAATCCAATATTTGCATGCATATTTCTACAATTATCTTGCTGCACAAGAAAAGTTAGATCAAATAGGAAAAAGAAAAAGAACATAAAATTTAAGCAAACAACAACAAAAAGAATGAAAATACTATGTTGTGAACCACAATCATTTTCCACAGTCCTCTCTCTGGGTGTGGATGGCTCTCTTCATCACAAGATCATTGGAACTGGTCTGAGTCATCTCATTGTTGAAGAGAGCTATGTCCATCAGAATTGATCATTGTATAATCTTCTTGTTGACATGTATAATGATCTCCTAATTCTGCTCATTTCACTTAGCATCAGTTAATATAAGTCTCTCTAAGCTTTTCTGAATTTATCTTGATGATTGTTTTTTTTCTTTTTTTCTTTTTACTGGAATGCCTTCTTTTATTTTTATTTTATTTTTAAAATTAATTTTATAATTATAACTTTTTTTTGACAGTACATCTGCCTAGGTAATTTTTTTTACAACATTATCCCTTGCACTCACTTCTATTCCGAATTTTCCCCTCCTTCCCGCCAACCCCTCCCCTAAATGGCAGGCAGTCTTATACATGTAAAATGTGTTATAGTATATCCTAGATACAATATATGTGTGTAGAACCGAATTTTTTGTTGCACAGGAAGAATTGGATTCAGAAGTCAAAAATAACCTGGGAAGAAAAACAAAAGTGCAAACAGTTTACACTTATTTCCCAATGTTCCTTCTCTGGGTGTAGCTGAGTCTGTCCATCAATTGGAACTGAATTAGATCTTCTCTTTGTTGAAGATAGCTGATTGTTTCTTACAGAACAATAATATTCCATAACATTCATATACTGTAACTTACTCAGTCATTCTCCAATTGATGGGCATCCACTTAGTTTCCAGTTTCTGGCCACTACAAAAAAGGGTTGCCATTAACGTTTTTACACATGTGGGTCCCTTTTCCTCCTTTAAGATCTCTTTGAAATATAATCCCAGTAGAAACACTGCTGGATCAAAGGGTATGCAGAGTTTGATAACTTTTTGGCATAGTTCCAAATTGCTCCCCAGAATGGATGGATTTGTTCCCAATTCCACTAATAATATATTAGTGTCCCAGTTTTTCCCACATCCCCTCCAACATTCGTCATTGTTTTTTCCTGTCATCTTAGCCAATCTGAGAGGTGTGTAGTGGTATCTCAGAGTTGTCTTAATTTGCATTTCTATGATCAATAGTGATTTGGAGCATCTTTTCATATGAGTGGATATAGTTTCAATTTCATCATCTGAAAATTGTCTTTTTGTATCCTTTGACCATTTGTCAATTGGAGAATGGCTTGAGTTTTTATAAATTTGAGCAATTCTCTATACTATTTAGAAATGAGGCCTTTCTCAGAACCCTTGAGTGTAAAAATGTTTTCCCAGTTTATTGCTTCCCTTCTAATCTTGTCTGCATTAGTTTTGTTTGTACAAATACTTTTTAACTTGATATAATCAAAGTTATCTATTTTGTGATCAATAATGATCCCAAATTCTTCTTTGGTCACAAATTCCTTCCTCCTCCTCATATCTGAGAGGTAAACTATTCTATGTTCTTCTAATTTGCTTATAATATCACTCTTTATGTGTACATCATGAACTCATTTTGACCTTACCTTGGTATATGGTATTAGATATTGTCAGTGCCTAGTTTATACCATACTAGTTTCCAATTTTCCCAGCAGTTTTTGTGAAATAGTGAGTTCTTATCCCAAAAGCTGGGGTCTTTAGGTTTGTCAAATACTAGATTACTATAGTCATTGACTATTTTATCCTGTGACTATTTTATCCACTGACCAACTACTCTATTTCTTGGCCAGTACTAAATGATTTTGATGACCACTGCTTTATAATATAGTTTTAGGTCTGACACATGTAGGTCACCTTCACTTGCATTTTACATTAATTACCTTGAAATTATTGACCTTTTATTCTTAAAGATGAACTTTGTTAATATTTTTTCTAGATCTATAAAATAATTTCTTGGCAGTTTGATTGGTTGCTTTGTTTTTCTTGTGTGAATTATGGAATTAAATTTTTGAGTGATTAAGGATTTTATGTGAGCTTGGTGCTCAACTTGATTCTAGAATAGGAGTTTCTGGAAGATCCTGTCATCTATATGGAATTCCTCTTTGACTTAGACTATGTATTAGATCTTTTCTGTGACAGTGGTAAATGTCCATAGCAAGTACAGATCTTTCTATTTTATGATTCACTTTTAATTAATAATCAAGGGGTCCTCAAAGAAGATCATTTCTACATATATTTAAGGTACCTTGTATATTTATTTAACTTTCAGGATACTGTTATTCAATTGCTTAATTATATTCAGTAATTAGAGGAAAGATTGGGGGGTGCACCAGGAAAGGTCGCTACACTAAACTCTGGGAATTTAAATACAAAAAATGAGAATAGTTCCTACACACAAATTCACAGATTCCAGATTAGGAACACATGCAGGTTAAGTACTAACTAAAGTTCTTTCTTCCAACAAGATTTCTTCCATGAACATGTCAAATTTATGCATTATTAATTGAAAAATATAAAAACAGAAGCAATTTTCTTTGGTAGCCTGATTATTTATAGCAAGTAAGGAAGCAGGGCAACATATGCTCACTTTAATCATGATTCTTACATTCAAGGATTTTACATGATTAGAGGAGAAAACACATAAAAGATACTGTACTTGGTTGTTATAGGTCAGATGGAAAGATCCATAGGTATCTAGGTCAGATGATTATGATAGTGCATTGCAGAGTGCAAATGCAAATCAGATGGAAGGGTTTGATTTATGAGGCAGTGGCAAGACACATAGTAATGCCTAATATTTCTCCATCTAATTGGAAGGAATAGAGTTCTTGACTCCAATATCATCCAAATTCTGTGACCACTTACATGACCATATAGAAATTAATAAGTGAGAATGTTCCCCAACAGGGATTAAGTCTCTACTTTCTGGCCAACCCAGATAGGTTTTTTTGATGACCAGGAGTCAGGAGAGGTGTAAAGGGAGAAAACAAGGTGCTCCAAGGTTGGTCAGTGTTCCTGTACCTTGGACCATTCTGAATGTGTTCCAGGAAGTCTTGGAGTCCCTGCCCCTAGGTAATTAAAATTCTCCTGAATAAAAGATCATTTATGCAAATATATATGTATATGTATAATTGTGTGTGTGTGTGTGTGTGTGTGTGCGCGTGTGCATGTATGTGTTTGTATATCTACATATACATAGAGACAGTTTGGCATGGTGGATAAAGATCTGACCTCGGATAGCTGTAGGTTCAAATCTTAACTTTGATATTTATTGACTATTTAACCTTGGACAAATCACTTAAATTTTCATTGCCCCAACACCTCTTTAAGGTTATATGTTTGATGGAAGGAGTTGATTTGTTTTTGTGGAAAATGTTTCCTCACTGTTTATAGTGCAGTCATTTCAGTTGTGACCTGACACAGGGGAACAGTTTGCCATTTCCTTTTCCAGCTCAGGGTTAAGTGACTTACCCAGGGTCACACAGCTAGAAAGTGTTTGAGGCTAGGTTTGACTTCCATCTTGGAAATCTAGAGACTGCATTACCTTACGTCATGTTTTCTCATTACACATTCAACATTATCAATGTGTTCTGATCTCATCTATCTCAAATTTAGGGTTCAGTTGAGCTGGCTCTCTATAGGAATCAGACATTCCAAGCAGAAGAGATAAGGAAAAAGAACTTTAATGGTATATTCAAAGACATGGTGATGGGAGGTAGAATGTTCCTAGAACTGCAAATAGTCTAGTTTGACCATGAGTTTTGGGAAGACCCTGTTATCTATAGGGAATTCTTCTTTGACTTAGGCTTCATGTAAGTCTTCTGTGATAGTGGCAAACATTTGTAGGAAGATCTTTCTATTTTATGATTCAGTTATGTGAATGAATTCGCTCTAATTCATGAGAAGGAATAATGTGCAAAGAGTCAGAAAAAATGGAGCCATATTGGAAAGAGGTTTAAGTGCTAGAAATATTTCTATTTTTTATTTTACCCCAGAAAAGAATAACATATCATAGACTGGATGATGACTTAGTGGGCATGTTGTCAAGAGAATTCTTTTTCATATATTTTAGAAGATGTGACATCTGAAGTATGCTAACCCTGAGATTCTGTGTTTTCATGAGGTGGAAGGAGCAAAGCTTGTTGTTGTTTGTCCTTTGTTCTCAATGAGAACCATGACATCAAGGAGGTGATGCCTTGATGTGCAAGAGAATTGGATTTAAGTGAGTGAGGGCTGTGCAATGTCACCTGACTAACTTTTCCCTTCAGATCTATCTGGGTCCAGTGGCAAGATATAGATCAGGACAATCGGAGACCCTGAATGCAATGGGAGACCTTGGCCTTTTTAAGCTAAGGTCTTATTTTGACTTAGGATATACTTATTCAGTGATTAAGGCTAGGTAGCAACTGAGGTAAAGAATCTCCTTTTTCATCTAGTCCAAAGACATCTAAATAAGTAAATGAATGAATCTGGGAGCTGAAAGGCCAGGAAGAAAATATAAGAGGAGGACAGGAAGAGACTGAGTTACAGGCAGAGAAGATGAGGTCAAAGGATGAACAAACCAAGTCACAGAAATAGCAGAAGGGGTCAAGAAGGCAGAAGATGACATCATAGTAGAAGGAGGAGGAGGGGACAATGGGGTTAAAGTATAAAGTTTTTGTGATTGGGTGACATTTCTAGCTTATCTCTTTCTCTTGCTATCCAATGGGTATTTTCAGCTCTAGGAGATAGTATGCTAAATTTGACAGAATATTAGGGGATGTCTCATGTGGTTTTTGGCTCTTTTTAAAAAGGATGACCACAATATCCTGAAGCCTGAGGTTTGATGATTTTCATCATTTTGTTCTATCCTCATCTGTAGGAATCCAACTTGGTCTTCTTCAATCTTTTTCCTAGTCTGGCCTGGACCTGGGGTCTGGATTTTGCTAAAGTCTGGATGGAGCTAAGGCAGACAGACCTTGCCCTCACCATACACATGGTACACATTTTCATTAGTACTCTGAGTTAGATTTACTCTTTGATAGTGGTGAGGTTTTGCAATTATAGTGACCATATATTGCTATGCATTATGCCTCATTTGCAATTACTAATCAAAATATTATGAAAGTAAATTACTTCTGTTTTTATATCTTTTAAAAATATTGTATGAAAATAGATAATTTTGATTATATTAAGTGAAAACATTTTTGTATAAAGAAAATTAATGCAGACAAGTTTATAATTGAAGCAGAAAACTGGGAAAATACTTTTACATCCAAGTGTTCTGATAAAGGCCTCATTTCTAAACTATATAGAGAATTGACTCAAATTTATAAGAATAGAAGCCACTCTTCAATTGATAAATGATATGAATAGACAATTTTCAGATGAAAAAATTAAAACCATTTCCAGTAATAAGAAAAAATGCTCTAAATCACTACTGATCAGAGAAATGCAAATTACGACAATTCTGAGATACCACCAACATACCTCTCCAATGGGCTAAAATGACAGATAAGTAATGAAGAAAGTTGGAGAGCATATGGGAAAAGGGGACACTAATATATTGTTGGTGGAGTTGTAACTTATCCAACCATTCAGGAGAGCAATATGGAACTGTGCCCAAAGGACTATCAAATAGTGCATACCCCTTTGATCCAGCAGTGCCTCTACAGGGTCTGTAATCCAAGGAGATCATAAAAAAAGAAAAGGACCCACATGTGCAAAAAGCAGCTTTTTTTTTGTAGTAGCAAGTAACTGGAAACTGAGTGGATGCCCATTAGTTGGAGAATGGCTGAATAAGTTATGGTATATGAATGTCATGGAATATTATTGTTCTGTAAGAAATGATCAGCAGGTTGATTTCAGAGAGGCCTGGAGAGACCTACATGAACTGATGCTGAGTGAAGTGAGTAGATCCAAGAGAACATTGTACACAGCAACAAGTTTATACTATGATTAGTTCTGATAGATGCGGCTTTTTTCATCAGTGAGATGATTCTGGCCTGTTCCAATGTTCTTGTGATGAAGAAAGCTTTCTGCACCCATACAGAGGACTGTGAGGACTTACTGTGGATCACAATATAATATTTTCACTTTTTTGTTGTTTGCTTGCATTTTTTGGTATTTTTTCCTCTTTAATCTGATTTTTCTTGTACAACATGGTAATTGTGGAAATATGTATAGAAGAATTACACACATTTGACATATGTTGGATTACTTGCCATGTAGGGGATGTCAGAAAAAAAATTGGTACAAAAGGTTTTGCAAGAATGAATGTTGAAAACTACCCATACATATGTTTTGAAAATAAAAAGCTTTAATTAAAATATTGCATAAATTTGACATTCATGGAAGAAATATTGTGGGAAGAGCAGTTTAATTGGCATTTTGTTTGCTATACGTATTCTCCACTTGGCATCTGTGAACTTGTTTTTTAAATTATTTGTAACTTTATAAACATTATCTTGAGAAGAGGCTCATAGTCTTCTCCAGATTTGTATTAAATGAGTAAAAAAAATCTCAACACATAAATTCATAGTTGTATGTTATATAACATGCATATTTCACACGCACATGGGTACTTTTAAGTTAATCTTTTTCTCCTGCTACATTCTCTATTCTATTACTAAATAAACAAAATTTTAGTACAAAGTTTATGGTTCTGCAAAACAAATTCTCACATTAACTATCTCTTTCTGTATTTAAACTCCTCATCTCTGAGTCTAGAAGTGAGTAGCATTTTCATTATCATTCTTTTGGATCACTGATTTATCATTGCACTGCTGCTATGGTCTTTAAACATTTTTTGTTTCTCTAATGTTATCATATAAATTGTTTTCCTAAGACTGCTCATTTTGTTCTGCCTCACTTCACAGAGGTCTTCCCAATTCCTTCCAAAATTTAAAACTTTCTGAAGATATTTGAAATTGCTTTCTGTAATGGCTGAATCAATTCATAATCGGTAATGTGCCTGTTTTCCTATAACTCCTTCAGTATTTGTCATTCTCTTATTTATCTTTGGGTCTAAGATAGAACCTTGTAGTTGCTTTATTTAAAATTTTTCCAATTATTGGTCATTTAGAACATTTTTCATATGTTGGTAACTTGAATCACTTCATTTCAAAACTGCCTGTTCTTTATATTACCATCTAGACTTTTGATGACTATCACATCCTTTCTAAATAATTGTGAAATATCCTTTTAGTAATATAGACTAGAACTTTGCCAGGAATTGCATTGAATTGCCAGTTCATTGGTCTAGCATCTAAATTTTTTATCTTATTCCCTTTTTTGAAATACAAAGTAACATTTTCCCATCTCATATATTGTGATGCATTTTGTTCTTCATGATTTTTCAAAGATTACTTGCTCAGTAACTCTGCCAAAAATCATGAAAGTAATTTGTAAAATTTCACCCTGTCACTAACATTATTATTCAAAAAACTTACCAGAATGACAACCAATTGATCAGTTTTATAATGTAGAAACTCTAAAGATTTGAGAGAATTTGCACAAAATAAAAGAAATAAAATGTATCCCAATTATTTTATGAGGGTGGAAGCCAATGGCCTTGCACACAGTATACCATGAAATAATTTTTGACCAAAACCAGTATTTCTCCATATTGGTCATTTTTTCCTTACTCTGTTTTCTGGGTCTTTCTTGTATCTTTAAATTCTAGCTTCATTTCCTCACCTGACCTTAAAAAATCTAAATGCACTTTTATTTTCTCAGTATCTTTGGACATCATCAAACATTGGTTAAATTATTTAAATGACTCTTTCATACATGTAAAAGTGTGTTTGGATAACTTACATTCTTTCTGCATTGTAAGTTATGCTTCAGCTGTCTCACCCCATAGTATTTTTATTTTTTCATAGAAGTGACCTTAATTTTGATTATTTTTCTTCTTTGTAATTATTTTTGGTTTTCATTTTTTTTCTATTTGGCTTAAAGAAGGAGAAAAGAGAAAGTTACTGATTCCTACCACCTCTAACCCCAACTTTGTGCCAGCTAGGAATTCATTTTTATAGATTTGGTAACAGGTTTGGAGAAGCTGTGACTTTCAGGTTAGACAGTTGATTAGTGACAGAATCCTGGTCTTTTGATAATAGGTTCAATTCTCTTTGTTTTTTCATCCTTCCCCTATCCCCCTTTACCATGTGAAGAGTGATGCTCGCTTAAGAACATAGTTCTATTTTAAAAGAAATGTTATAATTTGTAACATCAAAGGGGAAATTATAGAAAAAATGATTTTATATCAAATTTTTCATGGTATGGATAGTCTATCCTAATTAATGTATATTTATTTCAAAAAGGAGAAGCTGTGATGGAACTGAAACTGGCATTCAGACCAAATCCCTGTGATGGAATAGTGATGGTTAAACACCGAGGGTCCTGGGGTTTTGTGTGTAATGAAGTCTGGACATTGGCAGAAGCTTCTGTGATCTGTCGGCAGCTGGGCTGTGGAAGTGCAATTGGTGCTCCCAAATATGTTCCCTTGCCTGGAGAGAGTCTTCAGCCATGGCTCCATGGAGTGTCCTGTAAAGGCAATGAGTCAACTTTCTGGGAATGTGATCTTGGGGAATGGAGTCAGAAAAATTGCTCCTACGAATGGGTTGTAGTAGTTCTTTGTTCAAGTAAGTCATGTTATTCATTTTTGTAAGATGAAAACCTCCTTGAGTGAAAAATTAAATTAATTGTTTTGGAGTTATCTATCTTTCTAACTGTTTTATCTATCACTGAGACATTTTTGCCACTTGGTTGTGGCACGTGGGAAAATCCAATAAGCATTATCTTAAAGAAAATGAAACTGAAAGCTCTAAGATCCACTTGTTCATCAATCAGACTCAATCATCCCTTCCCTTGATCCCCAGATCAAAGTAGGAGTAAGAATGGGAATGAAAACAGTAGGTTCAGAAACCATAAGATTGAACAAGTAGAGGTCATGTGAAAGGAATGAGGTACTTGTGCCAAATATTTTTTGAATGGATAAATAAATGAAGAAAGTAATGAACAAATAAATGAGTCAGGTGTTGACCTTTGACACCCTTTTAATTAAATTTTACCATGAAGCCCTTCATTTCCCCCCTGCCACAAAAGCACAAAAACAAAAACCACAGTAGTCAATTTTCACAGTGAAGTTTGGGATGAACCAGCACCACTCATTGCCTAAAAGTGCCATATTACTGAACCACTCAATTAGGTTCTCTTCAGAGTTTGTATATAACATTCCAATTGTAATTATTTGATAGATGCTAAAGGTGTTAGCTGTTAGCATAAGAGGTTCTGTGAAAATTGGGTTCCTATTTGGTTGACCAAAGCAGGTAAATGCAGAACCCAAAGTATTTATATAAGATCATGGTTTTGAACCAAATTGTTGCTCTGTGTTGTCTACTCTCTTTTATCTGGACTGGTACTTTTACAGATGGAACCTTTCGGGAGATCAGACTGCTGAAGGGGAACAGTCCCTGTGCTGGGCTTCCTGAGATAAGAAATGAGAAGGGCATAGACAGATTGTGTGGCCTCCATATGGAAGAGGCAACTGTGTTTTGCCAGGAGCTAAAATGTGGCCCAGCTGTCCAAGCTCCCAGAAAAGGCTTGGGAGATAGTCAGAAATACATGACTTGTAAAGGGACAGAACCAACAATTCGAAATTGTAGGTTGAACAATAAGTTCCGGAGTGGCTGCTCTCTCCAACGGGATGATGAAGTCATTTGTGCAGGTAAATTCAACCTGTTATTCTCAGTGATTTTTTTTCTTCTTCTCCCACCATTGTGGAATATGGTTCTAGTAGAGTATGTCATTTAAGAATAAAAGATCAAAAGGAAAGGAATAATAGAATAGCCTTTTATATTAAGACCATATATTCATTTAGGAAATGTTTTTTTTTTTTATTTGCAAAGAGGACAATAACAATAAGGAAGATAGCTTGACTTGTGTGTGAATTAAATTTAAATAAGGGAGTCTCATTTTCTCTTCCAGAGTTATCTAGTTCACTGGCAAAACAAAGGTCACTGTTTTGTTAGAAAATATATGAACCTAATCAAGGGAAACATGATGAAATATTTGGGTGAGAATCAGTGGAGAGAATATAGGGAAGTCACAATGTGCACTGCAGACCACTTGGACAGAAAGTGAAAATAGAGGCAGACTTCAGATTGCAATTTGGCACACTGGAAGCATGATCCCCACACATCAATGAAAGACTTAATTTTTTCTTCTCAATATGTTCAACCTTTCTTCTCAAGGCAGATGAAATAACACATTTCTTCATTTGCCTTAATGATAGTTTAGTTCTTGAAAAGATGGAGACAATGACAAAAGGAAATTAATTTTATGGATCTGATTCTAATCAACAAAAATAAATTAGCTATGTTCAGTGAGTTCAAGTTGCCAAGATCAGTTAAACTTGATCTTGCTCCAGTCAATTGTTGAGATATTTCTCTTTCCATCCAGCTGAGGTCCATTTTCTGCATTTCCACTCACTGTTTCTTATTCTGCTTCCTGGGACCAAGTACTAAATAAATCTGTCCCCCTTCCCTCTTCTCCATGGCTCCCATGGGGTTGAGATCAATATTTTTTCCCAAGTAGTGTCCATAATTTCAAACAATAGAAATTTCTGTCACCTTTGTCTAAATTGTTCCAGTTTGTTAATTGCTACATCTGGAAGAAGGAACAGTAAAAATTCTGTCTTCCTCTCGTTTCCCTGGGGCATTTTACATCTCATTTTTCTCCATCTCAAACTATTTTCTTTTATATGTTAAGTTATTGTCTTTTTAGAGTATGTAGTGCCGAGTCAGTCTTAGGAAAAAAAATCTCTTTATTCCCACATATCAGGTACTTAGTAGATGTTTGCTAAATTGAACGGAAAGAGGGAGGGAAACAAGGATTTCTATAGTAGTTCCTATGTTCCAGGCTGTGCTAAGAATTTTTCCACCCTTTTAAACAAATATCTCATTTACTCCTCCCAACAACTCTGCCACCTATCTTCATCTTACATTTGAGGAAACTAAGGCAAATAAGGTTAAATGACTTTCCCACGATCACACATCAAAATGATGTATGGAAGTAGATTTGTAATCCTCTTCCTGACTCCAGAATCAACACTCAATTATTGATTACACCATCGCTAGACAAAGCATGGCTGGGGAAGGAAAAGCACTTGGAAATAACTGCGAGGCAGGTTGCTTTCCTTATTAATGGGCTGCTTCTCTATCCAGAGCACACAGAGGTCCGTCTCGTTGGAGGTGAACATCCCTGCGCTGGGCGCCTGGAGGTGAAACGAGGCCTGACATGGGGTATGGTCTGCGACTCGGATCTCGACCTTCAGACAGCCCACGTGGTCTGCCGGGAATTAAAGTGTGGAGCAGCCTCTTCAATCCCCGGAGGAGCGCACTTTGGAGAGGGCTCGGGCCCAGTGTGGAGAGAAGTTTTCCAGTGTGTAGGGAACGAGTCTCTGCTGTTTCATTGCCCCCGGGGGTCTCCACGAAAGGCGCTTTGTGTACACAGTCAGAATGCTGGGATCAGGTGCTCAGGTGAGACGACTTTGCGCCAGAGAAGCCGCTTTATGTCTATTTACACCGTGTGTTCTTCCACCGCTCTTTGTATGTGTATTGTTACTAGTTTTTCTGTGCCCTTTGTCACCTTGAACAACTTCTTTAGTATGCCGTTTAATTGGCACTGGGTGTATGGTACTTGGAGTCTCAAAGATCCCAATTCAAATCCTGCTTCATATTTCCTACCTATGAAGTTTTAGGCAAGTCAATTACTTGTCAGAACCTCAGTTCTCTTATTTGTAAAGTGAAAATGATCATAAACACTTATTTCCTGGAGTTATTGTGAAGATCAAATGAGATAACAGAAAATACCCTGCAAACCTTCAATGCTAGATAAATGCTAGCTATAAAAACTAATCATATAAACACTATAGAAATATTATTATTCATTATGCAACATGACTTCTGTGTAGGGCTTTGCTTTAAGTATTGAGGATTGATGCTGTCTCCTGTTTGAACTATGGTGATTAAAAAAGTTTGGGAGACATGGTTTTGGGGTAATTTAATCATTTTATGAAACTTCCCAACAATTAATTAAGCACCATAAAGTTCATCTGATCTTGGCAACTTGAATTCACTGAACATAGCTAATTTGTTTTTGTGGATTAGAATCAGATCCAAAATATCTATTTCTTTTTGTCATGGTCTTCATCTTTTGAAGAACTAAATAACTGTATTATTAATACAAATGAAAAATGTATTCATTCATCTGCCTTGAAAAGAAAGTATGAACAGATATTGAGGGGAAAAAGTACTGAAGACTTTCATTAATGTTTATTAATAAAATGATGGCCATTTGGCTGTCTCTCTTGGACCAAAGGCTCCTCATGGAGATGGGCTCACAGTTTATATGCCTTTCAAAGAGTATTTCCTGAAGGGTAGCAGATAATGGATAGTGGGCTATATTAAAATGAAGGTCTTAGGGTACTTGACTTGAGACCCCCAAATCTTGATTAAAAAGATATTAATTTCCATGTCACCTACTTGACAATCCTTTAATCAATACTTCCCCAGACTTTTCTGAGCAAACAGTGAATAGGTATTAGCCCAAACTTAGAATTTAATTGACATCTCATTAGATTTTGCCCTGGGTAAATATTTTTTTTTCTTTTTTAATTTTTGTTTTTTTTTGTTTTTGTTTTAGTTTTTTTTTTTTTTACAAAAAAACTTTTATGCATAGGTAATTTTTCAGCATTGACAATTGCAAAATCTCTGGGTAAATCTTTAAGTGAGACTTCCCACACAGGTTGGTTTCTGGATGAGCAAATAGAAAAGGGGAAACACTTTAATCATGATTCAATACTTAGTTATTAAATACAAGAGAAAAAGATTCATTTCTCACACTCACATACAGTAGATTACAAAATCTAATAAGAGAAGCAAGAAAGAAGTTGCCTTGGAGTCAGAAGAGTTGGTTTCAATGTAAAATGATCATGAATTAATCACTTAATCCCCAGATTCTTAAACTCTGGATTATTACCCTTTATGGGGGTCTTGCAATTGAATACAGGTTCATGAAAAATTTCTCCAGAGAAAAATTTCTGAGTGGAAAAAATTTAAGAATCTCTACCTTAATTTTTCAGAGTCCCAGGAGATGATGGCTCTCTCTATATAAGGTGAAGATATATGTATCTTCGGAAGGAAGCTGAGCTGTTCTTTCTGATGGAGTCTTAGGTCCAAACTCCCCTAGCATATTTGCAATGCCTTCTGTGAAATGGATGTCCACTGAACAGAAACTAATTAAGTATACTTTTCACATTTTAGAAAATTCAGAAATATTGATTGGATATAATTGTTGGGTGATTAAATGGCTTTGCAAGTAAGTTTAAATAATCAAAACAATCAAATCGATCAGTCAAATCAATAAAAAAGTATTTATTAAGTTGTTTCTCATCTTGATATTTTACTAGGTCCTTGGGATGCAAAAATAGGTAAAGACTTTCCCTAGCTTTCCAAGCTTCATATTCTAAGGAGGGAGATGCATAGATTTAAGTGTAATTTCATCATTTTCTTGTGACTACCAATTTGAACAGTGTTTGTATAGCCATTTCCAAGATTATTAAGAATACCAATTTCTTTCTTACTGATAGCTCTAGGCAATAGCATTAGGAATAATAAAAAATGCTAGTTAATAAATAATTATATAAATAATATTTAAATAAATAATAAATGATAACATTTATAAAGAGGTTTGTGAAAGTTTCCTGTTTCTTTCTGCAATTGATCCATGGATTAAAGAATAGAAGCAAATCAGAATCTCTTGTTTTTAAAATTTACAAACAAATATGATGTGTGTATATATATCCATATATATATAATATCCATATATTTAAAAAGTCATATGTTGGTATTTTTTCTTTTGCCTTTTCTGTCTTCTTTTAGGTAACATTACATAGAGCTTCATTTTGTAAAACTATTTACAAATACAGTTATCCCTTTCCACATTGAGATTTTGATATATTTTAGCTCAGCATAAGAATTACCACCAATCTGAAGGTACATGTACTTATACCACTCTTACCTTCTACTGCTAGGGGTGTAATTCTTCTGTGCATTCATCTCCTCATCTTCCTCCAGTGTACCTTTAATTTTATTATTCATTTTGTATTTTAAAATTTCTTTTTCAAAGGGCATTTTTAACATTGACATATATATATAGTCTATGGCTAAATACTTAACAAAATTTGCAATAATGTACTGTAAATACCCCATAAAACAAAACAAAAAAAATAGATTTCTTCTCTGCTATGAAGAGAGGGTCAAAAAATTTAATGCAGATTTTCCAGATTCTGGAAGTGCTACTTCTAACTATTTCAATGGGGGAGAAATAATTATATCTCATTTTGTTCTCACCACCATTACCTCTATTTTACAAATGAGTAAACTGAAATAGACAATATTAAATAACTTGCTGTAAGTATCTGAAGCTGGGATTTGAATTCAAAGCTTCCTAACCTTAGTTCTATTGTTTTATCCACTTTGCCACCTGTGTTACTATATAATTTAAAATACCTAGGGCTAAACATATTTTAAAATTCTTTATTAATCTGGTCCACTTTCAGACTTCTTGGAACCACACAGGTCCAATTCTTTTGTTTTGACAACTTTACTACTAACATTCATCAGGAAATTCACTGTGGTTTATAGACATTGATATTTCAGGATAGGATGAGTAAATTTCTCATTCCTGATTGCTAATATCAAGGCTTTGAATATCTTATATGTTCACTTACTACAGCTCTGGAAAGATGGGATTATTTCCTTTATCCTCACATTTCTGCGGCCACCTCTATTTCTCTTGCATTTTCTTTTTCTCCTCCTCTTCCTACTACTTTCTTGTTCTTGTTTTTGTTCTTCTTCCTTTTCCTCTTCCTTCTCATTTTCCTCCTCATTTTCCTCCTCTTTCTTCTTTCCCTTCTCTTTCCTTTTCCCAACTTCCTATACTAGAAAAGAAGAATGAGTAGAATCCACAGTGCTCCAACTACTGTATGTTTTAGAGATCCTAGTTTAGGAATTATATTCTATTCCTCTACACAGATTTTCCTATCTCTGAGTCTACAGCGTTTTCTCCCATCTCATTTCCTATATTGACTTCTCAAGCTGTTTTACATAAAACATCCAAACCTATACAGATGCACTGTTTAAATCTTGATATATAGAAATTTAGGTTTACAATACAAATAAATTAGGATTTATTTGCTTTATTGAACATTCTTTGCTTTGTGAACTATTTATCATAAAATTCCTCTGAGTAGAATTATTCCTATAATGTATTTAAAATATACTTTAGTTTTCAAAAATCCAATTTATGCTTATCTTCACAGTATCATGCCTGTTGCATAGATCAAGGTACATCCGTATTTCGGAAATAAAACAATTAAGAAATTTAAATTTAAAACATATTTGGTTCCATTTTCCCCAATCTAGAAATCATTCTCTTATGATTCCTATAATTATCCCTATAATCTTGTAGTGTCCTGACTGGAATACTGGATTAATAGGTGCAATTTATCTAATGGCATTGAATCAATTTGTAGGATATTTTTCCTATATATTTGGATTATAAGCCCAGAGGACAGGAAATATGTCTATATCATTTTTGTTTAGTGTAGATCTAGTTTTCTGTGCTTTATAGATATTGATATTTCATCATATTGGGAATGGAATCCTTTGCTATAATTTTACCAGTATCCCTTCATGAAAAAAATAACTTTTGTTTCCCCAGACTACAGGCTAGTGAATGGCAGCAATAGGTGTTCAGGGAGAGTGGAACTCCAGATACAGAAGGGGTGGGCCCCACTCTGTGCCACCCACTGGGATTTGCAAGATGCAACTGTCCTCTGCCATCAGCTCAATTGTGGCCATGCCATAGCAGCTCCAGGAGGAGGCTACTTTGGAGAAGGAGTTGGTTTGATCCTGCCTGATAAATTTCACTGCACAGGGACAGAACCTCATTTGTGGAACTGTCCTGTAAGCACATTGGGAGCATCCAAGTGCACCCCAGGGAATGTGGCTGGGGCCATCTGCTCAGGTAAGAACCAAAGCAAGACAGAAACAGATAAATGGCATTCCTGAAAGGGGAAATTGACAAGGCTTCATAGGGAATGAGATCAACAAATAAGCTTCTAGAGGAAACTGAAGAGACAGTATTGTATGGTCCAAAGTGTATTGAATTAGAAGTCAAGGTTGAATTTTTTTACTTTATTATTTTGTGACCATGGGCAAATATTTCCCTATCAAAGAGATTAAGAGTTGGAAAGGTCATCTCATCCAAAATTTAGGAAAGAAACATTATAGCTTAGTTACAATAAACCTTTATTTGCCATTTGGGGATGGCGAGAAGAGCACACTACCTCACAAGGCAGCCTATCTCTTTGGGGATAATTCTAATAGTTAGGAAGTTTTTCTTTCTCTTTTATATTTGTACCCATAATGCCCTCACCATTGCTCCTATCTTTGCCATCAGATATCTAAGGGGGGGGGGAAACAACTTGTAAAAAGAACAGAAAATATACAATGTTACTAAGAGGTAATATAGACATATGTATATATATATATATATATATATATATATATATATATATATATATATATATATATATATATATATATACATGTTTGCATGAAATTTTCCCTATTAGAATGTGACCTTTGTGCTGGTAGAAATTCTTTTCCTCTTTTCTTTATATTCTCAGCCCTTAGCATTGTGTCTGGCACATAGGGAATCCTTAATAAATGTTTGTTAACCAAAAAGAAGAAGAATCCAAATTCTTTTCCCATAAGACAGCCTTTTAGAATATTGATAATAACTATCATGTCTCTCTTTATCCTTCTTTTCTGCAGACTAACAATCTTTCTTTAATTTTTTCAATTGAATCTCGTATAGTATGAATTCTAGTATCTTTGCCATCCTGCTTGTTCTTCTCATTAGGCTCATGAACTTATCAAGGTGCTTTCTGAAAGGTGTCACCCAGAACTGAACACTCCAGACAAAAGTGATAATGGCCAAGTATAGTGGGATTATAATAGCTTTATTTCTGGAGGCTAGGTCTCTTTGAATGCAGCCCAAGGTTATAGCCTTTAAAAAATGTTTCTCCCATTACATTGTTGAGACATTTTGAGTTTTTCACTTAAATTCTCATGTTTTTCCTCTCTAATTTTTAATATTTTTATTTAAATTTTGAGTTCCAAATTCTATCCTTTCTCTTTCTCCCATCCTCCTTGAAATGGCAAGCAATTAAATATTGGTTATACCTGTGCAATTATGTAAAACATTTCCATATTAGTAATTTTGTACGATGGATCATTGTATGGCCAGGAATAGCTAAGTCATTTACAATTCTTCACTGAACAATATTGCTGTTACTATATAAAACATTCTCTTTATATCAGTTCATGTAAGTCTTTCTAGGTTTTTCTGAAATCATTCTGCTTGCCATTCTTTTTTTTTTCTTTTTTTATTATAACTTTTTATTGACAGAATATATGGTTGGGTAATTTTTTACATTATCCCTTGCACTCACATCTGTCCTGACTTTTCCCTTCCCTCCCTTCACCCCCTCCCCTAGATGGCAAGCAGTCCTGCTTGCCATTTCTTATAAAACAATTATGTTCCATCACAATCATATCACAACTTCCGTCTTCCTCAACTAGTAGACATGCCCTCAATTTCCAATTCTTTGCTAATACAAAAATAATTGCTATAAATATTTTTGTGTTGGTGGGTCCTTTTCCTTTTTTATGATATCTTTGGGATACAGACTTAGTAGAGTTATGCTGAATCAAAGTGAATGCACAGTTTTATAGACCTTTAAATATAGTTCCAAATTGCTCTCCAGAATGGTTGGGTCAGTTCACAATTACACCAACAGTGCATAAATGTGCCAGTTTTCTCATATCCCCTCCAATATCCAACTTTTTTTTTGACTTATAGCCACTTTGATAGGTATGAGATAGTACCTTAGTGTTGTGATATGGGAGTCACCTGCCAGTGGCTGCTGGATATCTAATTCAGACCTGTAGAATGGATCTCTTCATATGAGAGGATGATGATGATATGAGGAGATTGAGAGGCAGTTGCTGGTCTCTGACTTCCCTACTGAAAGGCAGTTGTATTGTTTGACCTCCCTCCTCTTCCCTCTGCCTCCAATTTATTTCATTCCTAGTCCACAAGCAACAACTTTGTCAGTAAAGGCTACTTTGTAACTCCATCAGATGTTATGATCCACAGCTGTGGAGGCTCTCAGAGAATTGACCTGCCCCTTCACTTAGGCAGGTCCTCAATACCTTAGAATTGCATTTCTCTGAATAATAATGGTTTAGAGATTTTTCCCTCCAAATTATTATAGAGAATTTTGATTTCTTTGTCTGAAAATTTTTTGTTCATATCCTTTGACCATTTATCAATTGTGGAATGACTTGGATTTTTATAAATTTGACTCTCTCTATATATTTGAAAAATGAGGCATTTATCAGAGATACTTGCTACAAACTTCCCCTACCCCCAGTTTTCTGCTCTCTTTATAATTTTGTTTGCATTCTTTTATTTGTGCAAAAGCTTTTTAATTTTACTAATCAAAATGATCTATTTTACATTTTGTAACACTATGTTTTCTTTGGTGTTAAATTCTTCCCTTAACCATATATCTGACAGAAAAAAAAAACAAAACAAAACTATTCCATGTCTCTTAATTTGTTTACAGTATCACCCTTTATGTGTAAATCATGTATCCATTTTTTACCTTATTTTGCTATATAGCTTGAGTGGGAAAATTTTTTTTTCTGCCAAAGGCCATTTGGATATTTATGACATCATTTGTGGGCCAAAAAAAAAAAAAAAAAAAAAAAACCAACCCATCAACTTATAGGACTCTATCAGAGGGAGATTGTTCTATCTCTCTTTCAGCTCATCATCACCTATGGTTCTCTTAGTAAATGATTTTGAAGGCTGAATACAGCCTGTGGACCAGGACTTCTAGTATACAGTGTGAAATATTGTTCTATATCTAGCTTCTGCCAAACATTTTTACAGTTTTCCCAGCAGTTTTTGTCAACTTCTGTGCAACAATTCCTTCTTGTTCTTGTATTTGTGGGGACAATTTGTTGAATCCAGGTGTAATTCTTTGCATATAGCAGAAGTAATTTAATAAATTAATTAATTAATCAATTAATTTGTTTGTTTATTTATTTATTTATTTTGCTGTCTTGCCATAACTTTTTTTTATAGTTCCATTTTTAAAATTAATTTTTGTAATTATAACATTTTCTTTGACAGTACATATGCATAGGTGATTTTTTTTTTACAACATTATCCCTTGTACTCTCTTCTGTTCCAAAATTTTCCCCTCCTTCCCTCCACCCCCTCTCCTAGATGGCAGGCATTCCCATACATATTAAATATCTTATAGTATATCCTAGGTACAAAATATATGTGCAGAACCGAATTTTGTTGTTGCTGTTGCAAAGGAAAGATTGTATTCAAAAGGTAAAAATAATCTGGGAAGAGAAACAAAACAAAACAAAACAAAACAACAACAACAACAAAACAATGCTCACAGTTTACACTCATTTCCCAGTGTTCCTTTTCTGGATGTAGCTGATTCTGTCCATCATTGATCAAATGGAATTGGATTAGCTCTTCTCTATGTTGAAGATATCCACTTCCATCAGAATATATCCTCACAGTATCATTGTTGAAGTGTATAATGATCCCCTAGTTCTACTCATTTCACTCAGCATCAGTTGATATAAGTCTCTCCAACCCTCTCTGTATTCCTCCTGTTGGTCATTTCTTACAGAATAATAATATTCCATAACATTCATATACCATAATTTACCCAACCATTCTCCAATTGATGGACATCCATTCATTTTCCAGTTTCTAGCCACTATGAAAAGGGCTGCCACAAACATTTTGGCACATACAGGTCCCTTTCCCTTCTTTAGTATTTCCTTGGGATATAAGCCCAGTAGTAGCAATGCTGGGTAAAAGGGTATGCACATTTTGATAACTTTGTGGGCATAAATCCAGATTGCTCTGCAGAATGGTTCGATTCTTTCACAACTCCACCAACAATGTATCAGTGTCCCAGTTTTCCCACAGCCCCTCCAACATTCATCGTTATTTGTTCCTGTCATCTTAGCCAATCTGACAGGTGTGCAATGATATTTCAGAGTTGTCTTAATTTGCATTTCTCTTATCAATAGTGATTTGGGACACTCTTTCATATGAGTGGAAATAGTTTTAATTTCATCATCTGAAAATTGTCTATTCATATCCTTTGATCATTTATCAATTGGAGAATGGCTTGATTTCTTATTAATTAAAGTCAATTCTCTGTATATTTTGGATATGAGGCCTTTATCAGAACCTTTAACTGTAAAAATGTTTTCCCAATTTGTTACTTCCCTTCTAATCTTGTTTGCATTAGTATTGTTTGTACAGAAACTTTTTAATTTGGTGTAATCAAAATGTTCAATTTTGTGATCAATAATGGTCTCTAGTTCTCCCTTGGACACAAACTCCTTCCTCCTCCACAAGTCTGAGAGGTAAACCATCCCATGTTCCTCCAATTTATTTATGATTTCATTCTTTATGCCTAAATCTTGGACCCATTTTGATCTTATCTTAGTATGTGGTGGTAAATGTGGGTCCATGCCTAGTTTCTGCCATACTAATTTCCAGTTTTCCCAGCAGTTTTTGTCAAATAATGAATTCTTATCCCAAAATTTGGGATCTTTGGGTTTGTCAAACACTAGATTGCTATTTTTATTCACTATCTTGCCCTGTGAACCTAACCTATGCCACTGATCAAGTAGTCTATTTCTTAGCCAATACCAAATGGTTTTGGTGACTGTTGCTTTATAATACAGTTCTAGATCAGGTACAGCTAAACCACCTTCATTTAATTTTTTTTTCATTACTTCCCTTGAAATTATTGACCTTTTGTTGTTCCATGTGAATTCTGTTGTTATTTTTTCTAGGTCATTAAAATAGTTTCTTGGGAGTCTGGTTGGTATAGCACTAAATAAATAGATTAGTTTAGGGAATATTGTCATCTTAATTATATTCACTCAGCCTATCCAAGAGCACTGAATGTCTTTCCAATTATTTAAATCTGACTTTATTTTTGTGGCAAGTGTTTTGTAATTTTGCTCATATACTTCCTGACTCTCTTTTGGTAGATATATTCCAAAATATTTTATACTATCGACCGTTATCTTGAATGAAATTTCTCTTTGTATCTCTTGCTGTTGGATTGTGTTGGTAATGTATAAAAATGCTGAGGATTTATGTGGATTTATTTTGTATCCTTCAACTTTGCTAAAATTCTGAATTATTTCTAATAGCTTTTAAGCAGAGTCTTTGGGGTTCTCTAAGTATACCATCATGTCATCTGCAAAGAGTGATAATCTGATTTTCTCATTTCCTACTCTAATTCCTTGAATCTCTTTCTCAGCTCTTATTGCCGAGGCTAGCATTTCTAATACTATATTGAATAGTAATGGTGATGGGCAACCTTGCTTCACTCCTGATCTTACAGGGAAAGGTTCTAGTTTATCGCCATTACATATGATGTTTACTGAAGGTTTTAAATATATGCTTGTTATTATTTTAAGGAATAGTCCATTTATTCCTATACTCTCAAGCGTTTTTAGTAGGAATGGATGTTGGATTTTGTTAAATGTTTTTTCTGCATCTATTGAGATGATCATATGGTTTTTATTAATTTGATTATTAATATGGTCAATTATACTAATAATTTTCCTAATATTAAACCAGCCCTGCATTCCTGGTATAAATCCCACTTGGTCATAGTATATTATCCTGGGGATGATTTTCTGAAGTCTTTTTGCTAATATCTTATTTAAGATTTTGGCATCAATGTTCATTAAGGAAATTGGTCTATAGTTTTCTTTCTCAGTTTTTGATCTACCTGGTTTAGGTATCAGTACCATGTCTGTGTCATAAAAGGAATTTGGTAGGACTCCTACAATCCCTATTTTTTCAAATAGTTTATATAACATTGGAGTTAGTTGTTCTTTAAATGTTTGGTAGAATTCACAAGTAAATCCATCTGGTCCTGGGGATTTTTTCTTAGGGAGTTGGTTAATAGCTTTGTCTATTTCTTTTTCTGAAATGGGACTATTTAGACTACTTACTTCTTCCTCTGTTAATCTGGGCAAGCTATATTTTTTAAGGTATTCTTCCATTTCATTTAAGTTATCAAATTTATTGCCATAAAGTTGAGCAAAGTAGCTTCTAACTATTGTTCTAATTTCCTCTTCATTAGTGGTGAGTTCTCCCTTTTCATTTTCAAGACTAACAATTTGCTTTTACTCTTTCCTTTTTTAAATCAGGTTTACTAAGCGTTTGTCTATTTTGTTGTTTTTTTCATAGAACCAACTCTTAGTTTTATTTATTAATTCAATAGTTTTTTTACTTTCAACTTTATTAATCTCACTTTTTATTTTTTGAATTTCAAGTTTTGTGTTTGTCTGGGGGGTTTTAATTTGTTTCTTTTCTAGCAATTTTAGTTGTAAGCCCAATTCATTGGCCCTCTCTTTCTCTATTTTATGCAAGTAGGCCTGTAGAGATATAAAATTTCCCCTTATTACTGCTTTGGCTGTATCCCACACATTTTGGTATGATGTCTCATTATTGTCATTTTCTTGGGTGAAGTTATTAATTATGTCTATGATTTGCTGTTTTACCCAGTCATTCTTTAGTAGAAGATTATTTAGTTTCCAATTATTTTTTGGTCTATTTTCCCCTGGCTTTTTATTAAATGTAATTTTGATTGCATTGTGGTCTGAAAAGGATGCATTTACTATTTCTGCCTTACTGCATTTGATTTTGAGGTTTTTATGTCCTAGTATATGATCAATTTTTGTATAGGTTCCATGAACTGCTGAGAAGAAAGTATACTCCTTTCTTTCTCCATTTAGCTTTCGCCAAAGATCTATCATATCCAACTGTTCTAGTATTCTATTTACCTCTTTGACTTCTTTCTTATTTATTTTGTGGTTTGATTTATCTAATTCTGAGAGTGCAAGGTTGAGATCTCCCACTATTATCGTTTTGCTGTCTTTTTCTTCTTGCATCTCTCTTAATTTCTCTTTTAAGAATTTAGATGCTGCACCATTTGGTGCATATATGTTAAATATTGCTTCATTACTGATGCTACCCTTTAGCAGGATATAATGCCCTTCCTTATCTCTTTTAATTAGATCAATTTTTGTTTTTGCTTGATCTGAGATGAGGATCGCTACCCCTGCTTTTTTGGCTTTGCCTGAAGCATAGTAGATTCTGCTCCACCCTTTTACTTTTAGTTTGAATGAATCACCCTGTTTCAGGTGTGTTTCCTGTAAACAACATATAGTAGGATTCTGACTTTTAATCCAGTCTGCTAACTGCTTCCTCTTTATGAGGGAGTTTACCCCATTCACATTTATGGTTAGAATGACTAATTCTATATTGCTTGCCATCCTATTAACCCCTGCTTATGCTTTTCCCCTTTCCTTCCCTCTTACTCCCCTATTCAGTACTAAACTTGTGAACACCACTTGCTTTTCACAGCCCTCCCTTTTTAGTATCCCTCCCCCACCTTAAAGTTCCTCCCCTTATTTTACCCCTTTTCCTCACAATTACTATATTCCCTTCCCCTTAGCTTACTCATTCCCTCTCACTTTTCTTTTTTTTTTAATTTATTTTTTTATATATTCATTTATTTTAATAATTTTTATTATATATTTTTTTATAATATTATCCCTTATATTCATTTTTCCAAATTATCCCCCCTCTCCCTCTATTCCCTCCCCCTGATGACAGGCAATACCATACATTTTACTTGTGTTACAATATAACCTAGATACAATACATGTGTGTAAATACCATTTTCTTGTTGCACAATAAGCATTAGATTCCGAAGGTACATGTAACCTGGGCAGACAGATATTAGTGCTAACAATTTACATTCATTTCCCAGTGTTTCTTCTCTGGGTGTAGCTACCTCTGTCCATCATTGATCAACTGGAAGTGAGTTGGCTCTTCTTTATGTTGAAGATTTCCACTCCCATCAGAATATATCCTCATACAGTTTTGTTGTTGAAGTGTATAGTGATCTTCTGGTTCTGCTCATTTCACTCAGCATCAGTTGATGTAAGTCTCTCCAAGCCTCTCTGTATTCCTCCTGCTGGTCATTTCTTACAGAACAATAATATTCCATAACCTTCATATACCATAATTTACCCAACCATTCTCCAACTGATGGACATCCATTCATCTTCCAGTTTCTAGCTACAACAAAAAGAGCTGCCACAAACATTTTGGCACATATATGTCTCTTTCCGCTCTTTAGTATTTCTTTGGGATATAAGCCCAGTAGTAGCACTGCTGGGTCAAAGGGTATGCACAGTTTGATAACTTTTTGGGCATAGTTCCAAATTGCTCTCCAGAATGGCTGGATTCTTTCACAACTCCACCAGCAATGTATTAGTGTCCCAGTTTTCCCACATCCTCTCCAACATTCATCATTATTTGTTCCTGTCATTTTAGCCAATCTGACAGGTGTGTAGTGGTATCTCAGAGTTGTCTTAATTTGCATTTCTCTAATCAGTAGTGATTTGGAACACTCTTTCATGTGAGTGGATATAGTTTCAATTTCTTCCTCTGAGAATTGTCTGTTCATATCCTTTGACCATTTATCAATTGGAGAATGGTTCGGTTTCTTATAAATTAGGGTCAGTTCTCTATATATTTTGGAAATGAGACCTTTGTCAGAACCTTTGCTTTTAAAAATATTTTCCCAATTTGTTACTTCCCTTCTAATCTTGTTTGCATTAGTATTATTTGTACAGAAACTTTTTAGTTTGATGTAATCAAAATCTTCTATTTTGTGATCAATAATGATCTCTAGTTCTCCTCTGGTCATAAATTCCTTCCTCCTCCACAGGTCTGAGAGGTAGACTATCCTCTGTTCCTCTAATCTGTTTATGATTTCATTCTTTATGCCTAAATCATGGACCCATTTTGATCTTATCTTGGTATATGGTATTAAGTGTTGATCCATATTTAATTTCTGCCATATTAATTTCCAGTTTTCCCAACAGTTTTTTCCAAATAATGAATTTTTATCCCTAATGTTGGTATCTTTGGGTTTGTCAAAGATTAGATTGCTATAGATGTACCCTTTTTTGTCCTTTGTATCTAATCTGTTCCATTGATCTACCGGTCTATTTCTTAGCCAATATCAAATGGTTTTGGTGACTGCTGCTATATAATATAGCTTTAGATCAGGTACACTTAGACCACCTTCCTCTGAGTTTTTTTTCATTAGTTCCCTTGCAATTCTCGACCTTTTATTCTTCCGTATGAATTTTGTTGTTATTTCTTCTAGGTCATTGAAATAGTTTCTTGGGAGTCTGATTGTATAGCCCTAAATAAATAGATTAGTTTGGGTAGTATTGTCATCATTATTATATTCGCTCGGCCTATGCAAGAGCACTGAATGTCTTTCCAATTATTTAAATCTGACTTTATTTTTGTGGCAAGTGTTTTGTAATTTTTCTCATATAATTCCTGACTTTTCTTTGGTAGATGGATTCCCAAATACTTTATACTCTCAACATTTGTTTGGAATGGAATTTCTCTTTGTATCTCTTGCTGTTGCATTTTGTTAGTGATATATACAAATGCTGAGGATTTATGTGGATTTATTTTGTATCCTGCCACTTTGCTGAAATTTTGAATTATTTCTAGTAGCTTTTTAGCAGAGTCTTTGGGGTTCTCTAAGTATACCATCATGTCATCTGCAAAAAGTGATAGTTTGATTTCCTCATTTCCTACTCTAATTCCTTGAATCTCTTTCTCGGCTCTTATTGCCGAGGCTAGCATTTCTAGTACTATATTGAATAGTAATGGTGATAGTGGGCAACCTTGTTTCACTCCTGATCTTACTGGGAAAGGTTGTAGTTTATTTCTATTGCATATTATGCTTACTGACGGTCTTAAATATATGCTCCTGATTATTCTAAGGAATAGTCCATTTATTCCTATACTCTCAAGAGTTTTTAGTAGGAATGGATGTTGGATTTTGTCAAATGCTTTTTCTGCATCTATTGAGATGATCATATGGTTCTTATTAATTTGATTATTAATATGGTCAATTATATTAATAGTTTTCCTAATATTAAACCAGCCCTGCATTCCTGGAATAAATCCTACTTGATCATAGTGTATTATCCTGGAGATGATTTTCTGAAGTCTTTTTGCTAATATCTTATTTAAGATTTTAGCATCAATATTCATTAAGGAAATTGGTCTATAATTTTCTTTCTCAGTTTTCGCTCTACCTGGTTTAGGTATCAGTACCATGTCTGTGTCATAAAAGGAGTTTGATAGGACTCCTTCATCCCCTAATTTTTCAAATAATTTATATAACATTGGGGCTAATTGTTCTTTAAATGTTTGGTAGAATTCACATGTGAATCCATCTGGTCCTGGGGATTTTTTCCTGGGGAGTTGATTAATAGCTTGTTCTATTTCTTTTTCTGAAATGGGATTATTTAAGCAATTTATTTCCTCCTCTGTTAATCTAGGGAGCCTATATTTTTGGAGGAAATTATCCATTTCACTTAAGTTATCAAATTTATTGGCATAAAGTTGGGCAAAGTAACTCCTTATTATTTCTCTATTTCCTCTTCATTGGTGGAAAGATCCCCTTTTTCATTTGTAAGACTAACAATTTGATTTTCCTCTTTCTTTTTTCTGATCAGATTTACCAAAGGTTTATCTATTTTATTGGCTTTTTCAACCAACTCTTGGTTTTATTTATTAATTCAATAGTTTTTTTTACTTTCAATATTATTGATTTCTCCTTTTAATTTTTGTATTTCAAGTTTAGTATTTGGTTGGGGGTTTTTAATTTGGTCTTTTTCTAGCCTTTTAAATTGCAATTCGTTAATCTTCTCTTTCTCTATTTTCTTCAAATAAGCTTCTAAAGATATAAAATTTCCCCTTATTACTTCTTTAGCTGCATCCCACAGATGTCTCATCATTGTCATTATCTTGGGTGAAATTATTAATTGTTTCTATAATTTGCTCTTTCACCCAGTCATTCTTTAAGATGAGATTATTCAGTTTTCAATTACTTTTTGGTCTATTTATCCCTAACTTTTTACTGAATGTAGCTTTTATTGCATTGTGGTCTGAGAAGAAGGCATTTATTATTTCTGCCTTCCTACATTTAATTTTGAGATCTTTATGTCCTAATATATGGTCAATTTTTGTATAGGATCTATGAACTGCTGAGAAGAAAGTATATTCCTTTCTATTGCCATTCAGTTTTCTCCAAAGGTCTATCATACCTAGTTTTTCTAATGTTCTATTTACTTTTTTAATTTCTTTCTTGTTTGTTTTGTGGTTTGATTTGTCTAAATCTGAGAGTGCAAGGTTGAGATCTCCCACTATTATAGTTTTACTGTCTATTTCTTCTTGCAACTCTCTTAACTTTTCCTTTAGAAAGTTAGATGCTATACCACTTGGTGCATATATGTTTAGTATCGATATGGCTTCATTATTTATGCTATCTTTCAGCAGGATATAGTTTCCTTCCTTATCTCTTTTAATTAGATCAACTTCTACTTTTGCTTGATCTGAGATAAGGATAGCTACCCCTGCTTTTTTGGCTTTACCTGAAGCATAATAGATTCTGCTCCAACCTTTTACCTTTACTCTGTATGTATCTCCCTGCTTTAAGTGTGTTTCCTGCAGACAACATATTGTAGGGTTCTGATTTTTGATCCAATCTGCTATCTGTCTCCGTTTGATGGGATCGTTCATCCCATTCACATTTACAGTTAAAATTACTAATTCTGTATTTCCTGCCATCATATTATCCCCAGATTATGCTTTTTCCCTTGACCCCCCTGATCTCCCTCCCCGATATTTAATTTACAGACCCCCCTTGTGATGTGCAACCCTCCCTTTCTTTTTAGGATCCCTCCCCCCTCCCTCCAAGTCCCTTCACTTATTCTCCTTTTCCTTTTCCCTTTTTCTCTCCCCCTTTTAATGAGGTGAGAGAAAATTCTCTGAAAAACAAATATGTTAATTATTTACTCTTTGAGCCTTTCCTGATGAGAGTAAGATTCACACAATGATTCTCCCCCTCACTAAATTCCCTCAGATATGGTGTATTTTCTATGCCTCTTCCTGGGATATAGTTTCCCTCTTTTTATCATTCCTTCCCCTTTTTCTGAAACGACCTCCTTCCCTTTACTACACCCCCCTTTTTTTCTTTTATATCAGTAAAATCAAATTATCCTTGAGTACTTTTTATATACTCACAACAGAGTTACAGTTCTCAAGGGTTCTGTGTACTTTTTTCTGTTTCTCTTCAGTCTTGTGGATGTAGATCAAATTTTTTGTTTAAGTCTGGTTTTTTTCTTAGAAACATATAGAATTCCTCTATTTCATTGAATGACCATCTTCTTCCATGGAAAAAGATGCTAAACTTAGCTGGGTAGTTCATTCTTGGTTGCAGTCCTTAATCTTTTGCCTTACGGACTATCAGGTTCCAGGCCCTTCTATCTTTTAATGTGGAGGCAGCCAGATCTTGAGTGACCCTTATTGTGGCACCTTGGTATTTAAATTGTTTTTTTCTAGCTGCTTGCAGGATTTTCTCCTTTGTGTGGTAATTCTGCAGCTTAGCCACAATATTCCGTGGTGTTCTTTTTTTAGGGTCTATTTCAGAAGGAGTTCGATGAATTCTTTCCACATCTACTTTCCCTTCTGTTTCTATTATCTCTGGACAGTTCTCTTTGATAATTTCCTGTGAAATAGAATCTAGGCTCTTTTTTTGGTCATAGTTTTCTGGAAGTCCAATGATCCGCAGATTATCTCTCCTAGATCTATTTTCCAGGTCTATAGATTTTCCCAGTAAGTATTTGACATTGTTCTCCAGCTTCTCATTTTTTTTTTTGTTTTGTTTGACTGATTCTTGGGTTCTCTGTGAGTCATTCATTTCTATTTGTTCCATCCTGACTTTTAAGGAGTTATTTTCTTCTTTCACAGTTTTTAGTTCTTTTTGTAAATGCCCAATTTCATTTTTAAATGAATTATTTTGCTCTATTGATTTTTTTTTCCATTTCCCTAATTTTTTTTGAGAATTATTTTCTTTTTCCAATTCAGAAATTCTATTTTCTTGAGACGTTTTTATCTTTTCCAATTCAGAAATCCTACTTTCCTGTGATTTTTAAACCTTTTCTAATTCATAAATTTTGTTTCTCTGCATCTCCTGTGAATTCTTTATTTTTTCCAACTCCAATTTCAGGACGTTGTTATTCTCTATCATAGCTTCCCTTTCCTTTCCCCATTTTTCTTCAAACTCTCTTAACTTTTTAATATTCTCTTCTAGGAGAGAGTTATGTGCTGGGGGGCAGGAATCTTTCCCCTTTAGGTTGTTATCTGCTGACTCTTTGCTGTTAACTTCCTCGGGGTTGGGTACCCGCTCTTTCTCTGTGTAGAAGGAATCTATAGTTTTTCTGGCTTTTTTGTTCATATTTAAAAAATCTTTTGGGGTCTGTCCCTGGGGTAGGAAATTATTTATTTACTTCTTTACCAGCTTCCTCCCAGACTGGATGGATGCAGCGGCTCTTGGGCCTGAGCTAAGATAGAGCTCTGGGAGAGAGTTCCCCACCCCCTCCCTGGAAGTGCCTCAGAGGTGATTAGCACTGCTGTGCCCGAGGGCGCTGTGTTTTAGTGGCTTCCCTGAGATTTGAGACTGAACAGTAAAGACAGCACAAAGCCCAGCCTATGTGTCCGGGTGGGGTGTGGATGTCTGCAGCAGGTGCCGTGAAAAGCCCCTGTGCTCAAACTGGAAGTGTCTGCCAGAAACCACGGTCCCTAGTTCAAAGGTTCCGCTTCTCTGGGACTTCCTGGAGATGAGTTCCACTCCCTCCAGCTAAGCTAGGCAGTGTGTGTTGCCTTGGGCCGTATCCGCCCACTTGTCAATCTCTTAACTAGTCTTAGGTGGGAGCTGAGGCCACACCCCCTGGTACTGAGATCTGCTGAGTCGCCCCCAGGATCTGGGGAAAATCTAATCTATCTGAATTTTTAAAGTGTTTAGATTTCCCTTCTGAACTGCTATATTATAAGCAGAGAAGAGCTAACAGCCTGTGCCAGATTCCTTTATCTCAGTGGCTTCTCTGATCCCAGAGCCCTTCCCAGTGCAATCAGCGCAGTATGCTAGCACCCAGCCGTCTGTGCTGGCCTCTCTTCTTCCTCCCCTGGGAACTGACCTTTTCTGTTGAAACTCCAGATTCTCTTCAGCTGGTAAGTCGTGCTTCCAGTCCTTGTGGTATCTATCAGTCCAGCGCTATTTCTGAGGCTGATTTATCTAATTGGTTGTGAGGGAGTAAGGACGTTCACAGAGTCATGTGTTTCTTCTCCGCCATCTTGGCTCCGCCCCCCCCCCCCACTTTTCAATGAAGTGGAAGAAGTTTCACCATAAATTGAATATGTCTATTGATACACGTTATGTTCATCTCCCTCCTTTCTTTCTCTCAGATATAATAGGTTACCTTTGCCTCTTCATGAGATGCAGTACCACCACTTTGCACTTTTTTTATGATATAATTTCCTTTCCACCTCTAGTTTCTAAGACAAATTATACATGTGTTCTTTACATATTTTTATGGCAGAAGTATAGTTCTCAAGATTTCTTTTTACCTTTTTAGAAATCTCTTAAGTTCTGCATTTGAAGATCAAACATTTTATGTAGGTCTGGTTTTTTCATCAAAAATATTTGGAATTCATTTTTTTCGTTAAATATCCATCTTCTTCCCTGGAAAATGATGCTCATTTTTGCTGGGTAAGTTATTCTTGGCTGCATACCAAGTTCCTTAGCCTTTTGGAATATCATGTTCCAGGCCCTTCGTTCTTTTAATGTGGACGCTGCTAGATCCTGGGTTATCCTTATTGTGGCTCTTCCATATCTGAATTGTTTTTTTTTTGTAGCAGCTTCCAATATTTTTTCCTTTGTCTGATGGTTCTTGAACTTGGCCACTGTATTTCTTGGCGTTTTGATTTTAGGGTCCCTTTCAGTAGGTGATCAATGAATTTTTTCAGTGAAAATTTTACCCTCTGTTTCCAAAACGTCTGGGCAATTCTCTTTGATTATTTCCTCGAAAATAGTGTCCAAGCTCTTTTTTTCCTCACATTTTTCAGGGAGTCTGATTATTCTCAAATTGTCTCTCCTGGTTCTGTTTTCCATGTCTGTTGTCTTTCTAATAAGGTACTTTACATTCTTTTCAATTGTTTCATTTCTCTGGTTTTGCTTGACTATCTCTTGGTTTCTCCTTGAGTCATTCATTTCTACTTGTTTGAGTCTAATTTTCAACGATATATTTTCTTCACTCCATCTTTTTTATATCTTTTGTAATTGTCCAATTATGTTTTTATCTTCTATAGATTTTTTTCCATTTTATCCAGTTTATTTTTTAGAGAGCTGATTTCTTTATCCTTGGATTTGTTTACCTGTTCCAGCTCACTAATCCTGTTTTCCTTGGAGTTGTTTGCCTTTTCTATTTCACTAATTTTATTTCTCAATGATTTGATCTCTTCATTCACTCTGGATAACTTCTCCAGGCTCTCTTTCCAAGCTTCCCTTTCCTTTTCCCATTTCTCTTCTCGTTCTCTTGTGAGAGCCTTTTTGATTTCCTCTATGAGATTCTTTTGTATTGAGGAGCAGATCATATCCCCCTTAGGGGATTCCTCTGGGGACAGTCTGTTTTTAGTCTCCTCAGTATTTGAAGTCTGTTCTCTCTCCATACAGAAGCTGTCAATTGTTAGAGCCCTTTTGAATTTTTTGTTCATTTTGTCAAGAGCAGAATAGAAGAAAACAAATTGACAAGAGAAACAATTGGTCTGTTTTGGGGGGGATGGGGCTGGATGGTGTTAATGGGCTTCCTCTACAGACTGGGGGTAGGGCAGCAGAGAGCCACTAACAGAACATTGATGGCTGTGCTGAGTCTGAGCTCTGAGGCTCTGAGAACTCGGAGTCACTCCAGGTGGGAATTGGGGGTGGCTGGGTCCTGAGAGATGCTAGCTTTCCCGGGGTTTTAATCTTCACCTCCGGTGTTTACACCCTCTCTGCTGCTCCTGGCTTGCTGCCAAGACGGAGTATCTGCACTGGGGTAAAAGTCTTTTTGCAGAGACAGCAGAGATCGAACCCCTCCCCCCTCCGGTCTGAGCTGTGTGAGCTGTCTGTCTCACTCTGGCTGCCTGCCCTCAGTCTGCACCCAGTCTGTTCGACCCTACACCTAGAAAACACAGACCTTCTCTGGCGAATTTCAAGGATGTCTTCTGTTGGTGATTATTTGTGGGTTTCTTTTCTGGTCAAGCATTAACTCTGAGGCTTGTCATGAAGTAAGTCCTGAGAGAAAACACAGAGCTCAACCAGCTGTGTGCCTCCACACTGTCATCTTGGCCACAGCTAGCAGAAGTAATTAAAAAAAAAAAAGGTCAGAAGAAGACACAAACAGGACAAATTTGTTATATCATTAAATTTAGGGTACACTTAAAATCTTTAAACTATGCAACAGAGTTCTATTTCAGTACATACTATCTTAATTGTTTGTATGTTAAAGTACTTGAGTTTATGGAGATTATTAATTTCACAACAAAATTAGAAAAAAAAATACTGTAACCATATTAAATTACATCTCATTGTATTTGGTCCAGTGTTCTGATCTTTCAGTATCCTAAGTGTCTCTTACATTTTGTTAACTCCTCCTCCCAGTTTTGTGTTATATGTATATTTAATAACTACGCCATCTATAAATTCATGCAAAACATTGATAAGAAAAATGTATTGCAACTCCTAGGAATCTAATTCAAATTAACTAGGGTTCTGTAAAATCTTTTCTTTTGTACTTTTTATTTTGCTATTTTTGTACAAGTATTTGCTACATTTGTATCCCATAGTTTGTTTATCTAGTTCCAAGTTATCTGAATTAATATAAAATATTCCCTAAGATTCTGGTTATTTGTTTCTTTTCTCTTTATTATAATGTTAGCATTGTATCATTATATAGCTCGTTTTAAATTACTCAAATATATTTGTTTTTCTAGATATTTTTTCTTCAGCTCTTACGCTTATATTTCAAAGTTATTACTCAGCTCTGGTCTTTGCATCAAAACTATTTTAACACCCTCTTTTCCATGAAAGATCTACCATTTCCTTCCCAGAGGATTATACTTACTTTAGAGGATGCTATTATTATTATTTTTTTCTGAGGCTGGTGTTAAGTGACTTGCCCAGGGTCACACAGCTAGGAAGTGTTAAGTGTCTGAGATCAGATTTGAACTCGTGTCCTCCTGAATTCAGGGCAGGTGCTCTATCCACTGCGCCACCTAGCTGCCCCGAGGATGTTATTCTTAATTGTAAGTCTCTCTCTTTTGTAATATTGTATTTCAAGTCTTCCTTTCATTTATACATGTCTAGTTTTATATAATCTTGACTATAGTTCCTTGGTACTTCTTTCTATATACTTACTGTGTTTGTGTATGTGTGTGTGTGTATGTGTTTGGTAGAAGTTCAGGATTTTGACTAACTCATTCCTGTGATCTTTCCTTTGGGAGTTTCTTTCAGAGGAAGATTAATGCATTGTTTGCATCTTTATTTTGTCTACCAGTTCTAACAAACTAGGCAGTGTTTATAAAAGATTTCTTGAAATATAGTTCAATCTTAAAAAGAAATTATGAATTTGAGGAAGTCTAGGGATTCTTAAATGAACCTCTTCTTGGCAACCTTTTCCATATTAGCTGTGACATCACATATTTTATAACTTCTCTTTTCCAGTATTTTGTTTTTGTTCTAATATTTCTGGCTATCTCATGACATCATTGATTTCCGTTTGATCTATTTTAGTTTTCTAGCAGTCCATATTTGAGTATGATTTACCTCCTTTTTTTACTATGCTATTTATTCTCTCTCCATTTATTTATTTATTCACTTATTTATTTATTTATCTATTTATCTATTTATTTATTTATTTATTTATTTATTTATTTGTATTTCTTAATTCTTCTGATTATCATATAGTCTTTGTGGAAAATGTTATTTATTTTGAGTTTCTGCTTATAGTTGTTTTGTTGTTTTTGAAAATCTCTAGATTTGTTACTAGTTTGTATTTTCTTTAACTTATTTGTTTCTCCAGCTTTGTTTCCTGAATTGGGGCTTTGTGCCAGAGTCTGATCTCTGAATTGGGGCTTTGTGCCAGAGTCTGATCTCTGTCCCTTGGTGTCCTTTCAGATGACTGATTAGCTCTGATAATCTTTATCTGGGTTCTTATTGAACTCCATCTACCAGGATTTAATCCTTCTGCTTTTTTTGAAATTCAGAACACTGTATATGACATCTAAAGACAGTATTAGAGATCTCCCAATCCCTTAGCCTTAGGTGTTCAGATTCTGAGGCCTGCAGTATTCTGCTGGTTTTTGCTTAATGCTTTTTCCTGAGACTTCCACATTCCTCAATGTATGACTTTTTCTGGGGGAGCCCTCTATTCTTTTTGCCTCTGGACACAGAACCTTGGAGGTGGCATAGGCACCTGGCCAGTCTCTGGTTGGGTTGGTAGGCTATCCTGTGTAGCAAAAGACTTTTTGGCAGTCCTCTTTCCAATTTCCTGTGGACACTCAATTGATTTTTTAATGCAGTTCTAGAGTGGGAAAAATCACAGTAGTTTTTTGTAACGTGCTCTCCTGGCAGTTACAATTACTAGTCTGTCCTAGACCCACCAGAGTACCTTTGACCACTGTCCTTTGCAGTGTGAGCTCTACCCGGCTCGCCTCCTCTGAGGCCTTCTAAGGTCTCTGGCCACAATCTCTTGAATCTATAGCTTAGTAACCGGTAGCGCACTCAAGAACAGCCACGTGTAATCTTAAAAGCCTTTATTATACCTACTCACATAATGCCCTAGCTGATGCCCTGACTTGTTGGTTCCCAAGTGAACACCTGGTCAGAAGACCCACGTGTTCACTACCAAAATCCTTACCTCTTTCGGCTACCCATCTTGGCTTGGCCACCCAGGCTAGGAGCCAGGGTGAACAGCAGGAGGTTAAAGAGGGCGGTTGCTGCCTGCAGTGGGCTTATATAGGGCCTGTGAGGTCACACACACAGCCAATCAGCGAGAGAGTCACCCATTACGAAGCTATCTCAATATGGCCAGGATCCCGCCCAAGGGCAGTCCTAATATCCACAGAAATTACTTCTGGGCCTCAATCCCGATGCACTGTGTCCGCCCATTTAAAGGGCCCTTACAGTTTTTCACAGAATTTCTTTATTATTTGGCCTGATGCCAGTTTCAGGATTTCACTGGAGTAGGTTGTGGGAGTGATGTGTTCTGCCTCTTGTTGAAGCAGCATCTTGACTGAATGTCACTTCTTGCCTCCATCTCCATTCCCTTAGCCCAGAGCTCTTTCCATTACATTGGGCTACATTTGCTTATCATAGTCTTTGTCTAATCAAATTCATTAACATTGAAGTCAAGACTCCCTGGATTACATCTGAGTATATGTTGCCCAAAAAGGAAAAATTATCCAAAGGAGCTTATCCTTTAATGTGATCTTTATCTCTTACTTATTCTTTCCACTTTGTTTTGTTCTCATCATTTCCAAAATTCTCATGATCCTAAGCAATATGCTAATAACTAAGTATCTTCAGTCAAAACAGGCTAATTTGTTTATTTCCTGGAAAAGTTTCTCCATCCTACTAAAACCCAAACAACAAATTGAAACTCTTTTAAACATTTGCTTCATTTCTTTTGCCCCTCTCCCTGGACTTAGATTCTCTCCGTTTGAGGGATGGACAGAGCCGTTGTGATGGGAAATTGGAGATTTTTCTGCATGGAGCTTGGGGCCCAGTCCAGAGTGATGATTGGGATGTTAATGGTGCTCAGGTGTTGTGTGGGCATCTCCAATGTGGAAAGGCAGAGAGAGTCTATACCTCTCTTACATCAGGCCCAGGGATGAGACCTGTAGTTTCAAGCAGCATGAAGTGTATAGGCAATGAGACCCAGCTGAACCAGTGTAACATCTCCACATCTGTCCTGCCTCCAGTGGGGATCACTCAGGATGTTGGTGTCATCTGCTCAGGTGAGAAGCTGCCCAGACCTCTAGCATCCTCCCTGGTCTCTCATTTTCATCCTTAATGATAGACCTTGTCCCTTAGGGAGCAGAAGAATCCGGCTGGTGAATGGCACTGGCCGCTGTGCTGGGAGAGTGGAGATATACCACAATGGCACCTGGGGCACAGTGTGTGATGATTCCTGGGACCTATCTGATGCCAATGTGGTCTGCAGGCAGCTGGACTGTGGTGTGGCTCTCAGTGCCATGGGATCTGCTCACTATGGAGTAGGGTCTGGTCCCATCTGGCTGGATGAGCTGAGCTGCTCTGGTAATGAGTCTGAACTCTGGCAGTGCCCGTCCCGAGGCTGGGGCCAGCATGACTGCAGACACAAGGAGGATGCCAGTGTTCTCTGTTCAGGTCAGGACTTTGGCTCTGATTATGCTCACTTAATCTTCAACTGTCCCATTCTTTCTTAGATACTCCTTTAAGGGACTCAAAAGGTCTCCCTGCTTTCAGTATCACAAGTAGAGGGTAGTTCCCTGGAGTGGGGCTCAAGCGTGGGATTTAAACATGACTAGAAATACCTTACTTCAGATTGAGTATTCCATCATCAATAAGATTTACTTAGGATAGAACATTTATATTGGACATACTACTTATCTTCCTAAGAAATCTGTCTGGAAAGAGTTTTTAGATAAATGAAATATATTTCTTCCTATTCCTGGGGACACTGAGCTTCAAAGATATTCAAAGAAAATTACAAAAAAGTGATGTTCACTTGAAAACTCTGCTAGTCACCCTTTCATTTCCAAACCACAGCCTGAATCATAAATGGAAGCCATTGGATTAAAGGATTAGAATCTGGAATCAGAGGTGTGTCAATAAATATTTAATCACTGGCTCTCAAAAAACCCAAAATTTGAAAATACATGCATGATACACTTTAGTTTTTGTTATTGATATTTTCCCATCACTTTAAAAAAATCTAGACAATAAACAATAAATAAAACTCTTATTTGTAGTTGCTGATTTCTAAGTGTGAGTGCTCACACTGAACATTTACCAATCAGCTCTTAAGTAAATTAAAGCTGGTTTGTGGCACATTATCAGCTGGAAGAGATCAGAGTTTATTCAATTTAAAATTTTCTCACTTGAGATCTGGCAAATTGTTTAAAAATACTTTCTTAACTATTCTAGTGTAATTGGCATCCTAGGAAATATTATATATTTTAAAATAGTACTCTGAGAAGTCTAGGGACTTCTAGACCAGACACTCCCAAATGGGCATGTGACACAAAAAGAGTTGAGATCACCTGATCTAGTCCAAGTACCAGTTTATGTATTCAGTATATGTATATGAATTCAGTATATGAATACTGAAGTTCAATGTGTTTAAGGGACTTTCCAAAGACCACATAGATGAGAAAAATCTTAGTAGGACATTTCATTGCATCAAAACTCAATATACTTTTTTGAGAGTTACAAATGCCTACATAAGCCTATAGAAGCATAAAGTCCTGAGTGGACAAGTTGAAACACAGACACCATATTTCATTCATGCAGAGGTACTTGAGGAAAGGAGGGGATGATGGGAATGGTGGGAGAGGAGGGATTTATCTTTAAATTTTTGTCCTAGCAATTTTTAGCATTATAGATTTGGAATCAGATGGAACTTGTATAGGTCTAGTCTAAACTTGCCATTTTGCAGATGAGACAGCTGAAACATAGAGAAGTTATGACCTCTCTGAGGTTACAAAGCCAGTGGCAGGGGCTGGGATTTCATTTCTGTTCCTATAATTCCAGATCCAAAATTCTGCAACCTCCTCCATCATTTCTTCCATTTTTCAAATCACGAAGAACTGGGGAAATTGAAATATTTCAAAGAAGTAAGAATTAGAGAGTTCTCTAGAACACCCAGGAAACATCCACTATATTTTCTAGATTAATTTTTATTGAGTTGCAAATATGGAAAGGAATGCCAGAGATAACTTTTAGAGACTATGCAAGATGTCACTGGATCTTTCCTTCCTTCCTTCCTTCCTTCCTTCCTTCCTTCCTTCCTTCCTTCCTTCCTTCCTTCCTTCCTTCCTTCCTTCCTTCCTTCCTTCCTTCCTTCCTTCCTTCCTTCCTTCCTTCCTTCCTTCCTTCCTTCCTTCCTTCCTTCCTTCCTTCCTTCCTTTCTTCCTTTCTTTCTTTCTTTTCCTTTCTTTTCCTTTCTTTCTTTCTTTTCCTTTCTTTCTTCCTTTCTTTTCCTTTCTTCCTTTCTTCCTTCCTTCCTTTCTTCCTTCCTTTCTTTCTTTCTTTCTTTCTTTCTTTCTTTCTTTCTTTCTTTCTTTCTTTCTTTCTTTCTTTCTTTCTTTCTTTCTTTCTTTCTTTCTTTCTTTCTTTCTTTCTTTCTTTCTTTCTTTCTTTCTTTCTTTCTTTCTTTCTTTCTTTCTTTCTTTCTTTCTTTCTTTCTTTCTTTCTTTCTTTCTTTCTTTCTTTTCCTTTCTTTCTTCCTTTCTTTTCCTTTCTTCTTTCTTTCTTTCTTTCTTTCTTTCTTTCTTTCTTTCTTTCTTTCTTTCTTTCTTTCTTTCTTTCTTTCTTTCTTTCTTTCTTTCTTTCTTTCTTTCTTCTTTCTTTCTTTCTTTCTTTCTTTCTTTCTTTCTTTCTTTCTTTCTTTCTTTCTTTCTTTCTTTCTTTCTTTCTTTCTTTCTTCATTGAGCTTGACCCTTAATAAGGTATGCATTGTTCAGTCATTTCAGTGCTGTCTGATTATCACCCTATTTGGAGTTTTCTTGGCAAAGATACTGGAGCAGTTTATCATATGCTTCTCTACTCATTTTGTAGAAAAGGAAACTGAGGCAAATAAGGTTTCATAATTTGCTTTGGATCACACAGCTAGGAAGTGTCTGAGGCAAGTTTTGAACTCATGAAGGGAATCTTCCTGATTCCAATCCTGCTGCTCTATCCACTGAGCAGCTTCAGTGGGATTAAGTATCTGCTTACTTGGGGATCAGGAGACTTGGATTCTGGTCTTAGCATTATCACATATTTTTTTTAAAGATGATGGATTTCTTAATTAAGAAAGCTCTTTCTAATTATGTGACTCTATGAATTTATAATGACACAAACCAGTACAAGACTGATTTATCTTTTTCTTCTAGACTTTAAAGCTCTGAGGCTGATCAGTGAGACTCGTAACTGTGCTGGGTGGCTAGAAGTTTTCTACAATGGAACATGGGGAAGAGTGTGTAGCAATTCCCTGAAGGAACTCTCTCTGGGAATTATATGCAAGCAGTTGAAGTGTGGAAAAGAGGGCTGGCTGGAGAATAAACCAGTGCCCTACAGAGGCTCAGAAGTGAATTGGCTGGATAAAATTGAATGCCGTAGCTTGTATACTAACTCTTTGTGGCAGTGCCCGTCAGCATCCTGGCATCCACACTCATGTTCCCGAGGAGATGAAGCTTGGATAACGTGTGAAGGTTCTGATATCTTAATCCTTATATTCTAATGCTGGCACCTTAGGTTGCCATTCAGTTTCTAATTTCTTTTGTAGATCTGTAAAGTTGCTGAAAGTGACCTGCCATACATAGATCATAGAATCATAATTGAAGGGGACCTGAGAACTGACATTCCATTCCTAAACAGGAATCCCTTTCCCCAAATTCCTGACAAGTGGTCACCCAGTCTTAAGGCCTCTAGGGCTAGAAAATTCACAATCCGCCACTGTGGCCCATTTAAGTGCTGGGTAATCCTAACTGTTAAAAAGTTTTCTTATGCAGTTGAGGCAAATCCTGCTTCTCAGAAACTTTTACCCATTCTCCTACTGTTACCTTCTGAAGTTAAACAATATAAAGTTGTTTTCTCTGCCATAACATAGCCTTTTAATGTTTGACATCATCTATCATTTCTTCCTTATCTCTTTGATCTCCACATAGAATGTTTTTCAGTCTTCTCAGTATACTGATCCCCTCTCACAGGCTCCAGCTTCTTACTGCCCTTCTTAAAAATATAGAGACTAGAACACAATACTTCAAATGTGGTTTGACCATGGCACATACAGTAAGGATATTTATCTCTTATTTTGTTGAAGGTGATATATTTCTGTGTCTGTGGTTCTCAGAATACAGCCCAAGATTGCATTACCCTTTTTTTTTTGTTCCATGTTTGCTATGATACTAATCTACTTTTGATATTTTAGTTAAGAAATTTTGTTCTCCACCATAACAGGAATAGCTCATTCTTTCAATACTGTAATATCATTTCGTCTAATATTTCCCAATTCTTTATGCCTATAGGATGGACAAAGAAGACTTCAGAGAGTGCAGGGGAGAGGTTCAATTGTTCAGCCAGCCAAGACTGCACAGGTATTTATTCCATCACTTTTATCATGTGTCAGTAAGTAAGGAAAGGACAGGTCTGTCTACCTATCTGTTTATCTCTCTCAGTAAATCCTAGTGGCTGCAATTTCAGGGACAAACAGGCTGCGTGTCACAGATGGAGAGAACAGCTGCTCTGGCCGAGTAGAGGTCTGGCATGCCGGCTCTTGGGGAACAGTATGTGATGATTCCTGGGATTTGGAAGATGCTGAAGTTGTGTGTCGGCAGCTGGGCTGTGGCCCGGCTATATCTGCTCCAGGAGAAGCTGCTTTTGGACCAGGGAAAGGGACTGTTTGGTTGGATGAGGTGCAGTGCAAGGGCACTGAACTGTCTCTGTGGGACTGTCCCGCAGAGCCCTGGGGACACAGTGATTGTGGTCACAAGGAAGATGCAGCTGTGAATTGCTCTGGTGAGTGGTGGGACCCTGAGCAGAGTATGGGCAGGGTAGAGAAAGACTATCCCATAGTGACTATGGACATCACTAATCAGGTTCTGTGGAATGAACTCTAAAAGAAAAATGTGCAAGTAAAAATTGGTTGACTTGTATCATTAATGACAAAGTTTACACGATTTAAGAGACTACAATAGCTCTCCATATGATTGCACATATTTTTTCTTTAACTTAATTTTTCTCTCTCTCTGCAGGTCAGAAAGAGAAGACAGTACTACTGCCTGGAAGAGGTGAGCCTCCTCTCCTTTATAGCTCCAAATCCCCTGTTTGTTCTGTCCCTAAAGCAGATGTTGGAGCATGAACCAGAAGTCCTGGATTCCACTTCTTACTCCAACACTCCAAAACCTGTACCTCATCTCTACAATGAAGATAAGGAATACTTGCACATCTTCTGAGGGTTGTTGCTATTGGTGGTGGTGATGTGTGTATGGGGGGGCAAGAGGGACATTTTAAAAACCATAAATGACTTTAAAATGTGAACGTAATATAATTTGATCTAGTATTGCTAAGAGAACTATTTTGAATTGGTGACCCAACAAGACAAGAACATCTTAGAGCATCTACAGGAAACAAGCCTTCTAACATTAACTTCCTCATAGAAAGTGGGAAAACAGTTCAGGATTTATAGGCCTATTGGGGTGAGAAGGAAAAACAAATTCACCTCATGGATTTTTTGGAATCTGGTCCTTTTAAGGTTCCCTGTCACCAGCCCAAGAAGGAGATAATACACTAAAGATCATCTGTTTTGTCCTTGGAACACTTCTCTGCTTTGTTTTAATATTTCTTGGGGCGCAGATGTGGAATAAGAAAGTATTCTGCCAGGGTAAGTGGTTAGAGGGCATAGATAGTATTAAAGAATATCAATTAGTTAAAAAAAGCTTCTAATGGAAAATCATCTGGAATGTTTGAGATACTGATTTTCTTTATATTGTGTGAGAATAATCTTCTGCTATATCAGGATTACTGCTTGAAGTCTTTAATCAAGGATGTGAAACATTTAAAATGACCTCACTATCCCTCACTAGCCCATGACTATTTCTTGTGTGAATAGTTATGATTGCATTAGAAGTCTGTGAATGTATGGCTTCTGTTTCTTTCACAATGACAGGTATTTGGGTGATATACTAATTTTTTTGTTCCTCTATTAAGCCTTCTTTGCTTTGACCATATTTGCTTAAAGTAAGGCCAGAAGGATTATTTATTATTTAGGTATAGGTGGATATCAGTGGGTGTCTTGATAAGTGTCCTGGACATGGTATACTTTTATACTGCCTTCTTTCATGACTGTTTTTGAATGAGTAGTCATTTTGACTTTAGTTTCTCACTGTGTCTATTGGGCTGGTTGAGCATGACCTCTCAGCTTGAAAAGATCCTTTTTATCCTCTATGTGCCATAGGTTTTGGCAATTCAAAGCCATTTTTAGTGTGGTATGATGTTCAATTTAATTCTACAAATACTTATTTTGTGCCTAATACATGCTAACTGTTTCAAATATAAAAAGAAAATATAGTATATTTCAACATGATAATAATTGTACTGCCATTCAGTGGTTGCGAAAATCCTTGATGATGAGACTGACATGAACTAAGCAATTGCTTAACTTAATTTGTATCTTGCTAATCCCTTTAATACCTATACGTGTATACATTTGAGAGAAGTCTATAATTATATATTATGGGTTAAGTATACATAATACATTATGGATTAAGAAAGTAATTTATGTCTTAATCTCAATAGTATGTACATATATTTGAAAAAAGAATGCATATATGTAAAAATATTCAGCTGTTGAAAGCATTTACCTATTTATTGCATTCAGTTTTGATGTATATATTACTGGAGTTAAGTACAGATGAAAAATACAATGCTTGGTGTGCTTCTGGATGTCCATTTCTCTTGAAATAACTCCCAGAAGTCAGCAGCTTACAGACTGAGACACTGATTGAATGTATTTTGAACAGCAAAAGTGATATCTCTGAAGAACTTATGCCTTTACTCTGCATATGTCATACTCTGCACTGATGTAACACTACACAATTTGAGGAGGGGATAGCACATCTACCACAATCTGTAGATATCATGAAACACATATTTCTTGGGTTCTGAATCTTCTCAATGAATAGAACCTTCTGTTGGGGTACTGTTCTTTCCTTAGGGGTAGTTCCTCTGGAGTGCTAATAGGGGGAGCTTTAGAGCTAGACAAAGCCAACAATTTTTATGGCCAATTTTGAGAGAAATTCTTACCAGTGTCTGCTAAATTTATCATATAAAAAGCTCGTGGTAGTCCCCTGTTTTTTCCTTACTGTCCAAATGCAGACATAAATGAGCATACCGAAGTCTCCACTCTCTGAGGCAGCAAAGACAAGGCAATCCTAGATTGATAGATCTCAAAGGGAGACACAAAAACTTATATAGCAGGTCAATCAGGGAAGAATCTTAATAAAATACCAGTGGAGAATACCTTGGATTGCAAGATCTTATTCAGCTATATATCTTCTCATGCAACAATTAATATATTGCAATAAGAATCTGAGGAAAATCAAAAGAGAGTCTAATAATGGTTTTATTTTTCTGTTGTTCAGTTACTTCAATTATGTTTGACTCTTCATCCTCCCAATTAAGCTTTTCTTGAAAAATTAACCAAAATGGTTGACCAGTTCCTTTTCCAGTTCATTTTACAGCTGAGGAAACTGAGGTAAACAGGGTTAAGTATTTGCTCATGGTCACACATCTAGTAAATGTCTGAGGCCAAAGTTGAACTCAGGAAAAGGGGTCTTCCTGACATCAGGTCTGGCACTTTGTCTACTAGCTGGACAATGGCTACAGAGAAATTACTTTAAAGTTTCTATACAAATGCTTATTTCTCTAATCTCTTTACTCATTGTCTTTCTGTTTTGGGCAGTTACCCAAAGTGAGTTACCCAAGTGAGTATGACTTGGCTAAGTGCTGATGGCCTTATTTACTTCCTGTCTATTGTCTTCCTCTTGGCAATAGATAAGTCAAGTCACTAGCACTCTGTTTCTGTGTTGTGAACACCATTAATATTAAGTATTCAGTTACACGAGGTGACTTAATTTCATAGCTAGGATCCTCTGTTATCATAAATAGCAAATGACATTAATGTAAAGCTTCATTATGAGTTTTATATCAAAATGATTCTATCAACTCTCCTCTTGTAGAGTAGGGCCCATAGTATATCATGAGACATTTTTGATTCATTCCTGTACTGAACAACAGAAACAGGGTTAATCTGAAGAAAAAGAATCTATATTGACATGAGAAATAACTTTTTGTTTGGACAAAGTCAATGAACTTAGAACAGAGTAGTTATGGCAATTATCTTTAAAAGTCAATATATATGATCAACCTATTTTAGATACTTATGTGAATTCTCCCTATTTCCTTCATATCTTCTCTTTCCAGTTTCCAAGACAAATCAGGATCTTCTTACTGAGGGCATCTATGAAGACCTTGCAATGGGGGAGAAATATGAAGAGGTGAAAGAGAAAGATATCAGTCTGTCAGAAGAGTATGATGATATTGAAGAAAGTGAGAAACATTTGACCAAGAAAGAAGATGATGGAGAGGGGGGAGAAGAAGAGGAGGAGGAGGAGGAGGAAAAAGTTGTCACTTCCTCAGGTCTTCATATTTCAACCATTATTTCTATTTCCTTTTTTTTGTATGTATATATATATATATATATATATATATATATATATATATATATATACTCACATATATATATATATATATATATACACACACATACACATATATACACATTACAATATACACATACATATATAATAAACATGCATACACAACATATACATATACACATATGTGTATATACATATATTTGCAGTATACATATACACATATAATACATATACATACACAATACACATATATACACACATATATGTGTATATGTGTATATTTGTATATATTTGTATATATTTGTGTATATGTGTATATATATATATATATATATATATATGTATATATGGAAGTTTTGACATCTGCTTAGATACATAGGCAGTGGTGAAGCCATGGATTTATTTTTTTTTAACAGGTAAAACTTCCTCTGCCTGCTATTTTAAGAATGCCCTATCACTACCAACCTTTTGTTAAAGGATGAATTTGGAAGGTTTCTTTCTGACAATATACATGTTCACATTTACATTCTCTTCTCTTTATTATATAAAAGTCCCCTTTCTAATTTCCAATCCAACATTTTATAATTGATTTTTTGGACTCATATAAGATTGTCTTTCATTCATTTTACTTTTTAAATTTGTAGGTTTTGTCATTAGGTTTTCTGTAGGAAAGGAAACAATCTGGTGCCAGATGACACATATATAATACATATATATATCTCTTTAAAACAAGGTAGCATGGGATTTTGCAGCAATAACCCTACTCATTTCACACCAATCAGCAGTGTATACAATATTCTAGCAACAATGTTGAAAGAACCTGCAAGCGACATTGATCCTGTGTGGAAGTTTTTCCACCTAGGATAGTGGAAGTTATTGATAATAACCAAGGAAATAGGACCATTCCAAACTTTGTCTCCTTCACCAAACAGAATATTTAATTGTGCATGCTACAAAGAAACACATTTCAATGAACCTCACTAATGTAGTCTTTGATGCCATGTGTCTGAATGGTCGCAGACTTGAGGATGCAGTTTTGTGGTCAGACATGGAACAATGGTTTCTCATGGTGGTGAATGATGCAGTTAGGCCCAAGTTCGAAGTGTAGGACAAAGTAGAGACCAAAAATTTCTATCCAGAAGAATTATCTTCTATGGTCTTTGCAAAGATGGAAAAAATTACTGAATCTTCTCTTAGGAAGATTCCTACAAATGCTATCGGCACAATACTAGCCCATTGGTATTGTGACATTCGGCTAGCAAGTATGCTGGAACTATTGCTGCTCGTAATGTGTTACAAGTTATCATTGAACCAGTTGCTGCTACTGTAGCTTGTGACTTGGACAAAAATGTTGCTATTGAGAGTGCTGATCTTTGACCTTGGAGATAGTACTTCAGATGTAATTGTTCTTTTCATTGATGATGGCAACTTTGAAGTCAAGACCACAGTTGGAGATACCCACTTAGGTGGGGAGGACTCTGACAACTAAATGGTCAATCATTAAAAAAAAATATTCATTTTTTTATTTTTCAAAATATATGCATGGATAATTCTTCAATATTAATCCTTGCAAAACTTTATGTTCCAATTCCTCCCTTCCCCTGCCCCCTCCCCTACATAGTCCAATATTTGTTTAATATAATAGTAGTATATGTTAAATCCAATATAGGTATACATATGTATACAATTATCTTGCTGCACAAGAAAAATCAAATCAAACCAGAAAAAATGAAAATGAAAATAAAATGCAAGCAAACCCCACCAAAAAGAGTGAAAATATCATGTTGTAAATCACACTCAGTCCCCATAGTGGGTGCAGATGGCTCACAAGACCACTGGAACTGGTCTGAATCATCTCATTGTTGAAGAGAGCCACATCCATCAGAATTGATCATCATATAGTCTTGTTGCCATGTACCATGATCTCCTGGATCTGCTCACTTTACTTAGCTTCAGTTCATGTAAATCTCTCTGAAATAATCGTGCTTATTGTTTCTTATAGAACAACAATATTCCATAATGTTTATATACCATAACTTATTCAGCCATTTTCCAACTGATGGGCATCCACTCAGTTTCCAATGGTTTGTCACTACAAAGAGGGATGCCACAAACATTTTCGCACATGTGAGTCCTTTTCTCTCCTTTAAGATCTGTTTGGGATATAAACCCAGTAAAGACATGGCTGGATTAAAGGGTATGCACAGTTCATGGACAATCATTTCATTTCAGAGTTTAAGCAAAAAGACAAGAAGGATATCAATGAGAACAAAAAAGCAATTGAAAATATAAATTCATGTCCTATTTTCTAGTACCCAGGCCTATACTGATACTTAGACCTATTAGGAAGGGATACAATTTTCCTTTTATCACCCATGCCTACTTTGAAGACCTGAATGACCTTTTCCATGGTACATTGGAACAGTGGGAAAAGTCTTAAAAGATGCCAAACTTGATAAATCATAGATTTCATGACATTGCATCACTGGTTCCACTCATCCCCAATACCTAGACACTTCTACAAAATTTCTTCCATAACAAGGAGCTCAACAATAGTGTAAATCCTCTTGGAATAGTTGTCCATGGTACCATCAAGGCTGTTGTGTCTTCCCAGAATTCACATGATTCTTGTGCTTTCTATCTGAAGGCTACAATATAGAATGAGAAATTTCAGGGCAAAACTAATGATGAAGGCAAACAACAATACTTCACAAATGTAATGAAATAAACAACTCATTGGATAAGGACCAGATTGATGAGAAATAAGAATTTGAGCATCAGCAGAAAGAAGTTTAGAAAGGTCAACAACCCCATTATTATGAAGTTGTACTGGTATTCAAGAAGCATGCTTGGTATGTTCCCAAATGGTGGAGCAGCCTTATCAAGCAGTGTTTCTCCTGGCTCCACTACTGAAGAGGTAAATAATAAACAACACGGAGCAAAGGGATTGAGTGGCAGAAAAAAGGAAATATGTACAATATACATGCAAGACTTTACTGCATATACATAGACATATATGCATATATTTGCAACACACCATTGTGATCAAACTTTTTTTAGCTTAGAAATATTTTTAAGATATTTGGTCCAGAACTTGGAGATGATCAAAAAAAAAAAAAAAAAAAAAAAAAAGGATATTAACATTCAGGTGAATTTCTTGTATGGTAGCTTCTGAAAAGTTTTTTTTCAAAGCAGATCCTGTTTTAATTCTAAAATAGTTTTAGTTTTCACTATTGTGGTACCAGTGTTTAATTGGAACTAAGGGAAATTATTGACTGCCTAGAGGCAATTTCATCTTCTTAATTATTCTCAAAAAATATCATAGAGTAATCATTTTCCTCCTAAAATTTCAGGGTTGGCGCCTCATCTTATGGACATCAGTGAGCTTCTTGTGGAAGAAAGTGACTCATCTTTACCTCCTGGATATGATGATGCTGAATTGGATATCTTAGGAATGGTGTTGAACCAAAAGAATTTTAAATAAAATATCTTATGAGACTAGAAATATATTCTCATCCTCCCTTGAATCTGGTACTTTGGGGAACATTGACATTGTTTATGCTTCTAATTTCACTAAAATGTCCTTAGTACCTCTAATTTTTCTTTTCTTTCATGACTTGTCCTTGGTTTTGTTATCAAATGATGCTTGAATTATCTAAGTGACTATTGCTGTAATGGGGATTAGAAAGGTTGGAAATTGTCTTGAGTAATCTTGCAGACATTTTAACTTGTAAAATAGTGTCCCATACCCAGCATGTTCAATTCTTTCATTTTATTGATGAAAAAAGTTGAAACCTAGAGGAATTAAATAATATATTAAAAGTTATACCACTAGTCATTATCTGGGATGTGGTTCCTGACTTGGAAGTCTTGTGTTCCATTCACCATCCCATGTTTCTGGATGATGACTGAGATGAATAATATTTTAAAAAATATGATAAATAATCCCTGAGTAGCTAATAGAATGTAAAGATTCTTTAAGACAAAGAATATTTCATTTTTGCCTTTGCATTCCCATACTCTTGCACAGTATCTGCATGTAGCTGCTTCTTAATAAATAGCAATTGAAGTGATGAATTGCTCTTATCTTTAATGGGATGTAAACATGAAAATAAGAAAGCTTGGTTTCAATGAAAAATATAATGGGACAGATGAGAACACCTAAAACTCATATGGAAACAAAATCTCATTCACATGCCAATTTTTAAGATATTTTAGGAGGTTAATGGAAGGTATTTCTTTTCTTTTGCTCACTTAATATTATTTTATTTTTCCAAATATATACAAAGATAGTTTTCAACATTCCCATTTGCAAAACCTTGTGTTTCAAATTTGGCTCCCTCTCCCCTCTCTCCTTGTTCCCTTTCACAGGACAGCAAGAAATCCCATATAGGGTAAACATGTGCAATTCTCCTAAACATATTAGGGATGTATTTCTGAAATTATACGGTTAACTACTTCTCATCTTGGTGTCTTCCTGGGCTGAATTACATCATAATTGAATGACCCATTAGCTGAAAGAAAAAGCATTACCTCTCAAAATCAGGCAGAATAGTTTAAATATTAATGGAATAAACAAAAAATTGCTATCTTAGAGAGCCAAATAATTAATTAACAAGAAATTTTGCAGGTTAGCTTTTAATGTATATGCCTTTCAGAGAGTTTAAAAAGAGAAACAAAAAACTCAAAAGTACTGAGAAGCTGACAAAAAAGCCTACTCACTTTCCCCCATGATACCATAAAAAGTTAGATTTTCCAATAGAAATGAGTAGCCTTTTCCCAGGATGCTATATGCACCTCTTTGCAAAGGTGAGAGGAATTAGATGGGATACTATATATAATTTTGTATTTGGTTGGAATAGTATTGCTGACTACTTTTTTCTCTTTTATTACTTACAGTTTTTTGAAAGGATATTAGAGAAGAAATTACTGTAAAAGCTGGTTTTTACAGATTAGGTAACATTAAAACAAAAGATTAGATAATATTTTAAAAATAAAATATAATATACTTGATTCATTCTGCTTATCTATGTGCTCTTGCAAAGATCAAGTGAGATACTGTGAAAGAACTTAATAAAGTGGAAGGTACATATTATTTTTTCTGTCATGCTCTTGATCATTTAATATGCAGTTACATACTACATATTTTGAAAGCTCAGATATTTCCTGTTAATTGGAGTACTCACATATTCTGAGCAAAGATACTTTAAGATTTATTTTCCTCAGTATCTGATATTATTTCTTTTATTTCTGAATATATCTGTGCTTCCTTACCAAGAAGCCATCAATTATAGCAAAAATTAAATTTAAAGAGAAGAAAAAAAAACTACTCAATAGACTTATTCCTAACAGTTTAGGCAGTTTTGTTGTAACCATATACTCTCAACTTTGTAAAGAAGGAGAAGGAATTTTATTTTCTCAGCCCTTCTTTGAGGCCAGTCTTTGGTCACTTATGGCATTTAAAATATTTCTTTCTTCCATTATAGTCATGATATATGACTGATTTGATTTATTTACTTTTTAAAAATAGCTTTTTATTTTTCTCAATTACACTTCAAGACAATTTTTAGCATGCATTTTTATAAGATTTTGAGTTCCAAATTTTTCTCCCTTTTCTCTTCCCATTATGAAGATGGTAAGCAATTTGCTATAGATTATTCATGTGCTATCATATGAAATATATTTCTATATCAGTCACAGTTGTTTAGAAGAAAAAAGATCAAAAGGAAAAACCACCCCAAAAAGTAAGTGAGGAAAATATGCTTCAATCTGCAGTCAGAGTCCATCAGTTCTTTGGATGTGAATAGTATTTTCCTTCATGAGTCCTTTGTACGTGTCTTAGATCATTGCATCACTGAGAAGAGCTGTGACTTATTTACTTTTTTACTAGTTCATACATGTTTTCTCCATGACACTTTTCACATGTTCTCTGAATTCTTCATATTAATCATTTTCTATCATTCAATAATATTGCATTTGGAGAGCTGAGTAGTACAGTGGATAAAGTGCTGAGCTTAGAGTCAGAAGGACCTAAGTTTAAATACAATCTCAGAAAACTTTCTAGCTATGTGATCTTGGACAAGTCACTTAGCCACTATTTGTCACTGGAGAAAGAAAGAAATGACAAACCAATTCAGTATCTTTGCCAAGAAAACCCCATGGCTAGTGATCTATGAGGTCATGAATAGACAGACCTGGTTGAAATGACTGAACTACATTATATTACATTCAACTACTGTCTTATAATTTGTTTAGCTAATCTTCCAGATAATGTTCATCTATACTGTTTCCAGCTCTTTTATACCACAAAAATCATTGCTATGAATATTTTGGCATTGATGAAGCCTTTCTTTTTGTCTCATGTTCCTTAGGATATGAGCTTAGCAGTGGTACTTCTATGTCAAAAATATGGACGTTATAGTCACTTTAAAAATAGAATAACTCCATATTGCTTTCCAGAATATTTGGATTAATCTATAGATCCACCAACAATATATTAGTCAGACACTGATAATTATGGGTGAATTGATGAAAATCTCAAGGGGCTATTGTCTTGTTGGTCTTTTATCTATCTTTTTTTAAAGGTAGTAATGCCTTTATCTTATTCTGGAAGTATCATGTACAATGGTCACTTGTGGGCTGATCTCCTGATCAGCATGGCACATTTGCTGTTTTTGACTTGTGCTGACTCACTCCTTCTTAGGCATTTTGGTAGATCCATATTCGTTATTTTAATCTAAACATAGTGCAGATATCCAATTAGTTTATTTAGCCTGCTACATCTCAAAAATCCCCAGCTTAAGAAATCCATCACCTTCCACCTTCCTAGTCACTACAGTCATGTAGTACCTGATTCAATATTTATATGGTACCACTATCCAGATGGAAATATGAAAACACTAATTACATAATCTCAGAGATAGAAAGGAATTGAGAATTGAGAGATTATCTAGCCAGTGCATAATGAAATAATGAATCCACTTTAAAATTTTCTGAGAGGTGTTCAACATCTATTTGAAGACTACAATGATATGGTGTTCACTTAATCCATTTGGACTTAGTCCAAATCCATTTTAAGGAGATTTTTTTTTGTTTCTTTTGATTTTTTATTGACTTTTTTGCTTCTATTGAGCTGTTTATGATTTTCACTTATGAATTATTATACTGTTCTTTTAGATGCTTCCCATTATTCAGTGTTCTGAAGTTTAAAAATTTGGGTGCTAAACTGCTTTTTTCCCCTGCATATATTTTGAAAACAAAGTACAACTTGTTATTAGTTGTATTTAATATATTCTGTTGAGATATGAATAAGAAAAATGCATGAGATGGTCAATAGGAAAAATGATCCCCAAATCAAGATAACATTTTATTTATGGTATTGCAGATGGGATTCCTATTTTGTTGAAGCATTAGAATCGGTGACCATTTGTATTGTAAGAGATCACGGGGCATAATGTGAGAAGATAATGGAATGAAACCTATTCATTAAAAATGAAGAAATGCATAGTGATCTATGAGATCATGAATAGACAGACAGGCAGTAAATATCAGAGCCAGAATATAATTTACTAGGTCCTTCTCACTAATAAATCTATGATTCTATGACTTTATTTGCAGGGGGTAGGGAAAGTAAGGAAGAAACCTTGTGAAATATTTTAAAAAAGAATCAAGAAAGAGGAATTGGTGAGTTGTTTATTTCTGTCATGACTAGTAGCACTTAGAAATTACACCATGGTACCTGCTCTGTGGAATTGTAAACTTTTATTTTTTGGGGGAATTTTTGCTATTATACATTGCTGATAATATTTATAGAAATGTATGTTTATGGAGAAACATACTTAGAGAGAATGTACTTCTTTAGATTTTAGGCAATGGGTATCAGTGTCTGGAGGAAACCCACAATAAAAGGGCCTCCTTGCTCATTTATGGTGCTCTTTGGAGTTATCAACCCCATTGGTTGTTTGGCTGCACCAACGGCAGATGAAGCTTCTGATAATTTCTGAAAAGGGAATTAAGGTTTTCATTGGCCCCAAAATTGATGCTGTCATTATTATCAGTATCTATATATTTGTCTCATAGAATGTTATTTATACTAATTACTTCAAGAAAAGCCAACTTGATTCTGAAGGTGCAGTAAGAAGTGGTCAAGCAGGCCATGAAAGTGGTTTTCTTAATTCTGGGAGCCAGGCTTTTTCTCCTTGCTCTCTGGATGGTCCCTATTAGTAAGTATCTTATTCTTATACTACTTTCTATCTCTCCAATGCCTATTTAATAAATTATTTCCTAACATAGTTATTTGTGTATTTATTTGTATTTGTCCACTAGACCATAAAATATATGCGGGTAAAGTTATTATCTTTATATCTATTCCAGATCTTACATTTTTTTTTCAATATGAAGTAACAATTAGTTCATGTTTGTTGAATTGAATTATATATTTCTTTCCAGATCTTCTTTCACTGGATTTGTTGAGATCCCATGATCCTTCACATATCTATACAAAAACTAAAGGAAATTATTACTTATATCTTATCTTCATATTTGTGTTTTTGCTTATGAATTTCCATATGTCTAGAACACAGCTCTAAGATATTTGTCTAATTATACATCCTTTTTACTCAAACATTACTCATCCATAAAGTCTTCTCTGATTCTCCTTCCCATAAAGCAATCTTTTTTATTGAACTCCAAAAGCACTTTATTTGCTATCTCTTAAAATCCAGTCATTTTGTTTCATTATAACCCTTTATGTATACATCTTCTTCTTAACCTGAATGTAAGGAATTTATAAATAGGGGTGCATATTATTCATCTTTGCTTTCTTTATTGTGCCCATAACATGCTATAATCATTTAATAATCTGGTAAGTGAATTAATAAAAACACGAATGGTGATAAGTTTTTGATAAATATCTCTAGTTTTTCATACAACACAGTATTATTGCTGCTGCTACTAATGGCTAATATTTATATAACACTTAAACTTTTACAAAGTATTTAAAATATTATCTCATTTCATGCTTACAACTACCCTGAGGAATAGGTCCCATTTTCAATCCCTATTTTACTTATGATGAAACTGAGACAGAGGTTAAGAGATTTGGTGAGAATCATATAAGAAGTGTCTTTTAAAAAATAATAGCTTTTTATTTTCAAAATATTTGCAAAGATAATTTTCAACATTTACCCTTGAAAAACCTTATGTTCCAAATTTTTCTCCTTTCCTTCTCCCCATCCCTTTCCCAGATGGCAAGTAATCTAATATATGTTAAACATGTATACTTTTTTATACATATCTCAAATCTCAAATTTATCATGTTGTACAAGAAGAAAACAAAAAGATCAAAAAGAAAAAAATGAGAGACAAAAAAAGCAAGCAAACAACAAAAAGGTAAAAATACTATGTTGTGATCCCTACTCAGTCCTCACAGTCCTTCCTCTGCATGCAGATGGCTCTATCAAAAGTTTATTGGAATTTGCCTGAATCACCTCATTGTTGAAAAGAGCCATGTTCATCAGAGTTGATCATCACTTAATCTTGTTGTTACTGTGTGCAATGTATAAGAAGTGTCTTAAGGCACTATAAGACCTCATGTCTTCTTGATTCCAAATTCAGCACTCTATTCCCTATACTTTCTAATTGCCTCCCAAGAGTTTATTATTGATAATATTTCTGAACACAGGTTCTGACTTGATTTCTGAACTTTGTTACCACGTGTTTTAATTGCTGTACTTTTGTATGAAATATATCCATCTACTTCTGTACTTAAAATGACATTTTGTTTTTATGCTTGGGATTTTTAATTTTATTGTTGTACTGATATAGCCTATTATTACAACAACTTTGCTTCTGAGTTCTGTTTTTTCTCTGCATTCCATACATTTTGCTATCTGAATTGTTATTATCATTTATTTCACATGATTGTTATATGATTAAAAAGTTTTTACATATTATTTTCTTTTTCACCCAGGTTAAATAAATATAATTGGCTTTTTAATTTCTACAGTGACATACAACTTTTATTCATAGCATTATTTTTTACTAATGATTAATTTAATTTATTTATAAATGTAATATACAGAAACTTTCCCCCTATATTTTCCTTTATCCTCTAGTTAACCAAATGTATGTTCATTTACATACATCATTATATGCTTGAAAAAATGTACGATTTATTTCTCCCCTTGTGTTGTTGCCATATTGTTATTAGATTTCATTTGTTTAATTCTGTATTCAGCTATGCAATTTCTTTCTTATTTTTCTGTTATTTTATATTCTGATAATAGATTATTAAAATTATCAAATATATTTTTTTCTACTTTTACTGCAATAATGTGTGGTTTTCCTCAGATTTAGCTAGATCACCCAACAAAATTCCTCTATCTTAGACTATTAACTAGATAGATTTCTTTAAGATACCTCAGCTATAAGGAAAGCTGTTTGCCTTGGAATTTATATTTTTGAACTATGGTGCTGGAGAAGACTTTTGAGAATTCTTTGGATAGCAAGGAGGTCAATTCTTAAAGAAATTTATCAGGCTTTCTTTGAATTAATTCCCTTCAAGGTTAAATAGTGAAGCCAAAGGATAACTACTTTGGCCACATAATGAGAAAAGGGGACTCACTGGGGAAAGACCCTGATATTGGGGATGATGGAAGAAAAAGAGAAAAGGACAGAGGATGAGATGATTGATAGATTGAGTCATGGAAAAAAATGAACATGAACCCAGAGAGTTTTTGACATGCTATGTAGTACACAGGGACAAGAAGAGTCAGACAAAAGATATTAAATTTGGATTTTCCCCTTTAATTAAATATAGATGCTTTGCTTTTGCATTATCTTTATACTTCCCCTATAATGTTTTTTTTTTTTTTTGCCATTTATCTGAAAGTAGTTAGCCTATATAATAGATGAAAGTTTTCACATGTAATTAGGTGGTACAATGAATAGGACCCTGGACTTAAAAATAAGGAAATACCTGAGTTCAAATCCAGACTCAAATAATTGTTTAACTCTGAAAGAATCATTTAACTGCCTCTAGCCTTAGTTTCCTCATATGTAAAAAGAGTATAGCAATAGCATTTATCACTTATAATTATTAGCTATATAAAATAAATGAATAACAAATAATCAAGTTAAAAAATAACATAAATATTTTCCAGATCTCCAATCAAGATATGCTAGCTGCTAATTACATGTAAAAAAAAAAAAAAAGAAAAAAAAAAAAGAAAAAGAGGCAAAAGCTAATCTTTGTCCTCAAGGGAATCACAATGCAATGGGGAAAGACAAACAAACAATACGCAACAAACAAGCCATAAAAAAGATAAAAAAGAAATACTTAACAAAGGAAGGCTCTAAAATTAAGTGGGACTGGAAGAAAGATGATGATTATATTTGTCATTTTTCTATGTACTCAATTATGTTTGTAATATTATGACCCATTATTGTTAATTTTGCAAATGCTATTTTTGAATTTCTTTAGTAATGCTTGAGCTTCCTTAGGAAATCAGCTGTAAATGCATTTTTGATCCACTGATCTTTCATGTCTGTCTTCTTAAAGTTCATATGGCTTTATCTTTGTCATTAAGGTGTGGCAGTTCAACTGTAATATATTTAGGAAACTTATAGTTTAACTTTCCATGTTAAAATGCTATGGAATCATTCTGTTTGAATATGGTCATTTTGGGGGAATAACTCTGAAATGTTTTCTCAAATAGGTACTTATATCATATTAAGATTTATTGTTGTTGTTCAGAAGTTTTGGGTCATATCTAATTCTTTGTAACCCATCTGGGATTTTCTTGGCAGAGATACTGGAACAGTTTGTCACTTTCTTCTGCAGCTCATTTTACAAATGTTGAAACGTAGTTTTTTATAAATTTTATGAGGTATCAGTAACGTGGAGATTGCAACATTTTGACATCTCCAAGTCTATGACTTGATTTGATTGTTTTTTAAAATTCTTTCAATATTTGAGCAACTTTTGAGATAGCTAATTCTTCACCTATATTGTTTTTGACTTGCTTTTTACTGTGGTAAATATATTGTTTCTTTTGATTTTTTAGTTTCCTATTCTTCACAGTGTTTTAAAAAATCATTTGTTTATGATTAATATAATAATTTAGTATTCCTATATTTAGTACTTTCTATTTTTTCCATTTCTACTATTTCTTCTAAAATTTCCTTTATGGTTAGTGTTAATTCTTAGTTAAATTAGTTAAATATCTCACATTTTAAAAAAGTGAACATTTCTTAGAATAACTTACAGGTCCCCCCCCCCCCCTTTGACTTCTGGCCTCTTAGCTATTTTAATTATTCTGTAGTTTTTCCTTTTTGTTTTTAACTGTGTACTCACTTCTTTTCATATTAAGTAATTATTTTAGCTATTTTTTCTGTTTTTTAAATTATTATAGCTTTTATTGACAAAACATATGCATGGGTAATTTTTCAATATTAAACTTCTATTCCAAAATTTCCCCTTCTTCCTTCCACCCTCTCCCCTAGATGGCAGGTAGTTCCATATATGTTAAACATATTAAAGTATATGTTAAATACAACATATATATGTATGTATATACACACACGCATATTTATACAGTTGTCTTGCTACACAAGAAAAAATGGATTTAGAAAGAAGATAAAAATAATCTGGGAAGAAAAACAAAAATGCAAACAAACAATAACAGAAAGAGTATAAATGCTATGTTGTGGTCCACACTCATTTCCCAGTATTCTTTTGCTGGGTGTAGCTGACTCTGTTTATTACTGCTCAACTGGAACTGATTTGGATCATTGTTGAAAAGAGCCACTTCCATCAGAATTGATCCTCATATATTATTGTTGTTGAAGTGTATAATGATCTCCTGGTTCTGCTCATTTCACTTAGTATCAGTTCATGTAAGTCTCTCCAAGCCTCTCTATATTCATCTTGCTGGTCATTTCTTTTTTTTTTTTAATTATAGCTTTTTATTTACAAGATATATGCATAGGTAATTTTTCAATATTGACAATTGCAAAACCTTTTGTTCCAACTTTTCCCATCCTTCCCCCCACCACTTCCCACAGTTGGCAGATTGACCAATACATGTTAAATATATTAAATGTTAAATATAAATTAAATACATGTGTGAATGCCCAAACAGTTATTTTGCTGTACAAAAAGAATCAGACTTTGAAATATTTTACAGTTAGCCTGTGAAGGAAATTAAAAATGCAGTCTGATAAAAACAGAGGGATTAGGAATTCTATGTAGTGATTCATAGTCATCTCCCAGAGTTCTTTTGCTGGGTGTAGCTGGTTCATCACTGCTGTATTGGTGGCCACATCCATCAGAATTGATCATCATATAGTATTGTTGTTGAAGTATATAATGATCTCCTGGTCCTGCTCATTTCACTCAGCATCAATTCATGTAAGTCTCTCCAGGCCTTTCTGAAATCATCCTGCTGGTCATTTCTTATAGAACAATAATATTCCATAACATTCTTATACCACAATTTACCCAGTAATTCTCCAATTGATGTGCATCCATTGAATTTCCAGTTTCTAGTCACTACAAAAAGGGCTGCCACAAACATTTTGGCACATATAGGTCCCTTTCCCTTCTTTAATATCTCTTAGGGATATAGGCCCAGTAGTAACACTGATGGATCAAAGGGTATGCACAGTTTGACAACTTTTTGAGCACAGTTCCAAATTGCTCTCCAGAATGCATGGATCTGTTCACAACTCCACCAACAATGCATCAGTGTCCCAGTTTCCCCAAATCCCCTCCAACATTCATCACTATCTTTTCCTGTCATCTTAGCCAATCTGAGAGGTATGTGATATTTAAGAGTAGTCTTAATTTGAATTTCTCTGATCAATAATGATTTGGAACACCTTTTCATATGGGTAGAAATAGTTTAAATTTCATCATCTGAAAAATGTCTGTTCATATCCTTTGACCATTTATCAATTGGAGAATGGCTTGATTTCTTATAAATTAGAGTCAATTCTCTATCTATTTTGGAAATGAGGCCTTTATCAGAACCTTTAACTGTAAAGATGTTTTCCTAATTTGTTGCTTCCCTTCTAATCTTGTCTGCATTAGTTTTTGTTTGTGCAAAAGCTTATTAACTTGATATAATCAAAATTTTCTATTTTGTGATCAATAATGATCTCTAGTTCTCTGGTCACAAGTTCCTTCCTCCTCCAAAGATTTAAGAGATAAACTATCCTATGTTCTTCTAATTTATTTATAATCTCATTCTTTATGCCTAGATCATGAACCCATTTTGACCTTGTCTTGGTGTATGGTGATAAGTGTGGGGTCAATGCTGAGTTTCTGCCACACTAATTTCCAATTTTCCCAGCAATTTTTGTCAAATAGTGTATTCTTATCCCAAAAGTTGGATTATTTGGATTTGTCAAACACTAGATTGCTATAGTTATTGCCTATTTTGCCTTGTGAACCTAACCTATTCCACTGATCAACTAGTCTATTTCTTAGCCAATACCAAATGGTTTTGGTGACCGATGCTTTATAATATAGTTTTAGATCGGATACAACTAACCCACCTTCATTTGATTTTTTTCATTAGTTCTCTTGAAATCCTTGACCTTTTGTTCTTCCATATGAATTTTGTTGTTATTTTTTCTAGGTCATTAAAATAGTTTCTTGGAAGTCTGATTGGTATAGCACTAAATAAATAGATTAATTTAGGGAGTATTGTCATCTTTATTATATTTGCTCAACCTATCCAAGAGCACTTAATCTTTTCCCAATTATTTAGATCTGACTTTATTTTTTTGTGGAAACTGTTTTGTAGTTTTGCTCATATAGTTCTTGACTTTCCCTTGGCAGATAGATTCCCAAATATTTTATGCTATTGGCAATTATTTTGAATTGAATTTCTCTTTGTATCTCTTGCTGTTGGATTTTATTAGTGATGTATAGAAATGCTGATGATTTTTGTGGATTTATTTTGTATCCTGAAACCTTATTAAACTTGTGGATTATTTCTAATAGATTTTTAGTAGAATCTCTGGGGTTCTCTAAGTATACCATCATATCATCTGCAATTTTGGCTATTTTTTGTTGTTATTGTTTTTAAAAACTTGTTCTCTGTTGTCTCCTTTACTGTTTTAATAATAATAGCTAACATTTATATATTTATTGTTTATATATTGATATATATATACATTATTTATATATATATAATATATATAATTAATATTCATATATTAATATAAGCTTTGCTAAATATTTTATAAGCATAATGCTTTTGATTTTTACAACAGTCATAGGAGGTAGGAGTTATTATCGTTTCCATTTTACAGTTGAAGCAACTGAGGCAAGTAAAGATTAAATAACTTTCTCAGGATCACAGAGCTAGTAAGTATCTGAAATCAGATTGTTAGTATTCCAAGTCACTTTCAACCTCTCTCTAAATAGCACCCCCTCTTTAGTAATGAAGAAGCCAAGACTAAAAGAAGTGATTTGATCTAAATTATACAGTTAATTGGGCAGCTAGGTGGTATAGTGGGTATAGCTATCTAGTATCCTTACCAAGAGAACTTCATAGAAAATTCATTGGATCACCTGACTGAACAATATAACAATGAATTAGTGTTATAACAAATACTCAAATTTCATATTTTGTTTGTATGTACCTCACATGAAGAGCTGATACTTGTATGAAAATATGTCTATACTCTAGTGAAATAGTTGGTATCAATTTAGTTGGAAGGGAGATTCTAGAAAATAATTTACATGAGAACAGGACCTACCTTCCCTCTTCTAACTAATGTCTATTTACTTTCAGAAGATGAAATTACAGAGAAATTGAAACTAGCATACAGATTGAACTCCTGTGATGGAATAGTAATGGTTAAACACCAGGGATCATGGGGGTCAGTGTGCAGTGAAGTCTGGACTTTGGCAGAGGTATCTGTGATCTGTCGGCAGCTTGGCTGTGGGGATGGAGTTGGGGCTCCGAAGTATGTACCCTCACCTGGAGAGGTTCTCCAACCCTGGATCCATGATGTTTCCTGTAGAGGCAATGAGACATCCCTTTGGGACTGCAACATTGGGGAATGGAGTCAAAAAAATTGTTCCTATGAATGGATTGGGGTAGCTCTTTGTTTGAGTAAGTCAATATGTTTTCTAATTTGAAACCAGAATCTCTCCTTTGCTAAGAAATATAGCCTGCTCCTTTTTTGTAGTTAGGTGCCTTATCTTTTTAGGGGCAGTTTCAGTCAGAAAATATCCTGCTAGTACATCAAATTCAAGGGTCTCCATCTAAGTGTTTTACAATAAAAATGTATTGTGCATGGACCATTCATAGCCTAAGGTCGGAAGTTCCAGTTTATTCTTAGAAAACAAAGAATGCAATGTAAAAGTCCTTTGGGTGATGGAGCTGTTTCACCAGGAAGAGAGGTCTATGGCTTACTCCAGCTCTTTGTACCCAGAGATGATGGGAGAAACTCAGGACAGAGCCTAGTCAAATGCTTTCTAAACTGTGGCCAGACTAATTCCTGCATACAAGCAGTGCTTTGTCTATTTTAACTGCTTTTGGTACTAATAGTGACAGAAAAAAACACCATGAGGATTAAAAGCCCAGAATATGGTTTTTTGCCCCCACTCCTTAATCCCCTAATCTTCTGACTATAATGTCAGAAATATCATTGTTATGTGCCATATACTTTTAGCATAGAAAATGAGGATTAGGTGCAAGATGGTGGATAGGAAAAGGCAAATGTCAAATGCTGCCAATCTTTGGCAGAGCTTTAATAACTTTTGGAAGTCATTCTAGGCAGGAATATAAAAATTATACATAGCCATCATGAATTTGATTTTATGATCACACATTTGAAATGGTTTTAAAGTCTAATGAGTTCAATTTCTTCATTTTACAAATGAGGAAACTGAGGTACAAAGAGGTATAAATGACTGAGTCATACAGTAAATAGGTGTTTGAAATAGGATTCAAATTTAAATCTTCTTGAGTCCAAGTCCATCACTCAGGGCCATAATACTGCATAGCTGCCTCTGGGTTATGGAAGGGTTCTGTGACATAATATGAACAATCTTATGTCCAGTTGTCAATCCATACCAAATTTAATTTGATTTGGAATTAATTATCTATGTATAATCTTTCTTTTATTTATGCCATTTAAATATACCCATCATCTCGATATTCTTTTTCTATTTTTTGTTTTTTCCTTTTTATCCCCTTCCTCTCATTCCTTCCTTCACTCCTTTCCCCCCTCACTTTTTCTTCTTCCTTCCTTCTTTACTTCCCTTCTTCCTTCCCTCCCTCCTTTCTTCCCTCCCTCTCTTCATCCCATTCTGTCTTTCTTTCTTTGTTTATACCTATTAAGTAGCCATACTTCCAATTGGCCTAAAGTACTACCCTTATTCATTATCATGATATAGAAGTAACTTGGGATTCTCAAAAGATATGCCAATATAGCAATAAGGATTCGATAGATTGGAAAAACTTTGAATAAAGGCCAGTGTTGAGCTCTGTGTTTGCTATACTGGGGCCCTGCCTAGTTAAGTCCAGAGAAGCTTATTCCTAACAATTAGGTCACCAGGTGATATTTTTTCTGGGCAGTGACAATTCATGAAGCTCTTATGCTAATGCACTGTCTGGAAAGAGCTGCAGTTTTCATTGTCAGAAAACTCACATAGATGAAATGACTAGTTCTTTGTAGTACTCATGCATAATCGTTTTTTCTTATAAGTCTGTCATTTCAGAGGTTTTCAGACCTCTGGGTGAGGAAAATTCTCCTCTCAGTGCAGATTGGTGAATATTTTGGAAGTGCAGGGATGCTTAACTTTTTTGTCATGGATCATTTTAGCAGCCTGAAGAAATCTAAGGGTCCTTTTTCAGAATAATGCTTTTAAGGGTATCAAATGAAATCTATAGTATTACAAAAATAATCATAAAATACAATTTAAAAAATATTTGTATATTTTTTAAAGTTCATGGGCCTTTAAATTAAAACCCCTAGACTTAGCATGTTTTTTGACTCTACTTATTTGAACTATATTACCTTATGGAGCTGGAAGTAGCTCTTTAAAATTATCCAAAAAAGCACTCAAATCCTAATCATGATGGCTTTCCAACATGAAGCTGGGAGTAGCTCCTTGAAACTATTCAAAAAAGCACTCAAATCTTAATCATGATGGCTGCCCAAACTGTTAGCATGAAAGATTCAATGACATTTGGATTCATATCTTTTAATCCACCAAAGCAAATGAATATAGAACTCCCAAGTATTCATCCTTTAGATCTGCTATTGTCTCTGTGCTTTCTTTTCTCTCTCTTATGATCTCTCAAAGAATTTTGTTTATTTTGGCCTGTTGCTTTTGTAGATGGAATCTTTGAGGGAGTTGGCCTGGTCAATGGGAAAAGTCCCTGTGCAGGATTGCCAGAGATCAGAATTAAAAAGGGTGCCGATAGACTATGTGGTCTGCATATGGAAGAAGCAAATGTGTTTTGTCATGAGATGAGATGTGGCCCAGCTGTTCAAGCTTCCAAAGAAGAACTGAAAAATACTTCAAAATATGTGAAATGTATAGGGACAGAGTCAACAATCCGTAACTGTATACTGAACAACAATTTCCGGAGGGGTTGTTATCAACCCCAGGAGACTGAAGTAATCTGTTCAAGTAAGATCAGCTACTGTCTATGAATGATTTTTGTTTCCTACAAAGAGCTCAGTAGAACAATATCTCTCAATCCAGATAATTACAATGACTCAAAAACTATCTAAATTCTTTTCTCCAAGCTATTGTCCTTCTGTAGCATGCAAGTAAGTAGTGGTGATACTATTTTGGGAGTGGATGAAGTGGAGATGGAGGATGAAACAGAGACAAGAAGAGAAGGATTTAGAGAGAAGAGCAGAAAGCAGTCATTTTTTTTTTACTGGTTATAAAAATTATGAATTTAATAAACAAAATAAAAAGCATATTTCTAAATTTATAAAATAAAAAAAATAGTAGTTGAAACTTTTGGTCTCTTATGTGTAACTTGAAACACTCATTTTAAGTTTGTATGTTATAAAATATCATTTTGGTCATGAAAGTTTTGTAGACTAGTAAAAATATTTAGGGTACCTGTTCCCAAAGAACATTATAGTATCTATTTCCTTATGAACTGGAGAAAAAATCAAATTATTTGAAACCTAGGAACCCTCCTGTTAATGGAAATCAGTTTCTGCATATTTCCTATCTCCATTTCTGCAGAAGAAGCACAGATCTGTCTTAGCTCTTCTGTATGTCAGATTTCTTATTCTGGACCAGGAGATCACCATCATCTCTTAGGTTACTTGTGTTTGGCATTTACTCACTGGTCCATTAGAAAAATTTGCTTTCTGTATCTACAATGTAAAAAACAGGCTGCAATTCAAAGATGAGTAGAAAATAATGATTATAAAAGATCAGAATTTGATTCTTCTAGTGTATATATAAATCATTAAATAATCATTAAGTTCAAATATTCCAAACTTTGTGAGGTTCTTGAGAATAAAATTGATGGCATTTCAAATTATTTCACTTATTATTCTTGTTATTATTTTAAAATTAGTAACCTGTTGAATCTCTTAGGCTTTGAGAACACAAAAACTTAGAGTGCAAAATTAATTTTTGATTAAAAAAGGAAACACCTTACTTCCCAATTTGAGAATTTGTACTTACTGTATACTTTTCATTTATTACTTGATTTGTTGATAGATTGAATGGAGGAAGCCAAATATTTTGTATTTAGTTATTCACAAAACTGGAAAATTATAGTTCTAGGGGCATGTCACATGTATTTTTTTCCTATTACTGATTTAAACTGGTGCATGAGTAAAGAATGTTGAAGTTGGAAAAGGAATATTTAAGAAATTGATTTTTGAGAATAGAATTTGTATTTCTGATCATTGGTGTTAAAATTAGGGATGATGGCCTCTTGGTTAAGGATCATCATATATGTAATGAGATTTGTTTAAGAAATAGTCTGAAATGATTTATTTTTGCAGCTAGCATTAATATAATATGCAAAAATTCTTTATAAACATTATGTTTTATTTTCATACCAATGTTGGGTGATAATTATTAGGTTTGTTGCCATTTTATAGTTGAAGTAACTGAGGCAGACTGAAGTTAATTCAGAATAATGTAGCTAGTAAGTGTATGAGGTCAGATTTGAATTCTATTCACTGTAGGTCAAGAAGGTCCTCGGCTAAAAAGAGAAAGGGAGGGAGGAACTGTCTAAAGACAGGCACAATACAGGAAGTATACTACAGACCACTTGCTCAAGTACTTTAGATAACTCTTATTTTTCTCCCAAATATTCTCTACTCTAGGGTGAAATCCATACTTCAAGTTATCTCAGAACTCTGGTCACTTTTTGTTAAATGTGCTCCAGAGTATTGGTAGATATTGAAGAAGAAATGCCTATGGAGAGAACTATTTCTTCCTCTTCCAAGTCTCTATTATATATTTTTCATCTCTCTCCATCTGTCTCTGTCTCTCTATATTTATCTATGTATTTATATATCTACATATCTCTGTATCTATATTCATCATCTATGTATGTATGTATTCATGTTTCTATGTATTTATATAGTTATGTATCTATCATCTATGTATGTATGTTTGCATGAATGCATGTATCTATGAATCTATAGGCTATGTGTGTATGTATGTATGCATCTAAGTATTTATGTATCTGTTTCTAAGTATTTATCTATCTATCTACCTATGCATCTCTCTATCTCAACTTTTCCTTCTTGCCATCTTTATATTAAACTTACCTGTGCATATCTTATTTTTCCTTTAGAAAGGCTAAGTTCCTGAAAGGCAGACATTGTCTCACTTATTTTGTTTGTATTATATTTACATTTTCCAGTAGGGAACTTAACACATCTTACCTACTTAAATGTTTGTAAAATTTATTTAAGTCAACTAAGTAGTTAATTAAATTAAGTGAATATGTGAGAGAGGGACTTGCCACTGAAAAATTGTCATTTCAACTGAAAAGGGTCAGTTTTCTTTCATCTTTCTGATGGACTACTTCTCTACCCAGAACACATAGAGGTTCGGCTGATAGGAGGTGAACATCCCTGTGCAGGACGCCTGGAAGTGAGAAAAGGCCTGACGTGGGGCACTATCTGTGACTCAGACCTTGACCTTCAAACAGCCCATGTAGTCTGCCGGGAATTACAATGTGGAGCAGCAGTTTCCATCCCAGGAGGAGCACATTTTGGAGAGGGCTCTGGTCAGGTGTGGAAGGAAGTCTTTCAGTGTGTAGGGAATGAATCTCTCTTGTTCCATTGTCCCCGAGAGTCAAAGCATAAGAAGTCATGTACACACAATCTGGATGCTGGGATCATATGTTCAGGTGAGGCATCTCTCTGGGATCAGATCAAAGAAACTAATTTCATTTCTGTTTGTACTTTATCTTCATGCTCTGGCTCATGCAACTACTTTGTAATATACTCCATATAAATCTACTTTCTAATCTATCATAAAGCTTCCTTGACAGTTTTATTGTTCACACTTTTTGTAGTGGAAAGGAACTGGAAATTGAATGAATGCTCATCAGTTGGGGAATGGCTAGATAAGTTATGGTATATGAATGTAATGGAATATTATTCTATAAGAAATGATGAACAGGCTGATTTCAGAAAAGCCTGAAAAGACCTACATAAATTGATGCTGAGTGAAGTGAACAAAACCAGGAAAATATTGGACACAATAACAAGATTATATGATGATCAATTGTAATGAACTTGACTCTTCTCAACAATGTGATGATTCAAGACAATTCCAATGGACTTGGAATAGAAAATGACATCCACATCCAGAGAGAGACCTATGGAGACTGAATGTGAATTGAAGCATAGTATTTTTACCTTTTTTGTTTTTTTTTTTTGTTTCTTTGATTTTTCTTTCTCATGTTTCACCTGATTTTTCTTGCACAATATGACAAACATGGCAATGATTTTTTTTTTTGTTGTTTGTTTGTTTTTTGTTTTTCCCTGAGGCTGGGGTTAAGTGACTTGCCCAGGGTCACACAGCTAGGAAGTGTTAAGTGTCTGAGAACAGATTTGAACTCGGGTCCTCCTGAGTTCAAGGCTGGTGCTCTATCCACTGAGCTACCTAGCTGCCCTGGCAATGTTTTTTTTAAAAAAGTAAACAAATTTAAAAAAAAGCACACACAACAATTATTGAGCACAAATCATGTGCAAAGGATTATATCAGTCCCTGAAAATAAGGATAAAGTGTGTCTTATGCTTTTCAAGTCCCCAAAGTAGTTTTAGCCATTTTCAGTTCCAATTCTTCACTACCTCATTAAGGATTCTCTTGGCACAGATATTGGAGTAGTTTGCCATTTCCTTCCTATTTTACAGATGAGGAAATTGAGGTAAATAGGGTTACATGATTTGCCCAGGATCGTATAACTAGTCTACATGTCTGAAGGGAGATTTGCACTTAGATCTTTGACCCCATGATATAGTCAGTGTCAGAGTGGGCAGTGTAACTCCTTAAACCTGACTGCTTCCCTACTGGATATTGCCTTTTAAACTGGCTCTTGATGTCTTCTATAACCCCACAGGGGATAACTGGTTCTCTTCAACTAGACACATATTGGTTTCTGTGTGGTTGTTATCTACTTTAATCCAATGGTCAAAACATTTCAAATCTTCTTACTTTATTCTCCCTCCCCTAGTTTTCTGCAGTCTAATTTTGACTGCATTTGTTTGTACAAAAACTTTTTTAATTGAATATAATCAAAATGATCTATTTTTCATTTCATAATGTTCTGTAGTTCTTCTTTGATCAAAAATTCCTTCCTTCTCCACAGATCTGAGAGGTAGACTGTCCCTTATTGTCCTAAATTTCTTATAGTGTCAATATTTATGTCTAAATCATAAACCCCACATCAATATCAACTTGGTATAGGTGTTAGATTACATTTACTTTATACCTTTAATTGCCTGATCCAATGGAGAAATCTGGGACTTCTATTTTTAAATGGAGTAGAGTAAGTGCCCACACTTAACTACACTTAAATCTTTATAAACTTTACATCTCTTTAAAATACTTTTTTATTTGTGAACTTTATTTTTTCTCTTGACTAATTCTACCATTTACCTTTGTGGCAAGCAGGTGAGTGGGTAATTCTCCTGTGATCTATTCTGTGTTTCTCCTGGGGAAGAATTTCATGAATTTAGGTGGTAGCTTTCTTCAGCCATATAATTAGTTCACACAATTTTCTGTTTTCTTACCTTAAAAGAAAAATTCTCCCCACATTAGTTTCTACTGAAATATGCAATGATAATTTCAACTTATTATTATCATTAGTAATAATAACTAGCATTTACTTTAAGATTTGCAAGGCACTTTTACTCATGTGATGTCATTTGATTTTCACAATGACCCTCTGAAATGAGTGTTATTATTATCTTCACTTAGAGATAAGGAAACTGAGGACTGAGACAGAATAAATAAGATTCTGAGGGCAGGATACGAACTCAGATCTTCCTGATCCAAATTAAAACACTATCCAGTGTGTCATCTACATGTAAAAGATGAAATATGAATAGTTGGAAATTCAGATTTAAAAGATTTTTCTATCTCTAGTGCTTAGCAGAGTTCCTGGCACATAATAAATGCTTAATAGCTGCTTATTGCTTGAAAAGATACATAAATTGGGGGGAAGAATTATTCATTGTATGTTCTTGTTTTTCCCTAGGTGCTTCCTAATTTATAATATTTTTTTCTACAATGTAGCATTCGCAACTCTGGCTGTCATCTCTAAACTACATTTTAGGAAGTCTGTGTTGGTCCATTTCTTTTCGATCCTTTAAACACTTTCTGTTGCTTTGAGAAGCAAATCACTTCTTGTGCTTCATCAAAAGTTTTGCGTGCAGTAGGGAACTAATGAATACTTATCAAAGTGTACTAGACAGATTATCTATATGTTATATTGACTATGTATTTTTCTCCATGCTGTATGTGACAAATGATTCAAGAGACAAAGTTTGTGTTTACACAATTTGTTTTTGGTGTAAAAATATAGCCTATTCTCTCTCTCTCTCTCTCTCTCTCTCTCTCTCTCTCTCTCTCTCTCTCTCTCTCTCTCTCTCTCTCTCTCTCTCTCTTTGTATCTGATGACTATTAATGTTTCCCTCTGTCAGAAATAAGTCCTTTGCTGAAATTTACTAGTTACTGGGATCTCTTACTATTTATGGGCACAATGTCCCTATGAAAAGTTCCTTTTTTGTGTGTTCCCAGAATACCGGCTGGTCAATGGCAGCAACAGATGTTCAGGGAGAGTGGAAGTTGCGATAAAAGGGGTCTGGACCCACTCTGTGCCAGTCATTGGGATATACAAGATGCTAATGTCCTCTGCTATCAGCTCAACTGTGGCCAAGCTGTGGCAGCTCCAGGAGGAGGCTATTTTGGGAAAGGAGTTGGCTCGATCTTTACTGATGGATTTCATTGCACAGGGACAGAGCTTCACTTGTGGAACTGCTCAACAAACATACTGGGAGCATCTGTATGTGCCCTGGGAAATGTAGCTGGGGCCATCTGCTCAAGTGAGTGCCAAGGCAGAGACAGAAACACAGACAGACAGATGTAACTGCTTGTGTGAGACTTCTTAGAGAAGATGCTGGCATGAACAAACTAGTTCATATGGGGAAATGCTGGTGAAATATGGCTTGGTAGAAAGGGCATTATGTTTGCAGTTAGAAGACTTGGGTTGGAATTGCGATTCTACTATCTGTGTGACTATGAGCTGGTCAAATGCCTTTTCTGAGCCTTAGTTATATCAACTGAAAAATGAGAAGCCTGGCATTTATAATAATTAAGGTTTAAATCCTAGAATTACTCTAAATTAACTCTAGCTGTATCCACGGCACCAGAAGGAATCACATAAGAGGAGATGGCCTGATGTAGAAACATGAGTTTTTCACTAAAAATCTATTAGAATTGAATTTTAAAAATGATCATATTTGTAGTTTTGTTATTTGTTTCATTATCCTCCAGTACATTCAATCACAAAGTCCATCATTTAAACAGAAAAACTGAGTGATCTCTTCCCCTATTTTTATTCAGCCCATTAAAATAAAAAAAAATCCCTAACACTCTTTCCTGATGATTTGCAAATTAGTAATATATTATAGAGAGTGTCTCAAAAGTCTTAGTGTGGATTTATACTTAACTAGCTTTAGACATAAGAACTCTATGGTTAATTTACTTCCGGGGTTTATAAAACACTTCCTTAGAAATGAGTGGGGAGTGGGAAGGGAAAATATTATTCCTAATTTATAGATGAAGAAACTGAAGTTTATTGAGGTGAAGTGATTTGTCTTTCTATATGTTTAAATCAGCAATTGAACATAGATCTTTGAACTTTGTTTAGTACACTATATCTGGGTTACTGATCCAAGGTCATTAAGTTACGATCATGCCCCCATATCGTCAAAAAGGGTAAAATTGTCCAATCGCTCTTATCCTTGGGAATGATCCCTGCTTATTGCTAATAATGAAGATTCTTGTCTTTGGATGCCTTATTCCTGTTTCTGGTTCCAATCATTGCTTTCTTCAGGCCTGAATTTCTAGGATACATTTGTCGTTTAGCCATTCTAAAGTTTTATCTGACTCTTTTGTTATCCCATTTGGGGTTTTCTTGGCAAAGAGGACTTTGCCATTACTTTCTCTAGCTCTTTTTACAGATGAGGAAACCGAGGCAGACAGGATTATGTGACTTGCCCAGGTCTTTCTGATTCCAAGCCTGCCACCATATCCACTGTAGCTTGACTGCCCATAATATACTTGGGATTCTTTTAAACTGTTCTCAGTCAGGGCAGTTGAATTTGGTCCTTATGTCCCAGGAAGGGTTCTTCATTTCTCTTTCACATTAGCTACGAGGCACACTGGATCTCCTTTCAGATTTACTGTATTTCTCATTTGTTTGAATTAGATTCTCTTCGCTTGAGGGATGGACACAGCCGTTGTGATGGAAGAGTTGAGATTTTCTTGAATGGCGTCTGGGGTGGAGTCCAGGATGCTGCTTGGGATCTGAATGGTGCCCAAGTTGTATGTAGACAGCTCTATTGTGGAGAGGCAGAAAGAGCCTTTCACCTATCTGTGCCCTACTACATGAGAGGTCCTATAGGTCTAAGCAGTGTGAAGTGTGTGGGCAAAGAGACCCAGCTGGACCAATGTAATGTCTCCATGTCTGCCTTGACTCCAGTGGGGATCACTCAGGATGCTGGTGTCATCTGCTCAGGTGAGTATCTTCGCAATCCTTCAGAAACTTCCTGGCTTATTTTCCTAACATTTTATTTTTTCAATCACAATTTTTTTTCTCCTCCCTGAGGTAATTGGGGTTAAGTGACTTTCCCAGGGTCGCACAACTAGGAAGTGTTAAGTGTTTGAGGCCAGATTTGAACTCAGGTCTTTCTGACTTCAGGGCTGCTGCTCTATCCTCTGCACCACCTAGCTGCTCCCAATGTTTCTCCCACACCTCTGAGAAGGAAGAAACAAAATTCTAGAAACATATATTCATGGTCAAGCAAAACAAGTCTCCAGTTTCTACATTGGTCTGAATATAATGTAACATTAAAGAGCTCACTGTGTTTCATTCTGCATATTAAAGTCTTTTAGCTATCTTCCAGGATGTAGAAAATATGGTTCATCTTCTCAATTCTCTGATTGTTCCTAGTATTGATGGCAGTTCCTAAGATTTTTTTAGTTTTTTTTTTTTAAAGAGCTGTTATTATTGCAAAACTTTTCTTTTGCTCACTTCATTGGCCATAAGTTCATACAAATTTTCCCTTCATATTTGCTAGTATTTTTAATAGTATTTAATGACATTCACATACTATTGTTTTTCATTCATTCCCTGTCTAATTTCTAGTTCCTTACCACTATGAAAGGGCATAAATATTTTTGTGCATATAGATCTTTTTCCTCTTCAAAAATTCATTTTGGACTATGGGCTGAGTAGTAGTATTGTTGGATCAAAGTGAATATAGTTTAATGACTTTTATGGAAAAGTTCCAAATTATTTTCCAGAATGACTGTTCTAGTCCATAGTCTCATCAACAGTGCACTAAAATGTCTCTTTTCCCACAGTCCCTTTAACACTTGTCATTTCTCTTTTATTGGTGATCTCTACAACCTGAGCTATTTGAGGTAGAATATCAGAGTTGCTTTAATTTATGTTTTTTTTAATTTTCATGATGCACTATTTCATATTTATGCTAATTATGGGTTTTGGCCCTTAGGGAGCAAAAGGATCCGCCTGGTGAATGGCACTGGCCGCTGTGCTGGGAGAGTGGAGATCTACCACAATGGCACCTGGGGCACAGTGTGTGATGATTCCTGGGACCTATATGATGCCAATGTTATATGCAGGCAGCTGGACTGTGGTGTGGCCCTCAGTGCCATGGGATCTGCTCACTATGGAGCAGGGTCTGGGCCCATCTGGCTGGACGAGCTGAGCTGCTCTGGTAATGAGTCTGAACTCTGGCAGTGCCCGTCCCGAGGCTGGGGCCAGCATGACTGCAGACACAAGGAGGATGCTGGTGTTCTCTGCTCAGGTCTGTGTATGGCTTTCTGGGATAGTTTGGAAACTAGTGACTTTTAGTTCATAACTCATAAAGATGTTTGCATTGAAATTATTTCAGTCTATGATGAACTTTGTAAAACACATAGTGGCACATGTAATTTCATTCTCAAAGTATTTATTTCCATAATAGAAAAGCCATGCAAAAACTCATAGAGTACCCTAACATGTTGAGGTAGATTAATGCTCCCAATGACCTTATTTCTGTTGTCAACACCTCAATTTTCTCAGTTATTTAAACTTTAGTCATCTTTGTCTATTTCCTCTTCTTCATCCCATCAAATTATTTATATTGACCTACTTTTAAGCAACCAGCTTAATTCAAGTTACTTTAAATTTTTGCCTAGACATTTATAATAATCTTGCAATTGATCTCTCTTTTTCTAGTTTCTTGAATTTCAAATTGACTCAAACCTGCCAAAAGAGTCTTTATTTGTAGCTTTGGCCATGCCAGATCCTTGTTCTGGCCAATGAATCAAGAGGCATTATAGTGTCCATATATACTTTCCCAACATATGAAAGCATAAATAATCCTTTCCCTTATACCACCTCAATTTCTAGCGAAGAAAACGGGTCCAAGCTTAATTTTATTTATTTATTTGTTTGTTTTGTGAGTCAATCAGGGTTAAGTGACTTGTGCAGGGTCACATAATTAGTAAGTATCAAGCTTCTGTGGCTAGATTTGAACTCAGATCCTCCTGACACCAGGACCAGTGCTCTATTCACTGCACCACTTAGCAGCTCCTTTATTCTTTAGAATCTAGTCCCAAGTTCCAAACCCAGTGCTCCACTCTGACTTGAGTCCAAGACTCCCTGGCTTGTTGTGGATTCTTTGATGACTAGTTGCAACAATTTACCTGGAATACTGACTCTGAGGTCATTATGGCTCAAACACTGGGTCTAATAAACCAAGGTGAGGATTACCTCTCGATTACCAACAGTGAAAAAGGAACATTACATGGAGCAAATGCAAATTTCCCAGATGTATTTCTTGAAACCAGGGCAAATGCAAGAGGAGATTTCTTATGGATTCATTTATTATATCTGTGCTGTGGGTAGACTTTTTTCTTCTTCCTCTGAACTCAATAGGAACTAACATATAGAAAAGAATTTGAGCCAGAAGTAATTCTCTGTCCCACTATGGCCTGTATTAAAGATGATTCCTATTCTAAGTAGCATCAAAGGAGGCTCTACCCATTCTTTTTGATATAGGACACAGAGCACCTCATGTCAGGAGATCTAAGCCTCCCCAGGGCAAGCCTTTCAGGAAGTCTCTGCCCTATAGGAACCAGGTATGCCTTGGAATCTTGGGAAAAACCCAAGAAAGTCACTTAATGATGGATGATGGAACTTCTCCCCTCACGTATTAGATTCTTTGGAGGGAAAGTTTGGTACATTAAAAGCTACACCAAAAGAGGTAAGGTCAGGATAGAGATCTCTTGTATGCTTCTCCTGGAAAGGGAGCAAGCCTAGCACTTGAGACATTTCCTAATTTAACTAATTAGCCTTGCCATCAAGGTGCTGTGCTCAGCTACTTCTTAACTACTCAAGTTGTGTCAAAATTCTTCCTAACAGTGTGATGACTCCCTCTATTTTTATCCATGCCATGCTTGCCAACCCTGGATGTTCTCCAACCTTGCCCAGCCCTCTCTCACTTAAACCCAATTCATTTGCATGGTATAGTATCACCTCCCTGATCCTCTTGGAGAACAAGAGAAAAACAACATCAGGAAGTCTTAGGCCTTCTTTTCTTGGTCCTCTATTCTATTTCAGTAGGTGATCTCATCACTTTTCATGGATTTGATTATTATCTGTGTAGAGGAGTCTCAGATTTATCAATCCAATCCTTTCTCCTGAACCCCAACTTTATACCCCAACCATTTATTAGCCAACTTGGACTGGATATCCTATGGACATCTTCAACGCTCCATGTACATATTCCTATTTTTACCCTTAAACTTCTTCCTCTTCTTATTATTGTTGAGATATCACAGGCTTCCCAACCACCGAAATTCACAACCATTACTGACTTCTCAATTTCTCTCACTCCCTCTATCCAATCTGCTGTCAAGTCCTGTCAATTCTACCTGACATTATCACTCTCATAGTGCAGGTACTTATTAATTCACATAAGTCCCATTGAAATAGCTTGCCAGTTAGTGTCCCTGTCTCAAGTGTCTTTCTACTGAAGACCATACTCCACTCAGGTATCAAAGTGATCTTCCTAATGTACAAGTCTGAACATGTTTTTCCATTTTTATGTTGTTTTGTTTTGTTTTTTTTCTCTTAATTTCTTTTATTTTCAATTCATGGAACAAAACAAGAATTTCCATAGTACATTAAACAATATGATTTCACATGAAACTACAAATTTGTCATGTACAACTTGCTATTCCCTCCAAATATACATCAGTTATTATGTAATTTTCTTTTTTCCCTTTTTTTTCTCTACTCCCCAATCTAAATTTGGCTACCACTAGGCACAAATAGGTGTATATGTATGTAAAATTATTCTATACATTCATACATGTTTCTATTTATTAATTCTGTCTCTAGATACATATAGTATTTTCATATATCCTTTTTAAAATTTGTGTATTTATAATATTAAAAATTACCTAGTTGCTCAGGTCATTTAAAAAACCATATTGCTATTACTATATACAATGTTCTCTTGGTTCTGTTCATTTCACCTTTCACCATTTTGTGCAAGCCTTCCCATGCCTTTCTAAGATCATTGAGCTCAATATTTCTTATAGCACAATAGTATTCCATCACAATCATATCCTACAACTTGTTCCCTAATTGATGGAGCTCCTTGCAATTTCCAGTTCTTTTTCTCATGTAGCTAAAAACATTCCATTTACATTCATTCAGTATTCAGAGTTGTAATTACTATTTGTGAATTTCCGTTATTTTTACTCACTATGTTCTTTCTCAGCCTCTTCTTTTGCCCTATTCCTGTTATCTTATCTTCTTCTGCCATCCTCCCACCCCCATTTCACTCTTCCTTCCAAGAGCTTTGTCAATATCTTCCCCTAATCTCAGTCAACACATCTTTCCAAAAGTATCCCCTATCCTGTCCTCCTACATTCCAAATTCCAATCCATACATCCCTCTAAAATTTCAGTTTTCTTACCTCTCAGCATGTTCTGTAGACTTCTACATCCTTTTAGACAGACACATTATTTCCTATTCAACCCAGATGAGAATATTAGCCCTCCAACCTTACCTGCCTCTTCTACATTAATTCTTCCTTTCATGCCCCATTTTTATAATGTAATTCCTTTACCTTTTTCTACCCAATTTTGTCTTTTGGAATCACCCCATCATATACCACTCATCCCTATCTTTCTTTCAAACAACTTCAATAATTATAAAAGTTTTAAAAATATAATTTATATATATATAATTAAACAGTTTGACTTTAATGGTACCTTATAATTAGTCTGGATATTTGGATATTTTCCCAATTTCTTCTGGATCTTTTAGATCACATTTCCCATTGAGGCCTGGTCTTTTTGTTAGAAATATTTGAAATTTTTTCAGTTTGTGAAATTTGTTTTTTCATTTAGGATTATATTCAACTTTTCTGGGTAAGGTATTCTTGGACACAATTCCAGCTATTCAGAATATAATGTTCCAATATCTACAGACTGTTAGAGTAAAAGCTGCTAGGTCTTCAGCTAGTATTTGAATTGTTTTTTTTTTCCTTGTTGCTTCCAATATTTTCTACTTAACTTTGGAATCCTGAAACTTGCCTATGACATTTTTGTAAGTTTCCTTCTGGGATCTCTTTCATGTGGTGAATGGTTATTTTTTAATTAATATTTTTAAATTTTATTTAATTTTTTTTGACAGTACATATGCATGGGTAATTTTTTACAACACTATCCCTTATGCTCACTTCTGTTCCAATTTTCCCTTCCTTCCCTCTACCCCTTCCCCTAGATGGCAGGCAGTCTTATACATGTTAGATATGTTATAATATATCCTAGATACAATATATGTGTGCAGAGGTGAATTTCTTGTTGCACTGGAAGAATTGGATTTAGAAGGTAAAAATAACCTGGGAAGAAAGTGCAAACACTTTACACTCATTTCTCAGTGTTCCTTTTCTGGGTGTGGCCAATTCTATACATCCTGATCAATTGGAACTGAATTAGATCTTCTCTTTGTGGAAGATATCCACTTCCATCAGAATACATCCTCATGATGTATTCTGATGGAAGTGGAAATCTTCAACATAAAGAAGATCCAACTCACTTCCAGTTGATCAATGATGGACAGAAATAACTATACCCAGAGAAGGAACACTGGGAAGCGAATGTAAATTGTTAGCACTACTGTCTATCTACCCAGGTTACTTATACCTTCGGAAGCTAATAATTAACGTGCAACAAGAAAAAGGTATTTACACACATATATTGTACCTAGGTTATATTGTAACATATGTAAAATGTATGGGATTACCTGCCATCAGGGGGAGGGAGTGGAGGGAGGGAGGGGATAATTTGGAAAAATGAATAAAAAAAAATTAAAAAAAAAAAAGAATACATCCTCATACAGTATTGTTGTTGCCTTCTGGTTCTGCTCAGTTCACTCAGCATCAGTTCATCTAAATCTCTCCAGCTCTTTCTGAAATCAACCTGCTGGTCATTTCTTACAGAACAATACTATTCCATAACTTTCATATACCACAATTTACCCAACCGTTCTCCAATTGATGAGCATCCAGCAAATGGTTATTTTTTATTTTTGTTTTGTCCTCCTGTTTTAGAACTTGAGGGCATTTTTTCCTAATAATTTCTTGTAGTATTGTATCTAGATAATTTTTATCATAATTTTCAGGTGGTTTGATAATTCTTATATTTCTCTATTATTCAGCTCAGTTGTTTTTCCAATGAGTTATTTAAGACTTTCTTCTAGTTTTATTATTTCTTAATATCTTATAACATCTTTTGATTCCTCTCACAGTTTTAGTTTTTGAAGTTATTTTTCTTTCTTAAGATTTTGGTCCTTTTTTCTGATAGGCTTTCTTTTAATAATTTTCTTGGACTACTTTTTTCCCTTTAATTTCTTCTCAATCTTTCTTATTTGATTTTCGAATTCCTTTTTAAATTTTTCCAACACCTCTTTTTGGGCTTATGGGGTGAAATTTGCTTTTTGTACATCACTATCTTCCTTTAAATAAGAACCCAGATGTTCTTTAACACCAACTTCTTTTTCTTTTGCTTACTCATTTTTATTTTATTTTGTTTTTATCATCTTATTATTATAATCAGGTTTTAATTTCAATTTATGGATAATGTTGACATATGCCACAAATCTACCTTACTATTGTTTTCTGAATTCCATCTGGATGGGACTCAACTTCATGGATGCCTCTCCTCCCCTAAGTTTAAGTTAGGGCCACTAGGCATGCTGTCCTGAAAATATTCTTACTTCCTGTGTAACTACACTCACAGGGAAGGTATATACTCCTTTCCACCCACAGTCATAACCCAATTTCACTTCCAGTCAGAATCAAATCTGGCTTCTAGAAATATCTTCTTCAATCTTCTCCCCCTTAACTCTCTGTTGTTAGATGGAAATTAAGTAAAATTTAGGGAAAAAAAAAACTTAGGTAAAAGTTGTTATGATGAAATTTCTTAAGGCCTAATCTACTTTTTAACTGAGCTGCTCCAGGATCTGCTGTTTGTTGATTAAGTGAAGTTGGCCTAGAGATGTGTATGCTTAATTCAGGCAAAATTACAGTCTTTGGAGTCTTTTCTAAGGTCTTCTTAACCTCTCTTAGGAAGACAATTGCTTTACACCTTTATTTTTGCTGCTCTATGTTTCATGGTATTTTTCTGTTTGTGGAAGAAATTTGGAGAGTCTGGAAATTTCTAACCACCATCTTCCCATAATACCTCTCCAAAAACTTAGATTCTTAGAGAAAATCATCCACCTAACTGAACATTTAATATTTGTACTTCTCTGCTATGATGAAGTCTGTTTTTCTTGCATATCCTCCCTTTTATATGCTGTGCTAGATAGCCATAGTAAGAGTTCAATTTAGAATCACTTATCAAAAGCCTAGCATTATAACTACTGCCAATAGAAAGTACAAGACTGGAAGAGAGCTCTTGGCAGGAAATGTGCCTGCTTGATGCCATAACTCAAGATTCTTACCCCTTGATTGCTATTGTTTTCTATGCTAAAGTGAAGATAATTTAGGTTTTCTTTTTTTTAAGTTACTATTTTTCTGTATGCTCTTCTCATTTGTAAACTTCCCAGTTTGAAATTAGGACTTGAGCATTATATAAAACACACACATGTGTGACTTTAATAAGGGAGGAAGTAGAGATGAAGGAAATGAGCACTTGGGAGCTGAGAAACTTGGGTTCTCATCTTGGCATCCCCTTTAATAAGTTGTGAGACTTTTAATTAGTCATTCCTCTCACAGTTTCTTTTTCTTTTCTTTTTTCTTTTTTTTTTTTTTTTTTTTTTTTGCTCCATTCAGTAAATGAGAGATTTGGACAAGATAGTAACTAAGATTCCTCCCAAATGTATTATCACATAATAATAATATAATGGCTAATTTTTATAGTACTTTAAGGTTTGCAGTGTGTTCTGCAACATGTTATCTCAGGTGTCATTAATATTTTACAGACAAGGAAACTAAGAGAAATTAAGTAACTTTGGAAAGGTCGTTTCTGAATAAGGATTGAACTTGTCTTCGTGACTTAGACTCAGTATTCTATCTATTGTGCTACCTTATTACTTGCATAAATTTATTATTTTGTGAAACTATAATGCCAGAGGCTCATCACTGATCTTTCTCTCCTAGAGTTCACAGCCCTGAGACTCGTCAGTGACACCTACATCTGTGCTGGGTGGCTGGAAGTTTTCTACAATGGAACTTGGGGTTCTGTGTGTAGTAACTCCCTGAAAGATCTCTCACTCACGATCATATGCCGGCAGTTGGAATGTGGAGATTCAGGTTGGCTGGAAAATAAACAAGCGCCCCATGCAAGGTCAGAGTTTAGTTGGTTGGACAAAATTGAATGCTGTGGACATCATTTAACTTCTCTGTGGCAGTGTTCATCAACTCCCTGGCATCCACATTCATGTTCCCAAGAAGATGAAGCTTGGCTCACCTGTGCAGGTTAGATATTTTGTATTTTTTATACTGAAATTATAATGTCCTGGCCTCCCATCCAATCATTTGTTTTCTTTTAAGTCTGTGACCTGTTAAAAAGGAACTATGAGATCCTCTGCCTAATTATATACTTAAACAGAAATACCATTTCTGCCATACCTGACAAAGGCCTTCAGTTTTCACTTGAAGACATCTAGTGGTGGGGAATTCGCTACTTGTCAGGCCATTTTGCTTTTAGACAATGCTAATTGTTAGGAAGTTTTTCTTCACATTGATTCAAAGTATATTTCTCAAAAATTTCATCCATTTCTTCCAATTTGCTCTTGAGACAGAACAAACAAGCCTAATCCCTCTTCTAAGTGATAAACCCTCAAATGCTCGGAGGCATCTAAAATAGATTTTATTTTCTCCATTCTAAACATCTCTAGTTCACTGAAATGATTTTATATAAAGTAATTTCCAATTCCCTTACAAGGAGGGTGATCCCTCTCTTGGTGTTCTTCAGCTTATCCATAAATCAACAAGCATTTATTTAACACTTACTGTGTGCCAGATACTGTGATAGGCCATTGCTAAACCTTTGTGAGAATATCTACTCTCAAGGAGCTTCTCTGTGCAGCTCAAATTGTACACAGGATCCAGATGTGATTGATTGGGTCAGCGAAACTATCACCTTTCAATGGAGGTTTGCTTTTTGTCCTGATATCTCTCATCCCTTTATTTTGGTAGGACACACAAAGAAAAAAACAAATGAAAATAGAGAGAGCCTCAACTGTTCAACCTACCAGGACTGCACAGGTAGCTGTTTATGTGCCTTTGGTGTGTCTGCCTCTCAGTGCCTCTTGTCCTGTTGGTGATACCAATAGCTGCATTTTCAGGGGCAAACAGACTGCGTGTCGTGGATGGAGAGAACAGCTGCTCTGGGCGAGTGGAAGTCTGGCATGGCGGCTCCTGGGGAACAGTGTGTGATGATTCCTGGGACCTAGAGGATGCTGAGGTTGTGTGTAGGCAGCTAGGCTGTGGCTCAGCCGTTTCAGCTTTGAGAGAGGCTGTCTTTGGACCAGGGACAGGGACTGTTTGGTTGGATGAGGTGCAGTGCAAGGGCACCGAACTGTCTCTGTGGGACTGTCCTGCAGAGCCCTGGGGACACAATGACTGTGGTCACAAGGAAGATGCAGCTGTGAATTGCTCTGGTGAGTGACAAGTCCTTGCACAAATTGTGGGTTGTGTAACGAGTGGCAACAACAGTAGAGATGTAACTAGGGTGGGGATATTAAAGTTTAACTCAAGGTACCTACATATGGGGGAGGTCTCAACATCATCTTGCAAGACTTTTACTTCCCATTTTCTTGTGTCTCTACTAGAGGTCAACTTCTCTTGGCTGGACATTATCTTCAATGATAGTGGCTTCAACTTTGGACAACTTCCTCCCCCCAATAGTATTTTTTTTTCTAATTACATATAAAGATAGTTTTCAAAATTCACTTTTGTAAGATTTTGGGTTCTGAAATCACTTCAAACATGTTTTCATATTAGTTATGTTGTGAAAGAAAAATAAAAACTTAAGGGGAAAACCACAAGAAATAAAAAAGACCACAAAATGATAATAAAAGTAAAAATAGTATGTTTTAAATTTGCATTCAAACCATTTCTTTTTCTGCATGTGGAAGGCATTTTCCATCCCAAGTCTATTGGAATTGTCTTGGATCACTGTATTGCTGAGAAGGGCCAAGTCTGTTGTAGTTGATCATCATGAAATTTTGCTGTTATTGTGTACAATATTATTCTGGTTCTTCTCACTTCATTAAGCAGCAGTGTAAGTCTTTCCAGGTTTTTGCTTATCTTTTCTTGTAGGCAATTTAATTCAAATACTACAACTTATTCAGCCATTCCCTTATTGAAGGGCATCCACTCAATTCTCAATTCCTTGCCTTGACAAAAAGGGCCACTACATACACTTTTGCATATATGAGTCCTTTTCTTTGGGATAGAGACTCAGTAGAGATGCTACTGGATCAAAGAGTATGCATAGTTTTGAGGCCCTTTTTGCATAGTTCCAAAGATAATTTATTTTTACCATTCTCATTTCCTCAGTTCCCATCCCTTTAGGCAATGTTCTCATACTCCTCCTCCTATTAGCTACATTTTTTAAAAAGAATGTTGAAACAGTGCAATTAGATAGACAATAGATGTAATAGTGACCCTGGAGTCAGGAAGACGTGAATTCAAATCTTACGTCAGACACTTAACATTTCTTAGCTGTATGACTCTGGGCAGGTCACTTATCCCCAAATGCCTTGCAAAATGTAGAAATGCACAGTCTCCTGTGGATTACTCCTTCTTCATCCTGGGATGAGATCACAGTTCAACATTTCCATCCTTGTGTTTTCCCCCTATTTCCTTAGGTGTAAAAATTACTGTTTACTTTTTTTTTTTTTGGCAATGAATGAAGCTCTTAGTGTCTAAACAGTTACAGAATTATGAACTCATGGTGATGAATCAATATTTATATAACAATTGTTATGTGCTAGTTGTGGTGCTAACCACTGGGAATGCAAAAAGTGGCAAAAGACAGTCCTTACCTTCAACGACTTTATAATCTATGAGACAGAAAAATCTAAGCCTGAAACTATGGGTTATATAGCATTAAAGGCAAAATTTGGATGAGTTTCCCATAAAATTCTCAATAAAAAAATAACACAGGTCTCTATATTTAGTATGAAAATAGAGCCAGACTGGAGTTAGCTGCTGAAAAAAATCCTAATTAGGGCAATTACCCTTTAAAGATGATTGTAAAAAGATGGTATTCAGATGCTTTGGGCACTGTTCTTTTACTCTCCTTAAACATAGGAGCCTATGACTTATATTGCAAATGCATTATTTTCATAAAGAGGCTTAATATTATAAAGAATAGCACAGCAGTTTATTAATCCCAGAAGTGAAGGGCCTGAGACACATGGACCCAAGAGACAGGGAACCAATCCCATAGAGACCCTTTCTTATTATGTAAACAATGGAGATTTGAGTAGCTGAATAGGAGGTAAAAAAGACCATTATTTTTGAACTAAGGATCTCTCTTCAGACTTTCTCATCTTTAGACAAAATTTTCATCTCATCCTTGGTCTAATTTGCTAAATGAATATTGATTGAACTTGGTGCCTGAGGATCTAGGTTCCATTTATGGCCCAGCTAGCAGTTGAATGTTTGACAATGGCCAAAGCTTAACTTCTTCAAGGCACGGTTTCACTTTCATTAAAAGCAGATAATAATTCTTCCACTAGCAACTCCTTGAGTTGTAAGGAATGTGTTTTATAAGCCATAAAGTATTATGTGAATGTGAACTAGTATTATTATAGAAAATTCTTTGGAATCAATGATATAGCTGAAATATCTTGAGAACATGTTCCAGAAGTTAGTCCTGCACCACTGGATTTCTTATCAGAGGGATATGGATGGAGTTGAGGGAATATGGGTTTACCAATATCTCTAATTATGGGTAGGTCCATGAGTCTGTGAAGGAGGAATGCACTCATCTCCCTGGATTCTTTTAATTTTCCATTCCCATTAAGGTATCCTGCTATTCCCTCAGAAGCATAGTATGCTTCCTGTTGTCATCAGTTTTATCCTTGGATTTCTTCTCTGCTTCATCTTAATATTTCTGGGGGCTCTGATGTGGAACAAAAAAAGATCCTGCCAGGGTAAGTGGCTGAAGGACATAGATTGTATTGGGCAATTTTAATAGTTAAGGAAAGAACTTCTAGTAAAAAAGAGATTTATGGAATTTTTTGAATTATGAGTAAATAGTCTTCTGACTATAATGATGTAAAGCCTATCATTCAGGAACATGAAGTATCTCTGATGATCTCAGGATATCCTATATCTCAGGAGAAAATTTATTTACCTGTGGCAAAATGAGTTGATGAGAAAAATTTGTTTCAACAGCCATGAAGACAGATGAAGCAGGTGTTGTAGAGTGTTTAGACACCAAGGTCATCCACTGCATCCAGTGGTCATGACTTTGTCTTGCCATTGGACAATGATGGCTTTAGAAGACATAGTGAGACTGATGACTTCATGCAACTCTGCCTCACTTAAATCCAATTTACACGTGAAAGACTATATCCTCATAGAGAACAGAATTATATCAACAACTTGAAGAAAGAACAAATTTATTTATACATTAGACTTTTTTTCGATTGGCAAAGTGATGAAAGAGTTTCAGGCAGTTCATGGAAATGCTGTCTCTGATAAAGGAATTAAGATAAGGTGAACAACCATCTAGTTTAGATTATATATGCATGTATATACACACACACACACATATATATATGTATATATATATATATATATATATATATATATATATATATATAATATATGTGTCTGCTAGAGATAATTTGAACTGACTTGTGAGAGAAGATAAATAAGCATTTCCTCCTTGGAAATTAGCAAATTTAGCAAATACTATAAGTCAGAGCTTGTTTTTGCTTTGTTATAGTCTAGAGTTTAGAAAGTGATGGAGAAATTTTTAATGATGCAGATTAAGCTTAAAATTTTGTTGTACATGCATTTTTTGATATCTGGCTGTTAAGTATTTACCTAGATAACCTGCAATATGAGCATGAATAAATATACATACATGTATAATACACATAAGTACACACATTTACTTTTACATGTATGTATGTTTATATATGGGTATACATTCATTCTCCATCTTTGTCTTCCTCTGTCTCTCTGTTCTGTCTCTTTCTTTCTGTGTGTCTTATTCTCTTTCTTTCCTTTTCCTCACTCTACTATTCTAGGAACTATAAAGCTTTTAGAATATTTCACCTTTATGTTCTTGCTTTAGGTGTTAGAGTGAATGCAAATTCTTCCCCTGAAGTCATCTATGAGGATGTTTCACATATTCATCTGGGGGAAGAGAACGAAGAAAGGAAAGAGGATTTTAGCAGTTTGGTGGAAGAGCAATATGATGATGCTGAGGAAGGTGAGAACTACATACTTCAGGAAAAGAAGAGGAGTATATCTTCCTCAGATCTTCACTTTGAGTTCTCATTTCCCTTTCCATTTTCTTAACCTGTGGGTTTGACTCCAGTCTGCACATATGGGTAAAAACAGGAAACCAGGATCTCATGATTTTTTTAGGTAAAACTGTTTTGTCGGCTATTTTGAGTTCATCTCTGAAAAACATATTCAACTACTCCTTACATTAGAAATGCTTCAATAGATTGAATTTGGAAAGGTTTTTTGGTACAATGATACAACTGTTTATATATTCACCTATTTCTTATTGCTGCATGAAAATCATCTTTTCTCCTACTCAGTTTTAATTTTTCTTCCTTATAGCTTTTTGATTTTTTTTTTGGTGGGGAGAACTGTAATTTTTCCTGTATGAGAATTCCCTAGGAAAGAAAATCATGGTAATTCCAAACTAGGAAACTTTTCTTTTCTTTTTTAAATCAAGTTGGTATGAAGCCTAGGATAGGAGTCATAATATCTAAGTTATGGTGGTGGATCTTCCAGAAACTAATTGTATGATTCTGGACAAGTCTTTTAGGAGTTTTTCTGAGCCTTGGTTTCCACCTCCATAAAACAAGGTGACTATATACTGCATTATTCATCATATGTATATTCTAAAGGTCTTTGGTAATATTTGCTTCTTACTCTGGCTCCATTTCTCTCTCATCTTCTTCAAGGAGGCTGAAAAATAGAATCAGATCTCTTAAAATACCAGGGATAATGCTGTTATTACTTAAAGGGGCAAATAAAATGGCTCCTGTGTTCCATAGCCTTCAGGCTCTCTTCATTTTTAAATTCCTCCCCTTTTTGTGTCCTGGACCAGAGCTTGTATATGCTAGCAAGGACCTTTTCTCTATGCTTCTTCCTTCTGGTTATCCCATACTAACATATCAGAATGGAGAATAGGTGTTGGTAGAAAGTCTAGAAAGAGAAACTAAAGGCAGAACATACAGAAATATAAACATATACACATATATTAAACACATTCAGATAAAGAGATAGTGAAGGGAAATAGGATCAACACGAAGAAAGGAGGACCATTGTACAGGAGTTTGGGGCGGAGGAGAAAGGGATGTAAGGATTAGATACAGAGAGGAGAAAAAAAGCCACTGAGGTAGAAGACAAACAACAGAAGGTAGGCAGAGGAAAAGAAAACAGAAGGAAAAGACTAGGGGAGATATGAAATTTCCTGTAACTTTGAAGTCATGATGGATAAAAGCACAACAGGCATAAATTTGGCAGAATATTGAATTACATATGGGGAGAAAAGTGAGGTTTGTTCCACATGAAGTATGACACAAAATATGACACAGAAAGGCTGAAGGCTCTTCCTGCTTCCCTTATTCTTTTTTCAATCCACAAGGGAAGTGCAATCAAGTGGAGGGTACCCCTTCACTCCTAAGATCCCCTGGAAAGCAAATGCAGATAGATGAAAGAGAAAAGCCTGGGTAATTCATGCAGAACTACTAACCTTCCTGCCCCTTTTTGTTCTTGCCTTCATTTTGTACATCTACTGTTGATAATTGTGCAGCAATGCCCCCCAGCACAATCTTTGCTGCTTTCTCTTTGCCTTTTTTTGTTGTTTAAGATCCCCAGAAATGTGATTTAAAGTCATTTTGTTGTTTTTAAAAAGTTAAAATAGTTTGCTTATAGAAATACATCAAGCTTCTGTTTAGATAAATGAAGGGATTAAAGAATATTGAAAAATGTATCAAAATCTATTTTCTTTTTTCTCCATCTCTATCTCTATCTAACTATATAAGAAATAATTTCTGGTAATTCCTTTTTTCTATGTATATTTCTCCCTATCTTTTTTAATAGCTTTGACAGAGATGACAAAAGAACTAGAAATAGGAGAAGCAATGCCCTGACAGACTTAAGGAGGATAAAAAAATCCTCATTAAGAAACTTTTTTTTTAAAGCAAATCCCATTCTAATTCTTGAATTAACTCTATTTAACATTTTTATTTCTTTTTCTTTTACTATCAAGTCTAAAACAAAGTAGTGACCACTGTTATGGATATAAAAGTTCTTTTTGTGAATTCTCTTTGTGAATGTTATCATGTTATCACACCTTTCTCTCTTTGAAATTCCAGGTTTGGATCCATATCCTATAAGCAACAATGACCTATCTTGGATGGAAGAAGGTGACCAGTCTCACTCTCTTGGATATGATAACATTGAATTGAATATTTTAGGGATACCATCATAGTAAGATGTTATTGAAAATAAAATACCTTGTGAGGCCAAATATATACTAATTATCCTTCTTACTTGGGTATGACCTATTTTGCAGAGTTATGAAGTAGCACATTTTTCTAATTTCCTTTAAAAATAACCAGAACTGATGATTGCTTTTCCCTCTCATGCACAATTTGTGGTTTTGTTTTTGAATAGTGATTTATTTCTTTAAGAACTTCCTGCCAGTATGGGGAGTAAATGGCAGTTAGTTTGATTTTATCTTTGGAGACTTTTGAGTGCCTAATGTGATACCTCACGCACAGCAAACATAAATGTGACAGAAGAAATGTGGGGATAATGAGTATGATGACAATGTGTATATATATATATATATTATGTATATAATATGAATTATGTATAATGTATGCATATGTGATGGTGATAATGAATTAATCATTGGATAAATTGGGTATCCAATAAAATATAAGTTTTCTGAAATAATTTCACTTTTGTTTTTTGATCTCTAATCCCTAGCACAGTGACATATGCAAATGAAACTCAATAAAAATTTTTCCTATTATATTGATTCCATTGACTTGCCTTTGTTAGGGGTAAATGTTGAAATGAGAAAATTTGATATGATTGAAAAAGGATTATGGGAGACATGAGAACATTGAAAATTTTCTTGATCGTCATGAGTCATATTACCATTGTTCTAGCTCCCCTTCCTTCAATCAAATATTAAGCCTGGATAGGAAGGAGTATAGTTAAATATAAAATAGTTTTAAGCAACAATTCCTTTGGAAACTGGAGAAGCTACAGGTAAAAGAAGTAATATTTTGTCTCTTCATATCATCATAAAATGACAGAAGTATTTGGAGGCAAAGGGATGGGAAAAGGGATGCCTGTTTTCCTTTTGTTTAAATGTGTATGTAGAGGGAAATACACTAGAATAATCCCATAATTCTAGAAATCTTTGCCCTGCGAGGCATCTTTCAGGGAATACAAGGCTCATTAGAAGAAAATTTTTCCTTCATTCAGTTGTGACTCTGGATGTCTGGGGAGCAGAACTCACCAACAGAAGAATTGCAATTTGAAAGTACTAATTGCAGAACTCAGAAAGGCAAAGACTCATTGGAAATAAAAAAGGAAAATTTCTAAAAGATTTATAGTTAGGTGCTAGCTCTTTACATGTTTCTGTTAGCTAAAGAAAAACTTTTCTAAAGTTAATGTCCTGTTATCCTAAATGCTTGCAGATACAGGTATAATATATATATACAGGTGTATGATAATATATTAATATACATTATATCATATATAACATATACCATATATAATATATAGTAATAATAATATATTATATACAGATATACACACACATACACACACACACACACACACACACACACACACATATATATATATATATGTATATAGATAAAGGAGTAAAGATATCCTTTTCTGGTAGAAATGTGCTCAAGGCTTTGATTTCAGATATAGATTAAATAACACATGTCTGAATGGTTTTGTTAACAAGAACATCTGAACTACAAGTTAGGGTGTGAGGGGGGAGTTTTACACCTGGGACATAATATAAGTGAATTTTGCAGGCTGGAAGTAGTAAAGTCATATAAAATGGAAGTCGTGTGTAGTATTAATTTAGTGAATGCCTAGAGTATTTAAGATTGCTTTGTCTGTGTGGTAGATGCTAGGAACCTTCTTCCAGGAGACCAGAACATGTGTGAACATTCTATGCTGACCTACATGTGGTTAGGAGCAGTTATTTCCACTGGTTTTGTTGCTGGTTTAAAATGTTCCAACTCAGCATCTTAGGTGTCTTTTTCTGCTTTCCCATCTAAGAGTGAAGGATTCTTTCATTAACATCAAGCAATAATTGAGGAGGGCCTGAAACCTCTGTTCTTTCAACCTTAAGCCACATGGTTTACAGAAATTGGCCAAAGTTTTGATCTTTTCCTTTGCACTTTTCCATTCCATCTGGGAGTCTGGGAATTCCAGCAGGGTTTTATAGCCAATGGAATGAACAATGAAAAACCTGAGGGTCAAGAGTCTTGTTAATTGGTTTAGAGGGCTCTGATTTGAACTTGGTGGTACTATTTCCATGTAAAAGCTAAACTAAATCATTTATTTATTTATTTATTTTTCTGAGGCTGGGGTTAAGTGACTTGCCCAGGGTCACACAGCTAGGAGGTGTTAAGTATCTGAGACCAGATTTGAACTCTGGTCCTACTGAATTCAAGGCTGGTGCTCTATTCACTGCGCCACCTAGCTGCCCCCTAAACTAAATTATTAACCTAATCCTTTTTGCCCCAGAGGCTAGAGACATGATAGTGGTAGTGGGTATAATGTCTGTATGCTCTTGCTCTATCTTTGTAGTTTCTTCTTGCTGTATCTTTGAAGGAAAAATCCTTTGTAAATGTAAATTGCAGTCTGTATTTTTATATGAATTTTATCTGCAGTTAAAAGGCAGGCTGATTTTTACTGAGTTCTGAATTAATGTTTGCTGTAGAGGAGAGAATGAAGAGGAAACTCAGATGATGGGGAAAACAAAAGTGATTCCATGAAAATATGTTTAAAAGGAAAGTACATATTTAACCAATGTTAGGTTGCTTGATGTTTTGGGGAGAGGCAAGGTCATGGAGGCAAGGAGATAAATTTGGCACACAAAGTTTTACAAAAATGAATGTTGAAAACTATATGTATATTTGGAAAAAAACAAAATATTATTGAGCAATTTTTTCCTGAGGCAATTGGGGTTAAGAGAGTTGCCCAGGACATTTAGGAGGTGTTAAGTGTCTGAGATCAAAGTTGAACTCAGGTCTGCCTGACTTTACCACTGGAATTCTATCCACTGTGCCACCTAGCTGCCCAGAGAAAACAATTTTTAAAAGAAAAAAAAATGGCAAGTACTTTACATGGAATTTATACTCAAGATGTCATCTGGTCCTCAGAGCAGTTCTTGTGAGGACGGAATTGTTGGGATGCCCATTTTCTGGATGTGGGAACTAACTATTCTTGAGGCGAACTGTAGCCTTCCTCTTATCACCATACCAACCATACCAACTACAGAAAGAAGTTTGAAAGAGCTGGAATATGTCCAGGTAGTAGGAATACCCACATATATAAGTTAAAACAGTGAATCTGGGAGCCAGAAAGATCAAATCCTGCCTCAACCATTTAATATCTGTGTGACTCTGGCCAAGTCATTTAGCTTCAATGTCATCATACAAAAAATAAGAATATCACTTTCCTCACATGGTTCTTGTGAGGGTCAAATGAAGTAACATACACAAAATGATTTGAAAAAGCCTAAATCAATATATAAATGCTAATCATTAATGAGTTCATATGTCCAAAGTACTGAAAAACAGAGATTTGAGGGAAGAGTCGCTAGATAGTAGGGGGAGGGAAGGTCAGCGGGCATCATGGGACTATTGTATTGATCGAGAGAGAGACTATTTATTTAGTATTTTGTAATAAGCCATTAAAGATTAAATCTAATTTTATCTAGGTAAGAGTTGGCAGAAAGCCAGGAGTAATGGATAACCGCTGGTCTTACAACTAGATCTAGTTAAAATACCATACCTGATGCCCTGGAATAAGTTACGGATATGGAGGAGATGGTATAAGCCTAATAGGATTTACATTTGTAAAGATAATAAAACTTTATTTGAAAATGAAAAAAATTATTTTTAAAAGTGAATTCATGAAACCAATTGTTCTCAATGTTAAACCCAAATTAAAAGTCTGTCTCAAACTCTCTGGTAATAAAATAGAAGTAACATAAGCACCAGAGTTAGCATTTTTACCCAGGTCCTCTGAATCCAGAGAACTCCTGAAGGAGTGCAGAATCAGAATGTTTCCCACTTTACTTTATTTTTTCTAACATAAAGCTTTATGAAAAATCTTCACCTAGATAAACTTTCTCTTCCTCTTTAACTTTAAAGAAAATAACACTTTCAAAATATTTCCTCAGTGACATAATTGTTGAGTCAAATAGCACACTTCTCTGTGACTTTTAGTGCAAATATATAAATTTGACCCAATTTTCAAATGTTTGAGAAATGACGCTTTTATTAGAGCCACCTGCTTTATTTTTTTTCAGTTACTACTGTTAACTGTATTGCCCTCCATCGTATCCTGTTTTTTCTATTTCTTCTCTTCCCTATTCTTCCTCAAAAGTGTTTTACTTCTATTTATTTCCTCCCCAAATGTTCCACTTCTATCATTTCCCATCTTTTATTTTATCTCTTTCCTCTCCTACTTTTCTATAGGGTAAGATATATTTCTATACCTAAAGTAGTGTGTATGTTATTCCCTCTTTGAGCCAATTCTGATGAGAGCAACATTCACTCACTATCCCTCATCTCCCCTTCTATTCCTCTACAGCAAAAGCTTTTTCTTGCCTCTTTTATGGGAGAAAATTTCTCTCATTCTATCTCTACCTTTCCATTTCTCCCAGTATATTCCTCTCTCACCACTTATTTTTATTTTCACTTTCACATTTAACTCATACCTGTGCCTTCTGTCTACATATACTCTTTCTAATTGACCAAATAATGAGAAATTCTTATAACTCACAAGTATCATATTCCCATGTAGAAATGTAAGCAGTTTAACCTTATTAAGGCCCTTATGATTTCCTTTTTTGTATGACTTTTTATACTTCTCTTTAGTCATGTATTTGAAAGTCAAATTTTCTGTTCAACTCTGCTCTTTTCATCAAGAATTCTTGGAAGTCCTCTATTTCACTGAATGCTCATTTTCTCCCTGAAGGGTTATTCTCAGTTTTGTTGGATAAGTGATTCTTGGTTGTAATTCTAGATCCTTTGGCTTTTGAAATATCATATGCCTCCTGCTCTTTTACATAGAAGCTGTTAAATCTTGTGTTATCCTGAGTGTGGCTCCATGATACTTGAATTATTTATTTCTAGCTGTTTGCAACATTTCATTTTTGACCTGAAAGCTCTGGAATTTAACTATAATATTTCTGAGAGTTTTCCATTTTGGGATCTCTTTCAGGAGGTATTTGATAGATTCTTTCAATTTCTATTTTATTCTCTGGTTCTAGAATATCAGAGCAGTTTTCCTTAATAATTTCTTGAAATGAGGTTTAGGCTCTTTTTTTTATTGTGGCTTTCAGGTAATTCAATAATTTTTAAGATTATTTCTCCTGGATACAGATTTTATTTCCCAGGTCAGTTGTTGTTGTTTTTTTTTTTTCCCAAGGAGTTACTTCATATTGTCTTCCATTTTTCATTCTTTTTGATTTTGTTTTATTGTTTCTTACTTTTTCATAAAGTTATTAGTCCCATTTTCTCAGTTCTAATTTTTAAGGAATTGTTTTCTTCAGTTAGCTTTTGTACCTTCTTTTCCATTTAGTCATTTCTAATTATTTTTCCCTTCAGTAAATTTTAGTGCCTCTCTTTACATTTGGCCAATTTTTGTTTTTAAGGTATTTTTCTCCTCTTTGCTTTTTGTACTTCCTTTACCATTGGGCCTGTTTTTTTAAGGCGGTATTTTCATCAGTAATTTTTTATATCTCCTTTACTGAACTATTGGCTTGCTCTTTTCCATGATTTTGCATTACTTATTTCTCTTTACAGTTTTCCCTCTATCTCCCTTAATTGATTTTCTGTTTTTTGAGTTCTTCCATGACATGATTTTGTTATCTTCTGAGTATATATTTTGATTTTCCTTCTCACCATAGTAAGTATGTATGGTCAGATTTTTTCTTTTGCTTACTCATTTAACAGCCTCTTACTTGAATTCTAAGTTTTTGGTAAAGTAGAAGCCTGCTTCCAGGATAGAAGGTACACTGTTAAAAGTTATAGGGGTTGGCCTTCCAGCCAAGATGGTGGCTTGGAGGCAGAGAGATGCTTGAGCTCAGCGTTTTCTCTCAGAATTTACTTCATGACAAGCCTCAGAATTAATGCTTGACTGGAAAAGAAACCCACAAATAATCACCAACAGAAGATCCTTGAAATTCACCAGAAAAGGTCTGTGTTTGCTTGGGGGAGGGGACGAACAGACTGGGCGAAGACTGAGGGCAGGCAGCAAGAACAAGGTAGGCAGCTCACACAGCTCAAACTGGAGGGGGGAGGGGTGGGAACTCTTCTGTTTCTGCAAAAAAGACTTTTACCCCATGTTCCTTCTTGGCAGCAAGCCAGGAGCAGCAGAGAGGATGTAAACACTGGAGGTGAAGAATAAAACCCTGGAAAGCTACTTCTCTTGGGACCTGGCCACCCTCACCCCCACCCAGAGTGACTCAGTGCATTCTTAGAGCCTCAGAGCACAGACGCAGCACAGCCATCACTGTCCTGTTAGTGCCTCGCTGCTGTCTCCCTCAGTCTGTAGAGAGGCTTGGAAACACCATCCAGGCCCATCCCCCCAAAAAACAGACCAATTGTTTCTCTTGTCAATTCCTGCTCTGACAAAATGAACAAAAATTTAAAAGGGCTCTAATCATTGACAGTTTCTATATGGAGAGAAAACAGACTTCAAACACTGAGGAGACTAAACGCAGATTGTTTCCAGAGGAATCCCCTAAGGGGTATATGATCTGCTCCTCAATACATAAGACTCTCATAGAGAAAATCAAAAAGGCTCTTACAAGAGAGCTAGAAGAGAAATGGGAAAAGGAAAGGGAATCTTGGCAAGATAGTCTGGAGAAATTATCCCACACATTTAAAGAAAACAAATCATTGAGAAATAAAATTAGTGAGTTGGAAAAAGAAAACAGCTCTCTAAAAAAATAAAATTGATGAAATGGAAAAACAATTCCATATAAAAACTCAATTGGACAATTACAAAAAGATATAAAAAAAGTGAGTGAAGAAAATACATCATTGAAAATTAGAATGGAACAAGTAGAAATGAATGACTCAAGGAGAAATCAAGAAGTAGTCAAGCAAAACCAGAAAAACAAAACAATTGAAAAGAATGTCAAGTACCTTATTGGAAAAACAACAGACCTTTTAAACACATTTAGGAAAGACAATTTGAGAACAATCGGACTCCCTGAAAAATGTGAGGAAAAAAAGAGCCTGGACACTATTTTTCAGGAAATTATCAAAGAGAACTGTCCAGAAGTTTTGGAAAAAGAGATTAAAATAGACATTGAAAAAATTCATCAATCATCTACTGAAAGGGACCCTAAAATCAAAACGCCAAGAAATATACTGGCCTAGTTCAAGAACCATCAGACAAAGTAAAACATATTGGAAGCTGCTAGAAAAAAGCAATTCAGATATGGAGGAGCCACAATAAAGAGAAACCAGGATCTAGCAGCATCCACATTAAAAGAAAAAAGGGCCTGGAATATGATATTCCAAAAGGCTAAGGAACTTGGTATGCAGCCAAGAATAACTTACCCAGAAAAAATGAGTATCATTTTCCAGGGAAGAAGATGGACATTTAACGAAATAAATGAATTCCATCTATTCTTGATGAAAAAACCAGATCTACACAAAATGTTTGATCTTCAAATACAGAACTCAAGATATTTCTAATAAAGTAAAAAGATATCTTGAGAACTATATTTATGCCATAAAGATATGTAAAGAACACATGTATAATTTGTCTTAGAAACTAGAGGTGGAAAGAAAATTATATAATAAAAAAATTATATAATAAAGAGGAAGCAGTTAGCAGACTGGATTAAAAGCCAGAATCCTATATGTTGTTTACAGGAAACACACCTGAAACAGGGTAATACATTCAAAATGAAAGTAAAAGGGTGGAGCAGAATCTACTATGTTTCAGGTGAAGCCAAAAAAGCAGGGGTAGCCATTCTCATCTCAGATCAAGCAAAAACAAAAATTGATCTAAGTAAAAGAGATAAGGAAGGGCATTATATCCTGCTAAAGGGTAGCATAGATAATGAAGCAGTATCAATATTAAACATATACACACCAAGTGGTGCAGCATCTACATTCTTAAAAGAGAAATTAAGAGAGCTCTAAGAAGAAATATTCAGCAAAACTATAATAGTGGGAGATCTCAACCTTGCACTCTCAGAATTAGATAAATCAAACGACAAAATAAATAAGAAAGAAGTCAAAGAGGTAAATAGAATACTAGAAAAGTTGGATATGATAGATTTTTGGTAAAAGCTAAATGGAGACAGAAAGGAGTACACTTTCTTCTCAGCAGTTCATGGAACTTATACAAAAATTGATCATATACTAGGATATAAAAACCTCAAAATCAAATGCAGTAAGGCAGAAATAGTAAATGCATCCTTTTCAGACCACAATGCAATCAAAATTACATTTAATAAAAAGCCAGGGGAAAATAGACCAAAAAATAATTGGAAACTAAATAATCTTATACTAAAGAATGATTGGGTAAAACAGCAAATCATAGACATAATTAATAACTTCACACAGGAAAATGACAATAATAAGACATCATACCAAAATGTGTGGGATACAGCCAAAGCAGTAATAAGGGGAAATTTTATATCTCTACAAGCCTACTTGCATAAAATAGAGAAAGAGAAGGTCAACGAATTGGGCTTACAACTAAAAATGCTAGAAAAGGAACAGATTAAAAACCCCCAGACAAGCACAAAACTTGAAATTCTAAAAATAAAAGGTGAGATTAATAAAATTGAAAGTGAAAAAAACTATTGAATTAATTAATAAAACTAAGAGTTGGTTCTATGAAAAAACCAACAAAATAGACAAACCCTTAGTAAACCTGATTAAAAAAATGAAAGGGGAAAAGCAAATTGTTAGTCTCAAAAGTGAAAAGGGAGAACTCACCATTAATGAAGAGGAAATCAGAACAATAGTTAGGTGCTACTTTGCTCACCTTTATGCCGATAAATCTGATAAATGAAATGGAAGAATACCTTCAAAAATATATCTTGCCCAGATTAACAGAGGAAGAAGTAAGTAGTCTAAATAGTCCCATTTTAGAAAAAGAAATAGAACAAGCTATTAACCAACTCCCTAAGAAAAAATCCCCAGGACCAGATGGATTTACATGTGAATTCTACCAAATATTTAAAGAACAACTAACTCCAATGCTATATAAACTATTTGAAAAAAATAGGGATTGAAGGAGTCCTACCAAATGCCTTTTATGACACAGACATGGTACTGATACCTAAATCAGGAAGGCTGAATACAGGGAAAGGAAAATTATAGACTGATCTCCCTAATGAATATTGATGTTAAAATCTTAAATAAAATATTAGCAAAAAGACTTCAGAAAATCATCCCCAGGATAATACACTATGACCAAGTGGGATTTATACCAGGAATGCAGGGCTGGTTCAATATTAGGAAAATTGTTAGCATAATCAACCATATCAGTAACCAAATTAACAAAAATCATATGATCATCTCAATAGATGCAGAAAAAGCATTTGATAAAATCCAACATCCATTCCTACTGAAAACACTAGAGAGCATAGGAATAACTGGAATATTCCTTAAAATAATAAGGAGCATATATTTAGAACCATCAATAAACATCATATTTAATGGCGATAAATTGAACCTTTCTCAGTAAGGTCAGGTTGCCCACTATCACCATTACTATTCAATTTTGTAGTAGAAACGCTAGCCTCGGTAATAAGAACCGAGAAAGAGATTCAAGAAATTAGAGTTGGTAATGAGGAAATCAAACTATCACTCTTTGCAGATGACATGATGGTATACTTAGAGAACCCCAAAACTCTGCTAAAAATGCTAGAAATAATTCAGAACTTTAGCAAAGTTGCAGGATGCAAAATAAATCCATATAAATCCTCAGCATTTTTATACATTACCAACACAATCCAACAGCAAGTGATACAAAGAAAAATTCCATTCAAAATAACAGTCGATAATATAAAATATTTGGGAATATACCTATTAAAAGGAAAGTCAAAAATTATATGAGCAAAATTACAAACACTTGCCACAAAAATAAAGTCAGATTTAAATAATTGGAAAGACATTCAGTGCTCTTGGATAGGCCGAGCAAATATAATAAAGATGACAATACTCCCTAAACTAATCTATTTGTTTACTGCTATACTAATCAGACTCCTAAGAAACTATTTTAATGACCTAGAAAAAATAACAACAAAATTCATATGGAAGAACAAAAGGTGGAGAATTTCAAGGGAAGTACTGAAAAAAAAAATCAAATGAAGGTGGCCTAGCTGTACCTGATCTAGTACTATATTATAAAGCAGCAGTATTGGCTAGGAAATAGATTAGTTGATCAATGGAATAGGTTAGGTTCACAGGGCAAGATAGTGAACAAAAATAGCAATCTAGTGTTTCACAAGCCCAAAGATCCAAACTTTTGGGATAAGAATTCATTATTTGACAAAAACTGCTGGGAAAACTGGAAATTAGTATGGCAGAAACTAGGCATGGACCCACATTTAACACCACATATTAAGATAATATCAAAATGGGTCCAAGATTTAGGCATAAAGAACAAAATCATAAATAAATTAGAGAAACATAGGATAGTTTACCTCTCAGACTTATGGAGGAGGAAGAAATTTGTGTATTATGTCCAAAGGAGAACTAGAGATCATTATTGATCACAAAATAGAAAATTTCAATTATATCAAATTATAATGCTTTTGGACAAAACAAAAAGGTTCTGATAAAGGCCTCATCTCCAAAATATACAGAGAATTGACTTTAATCTATAAGAAATCAAGCCATTCTCCAGTTGATAAATGGTCAAAGTATATGAATGGACAATTTTCAGATGATGAAATTAAAACTATTTCCACTCATATGAAAGAGTGTTCCAAATCACTATTGATCAGAGAAATGCAAATTAAGACAACTCTGAGATATCATTACACACCTGTCAGATTGGCTAAGATGACAGGAACAAATAACGATGAATGTGGGAGGGGCTGTGGAAAAACTGGGACAGTGATGCATTGTTGGTGGAGTTGTGAAAGAATCCAAGCATTCTGGAGAGCAATCTGGAATTATGCCCCAAAAGTTATCAAACTGTGCATACCCTTTGATCCAGCAGTGCTACTACTGGACTTATATCCCAAGGGAATACTAAGGAAGGGAAAGGGACCTGTATGTGCCAAAATGTTTGTGGCAGCCCTTTTTGTAGTGGCTAGAAGCTGGAAGATGAATGGATGCCCATCAATTGGAGAATGGTTGGATGAATTATGGTATATGAATGTTATGGAATATTATTGTTCTGTAAGAAATGACCAACAGGAGGAATACAGAGCAGTTTGGAGAGACTTACATCAACTGATGCTGAGTGAAATGAATAGAACCAGAAGATCATTATACACTTCAACAATGATACTGTATGAGGATGGATTCTGATGGAAGTGGATATCTTCAACATAGAGAAAAGCTAATCCAATTCCAATTGAACAATGATGGACAGAATCAGCTACACCCACAAAAGGAACACTGGGAAATGAATGTAAATGTTAGCATTTTTTTTTGTTTTTCTCCCCAGATTATTTTTACCTTCCGAATCCAATTCTTCCTTTGCAACAATAACAACAACAAAATTTGGTTCTGCACATATATATTGTACCTAGGATATACTATAACATATTTAATATGTATGGGAATGCCTGCAATCTAGGGGAGGGGGTGGAGAGAAGGAGGGGAAAAATTCAAAACAGAAGACAGTACAAGGGATAATGTTGTAAAAAATTACCTATGCATATGTACTGTCAAAAATGTTATAATTATAAAATTAATTTTAAAAAGTTATAGAGGTTTTTTTCAGCCATTTTCAAAGACTCTTCTCGGGACCTGTAAATTTTCAGTTCTTCCAAAGTAATGTGATCTAAGAAGAAGTGTTTATTACTCTTCTGGTCTCTGCTATGTAGTTATCAGATCTCTTTTCTCTTCTGGAAATGTGATGATCCCTACTGCACTGTGGCTACAAGCTCTGGTGTGCTAATAGTACTTCTTCTTGCCCTAAGACTGCCATCTAAATATGAGTATGAGCAAAGCATCAGAGTCCTGCACCAGGACTAACAAAGAAACCCATCTAATCTCTTTCTGAACAGTTCTTTGACTCTCTTATTATCTATGGTCTTGGAGTTCTGGAAGCAGCTACTTTTTCTATTGATTCAGTGACTTGAAAAAGTCTGCTTCTGCTTTGCTCCTACTGGGCCTGTGCCAGCTCAGACTGAGCTAGACTGTGCTCTGCTCTCACTCGGTTGCAATATACCTTTTCTACTAACTTTCTAAATTGTCTTTGGCATCTATGGCTGAGAAGTCTGAAAATTACCACTGTTGCCACTGATTCTGTCACCCAGAGGACCATTCCTGGTTTGCTGGAAGCAGGAAAAAAAGATATCATTTTTGACCTGGGAGTTCTGGAATTTAACTGTCCTGTACCATATCCCAACCCCACTCTGCAGCAAAATGTCTTTCCTGTCAACTCCAAAGTGCTTTTGGACTGGGACTTTTTTATTTGTTTTTTATTAATTTTTATAATTATTACATTTTCTTTGATAGTAAATATGCATAGGTAGATTTTTTTTTACAACATTATCCCTTGTACTCCCTTCTGTTCTGAGTTTTTCCCCTCCTTCCCTCCACCTCCTCCCCTAGATGGCAGGCATTCCCATACATATTAAATATCTTATAGTATATCCTAGGTACAATACATATGTGCAGAACTGAATTTTGTTGTTGTTGTTGTTGGAAAGGAAGGATTGTATTCGCAAGGTAAAAATAATCTGGGAAGAGAAACAAAACAAAAAAATGCTCACAGTTTACACTCATTTCCCAGTGTTCCTTTTCTGGATGTAGCTGATTCTGTCCATCATTGATCAATTGGAATTGGATTAGCTTTTCTCTATGTTGAAGATATCCACTTCCATCAGAATACATCCTCATACAGTATCATTGTTGAAGTGTATAATGATCCCCTAGTTCTGCTCGTTTCACTCAGCATCAGTTGATATGTCTCTCCAAGCCTCTCTGTATTCTTCCTGTTGGTCATTTCTTACAGAACAATAATATTCCATAACATTCATATACCATAATTTACCCAACCATTCTCCAACTGATGGACATCCATTCATTTTCCAGTTTCTAGTCACTATGAAAAGGGCTGCCACAAACATTTTGGCACATACAGGTCCCTTTCCCTTCTTTAGTATTCCTTGGGATATAAGCCCAGTAGTAGTATGGCTGGGTCAAAGGGTATGCACATATTGATAACTTTTTGGGCATAATTCCAGATTGCTCTCCAGAATGGTTGGATTCTTTCACAATTCCACCAACAATGCATCAGTGTCTCAGTTTTCCCACAGCCCCTCCAACATTCATCGTTATTTGTTCCTGTCATCTTAGCCAATCTGACAGGTGTGTAATGATATCTCAGAGTTGTCTTAATTTGCATTTCTCTGATCAATAGTGATTTGGAACACTCTTTCATGTGAGTGGAAATAGTTTCAATTTCATCATCTGAAAATTGTCTGTTCATATCCTTTGACCATTTATCAACTGGAGAATGGCTTGATTTCTTAAAAATTAAAGTCAATTCTCTGTATATTTTGGAGATGAGGCCTTTATCAGAACCTTTAACTGTAAAAATGTTTTTCCAATTTGTTACTTCCCTTCTAATCTTGTTTACATTAGTTTTGTTTGTGCAGAAACTTTTTAATTTGGTGTAATCAAAATTTTCTATTTTGTGATCAATAATGGTCTCTAGTTCTCCCTTGGACACAAACTCCTTCCTCCTCCACAAGTTCCAGAGGTAAACCATCCCATGTTACTCCAATTTATTTATGATTTCGTTCTTTATGCCTAAATCTTTGACCCATTTTGATCTTATCTTAGTATGTGGTGTTAAATGTGGGTCCATGCCTAGTTTCTGCCATACTAATTTCTAGTTTTCCCAGCAGTTTTTGTCAAATAATGAATTCTTATCCCAAAATTTGGGATTTTTGGGTTTGTCAAACACTAGATTGCTATTTTTGTTCACTATCTTGCCCTGTGAACCTAACCTATGCCACTGATCAACTAGTCTATTTCTTAGCCAATATCAAATAGTTTTGGTGACTGTTGCTTTATAATATAGTTCTAGGTCAGGTACAGCTAGACCACCTTCATTTAATTTTTTTTTCATTACTTCCCTTGAAATTCTCGACCTTTTGTTGTTCCATATGAATTCTGTTGTTATTTATTCTAGGTCATTAAAATAGTTTCTTGGGAGTCTGACTGGTATAGCAGTAAATAAATAGATTAGTTTAGGGAGTATTGTATTTGCTTGGCCTATCCAAGAGCACTGAATGTCTTTCCAATTATTTAAATCTGACTTTATTTTTGTGGCAAGTGTTTTGTAATTTTGCTCATGTAATTCCTGACTCTCTTTTGGTAGATATATTCCCAATTTTTATACTATAGACTGTTATTTTGAATGGAATTTCTCTTTGTATCTCTTGCTGTTGGATTTTGTTGGTAATGTATAAAAATGCTGAGGATTTATGGGGATTTATTTTGTATCCTGCAACTTTGCTAAAATTCTGAATTATTTCTAATAGCTTTTTAGCAGAGTCTTTGGGGTTCTCTAAATATACCATCATGTCATCGGACTGGGACATTTTTTTCACTCCATCATTTTGTGGGTTCTGTTCCCTAGGACTTAGAGTCATTATTTAAAGATATTTGGAGAGCCTTGGGGAAGAGATCAGGGGAGTCCCTGATTTTACTCTACTATCTTGTCTCTGCTTCCTCCCTTATTAGTCTCTTTTTATTTAGTTTGGATCAGAGATTTCAAAGGTGTGAGGAATTTCTTGTATGATGATTCCTTTTGTAAATAATCATTGGAAATTTATCCATAACTTTTAGTATATGAGAGTAACTTGGAGCACTGTAAAGTGAAGTGAATTATCTGTGTTCACACATTTTGTATGAGTCACTGGTAATAGTTGAACTCTCGGCTCCCAAACTCCAAAATCAGTGTTTATATGTAATGTCAGTTTGCTTTTGAAGGTTACCATAATAATTGTTCTACTCATTTTTTTCAATGAGATTTAGGTAGATGTAATGTAGGACAAGTCACCAATCTGCTGTTATTTTAACTTTTTTTCTTGAAGAGATACTGGAAGTTTTAAAAAGAGCAATGTACCAGAAATAAAGAAGATATGAGTTTAAAACATTCTTCAAGCCATGGGAAAGTCATTCAACTCACATTATCAGTTTTCTTATTTTTAAACAGTGCTAGCAATAGCATCTACCATACAGGGTTGTCATGAGGATCAACTGAGAGGTAGTATGGCACAGTAGCCTATAGCCAGGAAGACCAGAGTTCAAGTCCTGCTCTTTTTACACACTTCTTGCCAGACAAATCCATATTTATTCATTTGTGACTTTATTCCATCCTTCTTTTTCCAGAAGATTGCCCATTCTCTATCATCTTTACTATCTTATTCATCATCTTCATTTGTTTTCTGTCCATTGGTTACTCCCTGGCTACCTATAAATGCCTTAATGTTTCCCTCATCCTTCATAGACCATCACTTGCACTGTCTGTGCTTCTTAGTTATCACCTTATATTTCTTCTACTTTTCCTGGCTTAACTCCTTGAGAAAGCCATCTACAACTTGGAGGTATACTTCCTCTCCTCTCATTCTTGTTTGAATCCTATGTAGTATGTCTTTGTTCAACTGAAACTACTTTCTCTGTAACTACCAATGATCTCTTAATTTTGAAATCTAAAAGTGTTCCCTCAATCTTCATTCTTGTCGACATTTTTACAGATTCTGTCCTTGTTGATCTGCAGTAATAGGGGAATTAAGAGGAAGAGTGAGTTTTGGAGAAAAAAATAATGAATTAACTTATAGATATATTGAATTTGAAATATTTTGGGGGTGAATTTGAGATATCCAATAGTCAGGCTGGTGATCAAGAATCATTTTACTATTATTATTATAGTCTATTGCAAGGTAAATATAATTAGTACCAGTTAAATTGCTCATAATTATTCATTCTACTGCTTATTACTTGCTCTTGCACTAAGGCCCTATTCTAGTGCCCCATTGTTATGAGTGGAAATGATCTTGAACTTTCAAAGGGTAAGACAATGAAAAGCAAATTCTGGATCCTATAAAGACTGAAAATCTTCAGGTATGAGCCCATGGGTGACTTCTCTCTGAAGTAAAGCTTTACTTACCTTCCAAAAGACTCATCTTCAGTTTGACTGCTGAATAATTATTTTCCTCTTGTACCAGATTAAATTAGAGAAGAGTTGACTCCATTTGGAGAAGCAGTTCCCATAATGATAGTACATATTCTCAATATTATGAATTATTATTATTAATATGAAATAGATAATAGCAATTGACAGGTTATATATAGGTAGACCCTTGATTAAAGGATGATTGTTATCCAAAGAAAAATTTAAAATTGTGATAGAATTTCCATTAAAGAAAGTAGCCTTTAGGCTACTTTTATTTTTAAACAGTGCTAATAATAAGTAAATGGTTTATTGACTAGGGAGTCAATTATGTTGTAATTATTATAAACATTATCATTTTTTGGATTTTTAAAGTTTGTTTTTTTCCCTTGCAAGAATCCTCAGAGGTAGGCAATATAAATACTATTGTCCCCATTTTATAGATGAAGATATTAATGAACAGATATGATAAATGGTTGCAGAACCAGCGTCAGATTTAGAACTGCTAGGATACTATCCTTTCCACTGCACCAGACTGAGTCCCAGAAAAATTCAGTTCAATTTATTTTAACAAACAATTGTTGAGAGTACATTATATCACATGTATAGTATCTGGCACTATTTATTGAAGTATGAAAGATGACAATGGGATTTTTTTTTGTTACTAGGAAAGTTCTTGTTTTTCAGACTACAAGGACATATTCTGCTTATGCTTTTGTCACTCAAATAATATTGGAGATTGATAACTCCCCATTGGTTACTTGACATCAGAAAATCTTTGATAAAATCTCTGATAATTTCTTAAAAGCTATTTTAATTGGTTCTCTTTTATGATGGAGTCTGTAAATTTCCTTCCATTTTTTCTTTTGCCATTTGTCAGAACGAAAGATCTAAGTGTCAATGTGTGAGCCTCAGAGTACATATGAGATAGGGAACTGCCTTCCAGATGAATATGATGGTGACTCTGGTTTCTCTGCCTTTTCTTCTTTGTCTTCCTTGTAGATAAGTATCACTGATCTTTAAGAACAAAGTTGCTAGGCAGCGAGGTGCAGTGCTTTTGAATAGATGCTTATTTTTGGTTGCAGAGTGAAGCAAAACTGTTAGAGTAATCATTTAAATTACATGAATATTTATTTTTCAATAAGTGGAGTTCACAAATACAACTCTAAACCCCTGATACTCACTTTCTATTCCTTCTAGCTGACATCTTTTCTCTTCTAACTCCACAATTTTAAAAATATGCCATTTCAAAATCTGTTTCTCCTAAGATATGACTATGAGTGATGTGGGAAGAAGGTTTTTATTTTGCAAATAAATTTTCTTATTTGCTTAATTTTCTGCTTAACTGGCTCCTTTTTTAAAGCCTAAATTGTATTTTAAAATTATTAAGCATTTATTTTTTTCTTTCCCACTGATTCCCGAGGAGTATAAGAACCAAACCCCTTGTAGCAAATATTTTCAAAATAAAAAAAAAATAAATTCACTCATTGGCCACATTGTAAAATGTATGTCACATTCTGCATATTGAACAAAGTATGCAGTATAAATAGAATGTTATACTATGGTGCTATAGGGAATGCCAAAAAGAACAATTTCAGAATAATCTGCTACTTTCTTCTATCCTTATTTGTTGCATTTAGACCTAGAACATGTAGACTTGGACTTAAATGAGTGAGCAGGGAGAAAAACACATGAAGGTTAAGGAAATATGAACTCAGTGATCATGCAGTCCTTAGTAGATCACTACAGATTCTTGTAGTGCCCTAACTTTGTCCTCAGAAATTCAAAGTCCCATTTTCTCTTGGGTTTCCTTGAATTAACAGATTAGAGTTGATAAGAAATATATAATGCAAGTGTCTTCTTATAGGGTGTCACTGTGGCTTCCTGGCCATAGTATGGAATGTCTCATTGAGAATGTTCTTGGTTTGTTCTATGTTTGAAAGGGGCACAAGGAGATTGGGCATGTGCCTTGTCCTGGCAGTCAGAGTTGAGTAAAGACAGACCAGAACAAAGCAGATGGTAAGAGAAATCTTCATTTCCAGAACTCTAGAGGAGACAGTTATAGGATGGATTTGGAGCCATGAAAACTAGCCATTGTACTTTGTACTTTCATGCATCTATAGCCATAGTTCTACTAAAAGCATATTTTAATTAAAGTTATTAAACTTGATTATTCTTTCAATCTTATTCTCTTCCCCCACCCAGATATTAGAGTTTAATAAAAATTCTATCACTAGATAAATAGATAAAATTATGTGAGTTTTTCCTTAGTTGTTTTGAATTACATGCGTGGTAGCTAGGTGAGACAGTTCATGAGAAAGCAGCTGTAAGAAAAGAGCTAGAGTGCATTCAGTGAAAGACAGTCACTGCTCCAGAAGGTCTCATTTTCTGGGTAGAGTCTAAAGAAAGGAAGGATATAATAGTCTTTTCACTGTATATCCATTTCTAATCCATTCAATTCCTTCTTTCTCTAGCCCCAATATAAAAATGCTAAAGTCAGTGATTTGGTCTTTTAGTCCACAAACATGAGCCATATTCAAGGCCTTTTATTCAGTACTTTTAGGAGTGATCTATAAATATAAATTATGCTCCTCAGATTATGCCATTTGCACAGCAATATATCCCATCCATCCTCCATGGATTCTCTTGCAGTGGCAAGGAACATTTGATATGGGAATGCAACTTTGGGAAATGGGACCACCAAAATTGCTCTCAAGACTGGTTTCCCTATTTGGTTTGTTCGGGTAATATAATAACTGCCTTTGTCAACATTGTGATTTTGTTTAGTAATTCCAATGTCTTCTTTTTATTCTCTTCAGAGATCGCCTCTGATTCCATGGAATTGTGATTCTAAATATTTTTGTTTAGCCTTCTTTTATTCAAATTCTTCTGTTCTGAGATGATGAATCTGACTCACAGGAGGAAAATGAGTTAGCAGGCAGAGTTCCAGTTTAGCTCTTGATCTGGCTTTGCTAATTAAATCACAGGATTGTAGGTATATTACTTCACTCATGTTGGCTTCAACTTTTATAACTTGAACAAAACAGAACTAGATCAAAGCCCTTAATTTGGACTCCATGAACATTTAAACAAAATCCTCGATAACAACATTTCAATATCATTGATTTCAATTGTACTTTTCTTATTTGGCAGCACCTACATTGGCTGAACTTTTGAGCTGCCTTTGATGTCGTTTAATGGTTCCAGCGGCATGTTTTTGTAGATATGTCTACTGATTCAGAGTTCAGTATTAAGATTACCTCTCAGCAAATTTCATTCAACTCCTGTATTTATTGTTATTCAGCAATCAATTCCATTTGATCCAATTCACTCAACAAACATTTATCAGTTTTTGTTTTCACTGTGAAGACAACTCTTTTTGAGCTCTTTTTGATTTTCTTGGAAAAGATACTAGAATGGTTTTGCATTTTCTTCTCCAATTCATTTTACCAATGAGGAAACTCAGGAAAATAGGATGCAATAAATTACCTAGTGCCATATGGTTAATGTTTCTAAGATTAAATTTGAACTTAGGAAGGTTAAGTTTTTCTGACTCCAGGCTCAGTACTCTATCCACAGGGGTACCCAGATGCCCAGATATTTGTCAAGTGCCTGCTGTATGCCAGAGACTGTGTTAGATTTTGTTTTGAATGAGATGAAAACATCACAGTGGTTGCCCTTAAGGACTTTCACATTCTCTGGGGAGGAATACACCCTGTGTCCAAGAGTAGATGCAAAATACTACAGTGTTAGTACTATATACAAAGTTCTAAATTATTAGGTAATATGTACAACAGTATTATGTAGTATATACTACACACAAAATACTATTGTATTATATAGTATATGCTATAGTGTTATGTAGTATGTACTAAACACAAAGTCCTACAGTATTATGTAATATGTACTACAGTTATATAGTATGTACTACATACAAAGAACTAGAGTATTATGTTGAATGTGCTACAGTGTTCTGTAATATGTACTATACACAAAGTACTATAGTAGTTATGTAGTATAATTTCATGAGACAGAGAATAACCAGTAATAATGGATGTAGGGCTGTAGAAATCAGTCTAAGCATTATGTGGGAAGTGATCATGAAACAAAGATTTGAATGAAGCCAGGCAGGTTATTGAGGGGATGAGGGGATGGATTCCAAATATGGGAACAAGTCTGGGAACAGGCAGAGACAAAGGAGATTGGATATTGTGGATAGAGAACTACAAGTTGGTCAGTTAAATCAAAATGAAGAATCTGTAAGTCAAGTGATATGAAACAGGCATAGGTCTGAAATTTTAGAAAGGGATTTAATTTGCTAGTCTCAGGGTTTTGTGTTTTATCTTACAAACTTTTAAGCAATGCAGTGAATTTTTTTAAAAGAAAATCTCTGTTGATCCACTACTATGACAGTGTCATTGGGTGATGTTAGGATGAGACTTGTACTTGTACAATGGACAATCTTTCAAAGAATAGCTAGCATTTATATAGCTCCTACTATATGCCAAATACTTTATAAATATTGTTTCATTTGATCCTCAAAAGCAACCCTATGAGGTTGGTGATCTTATTATGTCTCTTTAGATACTGCAATGTCTATGCCAAGAAATCTCCAAATATCACCCAGACACAGTAGAAAAATGTCTAAAAATGGAGATGTAGAAGTCAGGGGCACAGCATTTCATGCCAGTATAAAGACATGGAACTGGGTGATAGAATGTCATTTTCAAGGAAAAGGAAGAATCATAAAGTATGTGGAGGTGAGCAAACTATAAGACCACCAGAAAGTTAGGAAAGAGAACAGGTTGTAGGTTTAAATGCACAACAGAGACTTTTATAATTGTTTCTGGAGTTAATAAGGAGCCAATGGAAGTCACTGAAAGGGACAGGTAGGTGAAATAGTCATAGCTGTGCCTTAGAGAAATCACTTTGGCAGCTAAGTGAAGGATGGATTGGAGGAGAAAGATACTGGAGACATCAAAACCAGTTAGAATGCTGTTTCTATCATTCACATGAGAGTTAATAAAGGTCTGAACTAGAACTGTGGCTCTTTAAGTGGAGAGAAAGGAACACATTTGAGAGTTATGACAAGGGCCAAAATGGCAAGATTTGGTAACAGATTTGATAAGTGGGATGAATGAAAATGAATAACCAAAGATGATACAAAAGTTACAAGTATGAGGGATTGGTAAGATATGTAGTAACACTTCAGTAGTAATAAAAAAAGTTTAGAGGATGGAAATGACTTACTCACTGGCCTTTATGGGGAATTAAGAATTTAATTGCCCAATCATAGATTAAGCCTCAATATAAATGTATCTTAGAGAGGGAACATAGTGACTTCAACTAAATTCACTTTGAGGTACAAATAGTCATTATTGGGTTCCTTTTATGGAGTTATTTTCTGGAGACATTATGGAGTTCTTTCTAAAGAGGGGAGACTAAGAATATGAGTATATGGGAAGTTGAGACATTCAAAGGAAGACACTCAAAGTTGTATAAAATAAAATAAATAAAGAAGGGCAACACCATTTTTACTAAATTCAATTTGTTTTTAGTGATGAGTAAACAAACTCTGAGTTGTATTGGAGGAGAAATCCTATAAAACTCAGTTGTCTGCATTTGTCTGCATTTCAGGTGATTCTACAGTTATATCAAAGCCATATCTGAAACTTTTTGGCAGTCCCTGTGCAAGGATATCAAAGATACAAACCTCAGGACTCACATTTCAGAAATGTGGTCTATAAAAACAAGGCAGTTATTCTGTGTTGGAAGTTGGGCTGTAGCTCATTTGTTTAAGCTCTCATCAAAAGACCCAGAAACACAAAGAACAAACTTTTACAGTGCAATGGAACTGAGTCTACCATCTTCAATTGCAAAATGAACAGGGATATTTTAAAGATGATGTGATGAAGACGCTGAAATAATATATTCATGTAAAATCTGCTCCCAGTTCATTTGATATATCTATCAAGGAATTAATAGGATGGAATCCACTGCCCTGTAGCCTATCATAGAAGAGTAATAAATTAGGGGATTTTGAAGACTGAGACAATGGAGTACAAGCTCTTAGAGACCATAAAAATGGGACTTTTCTGGTGATGGCCTCTCAATTTATCAATCAAGATGGCTGACAAACAGTTAATGGATTTTAAAAACTCATGGCAATTCAAAAGACTACTTGCTAAGGCATCAAGGGGTTGTAAAACTATTGGTAAATTTACATTGCTGTAGCTATTATCTATATAATTTCACTGATTCTACTTATTTAAAGCTTTATAAATTTATTTAGGTCTTCTCATGTCTCTTTATAATTGTCATATCTTTTAAAACACAGTATTATTCAATGGAATCATACAGATAATTTATTTAGAAAAATCTATGGATACTTACTTTTTTCTAGTTCATCGCTATCACCCATTTGGTTTAAACTGGGTTTTTCTATTGGTAGTCTCCTTTGTAGAGGGCCCTGGAGAAGTGTGGAGAAAGCTTCTAGTGTGGGAGGAATGAATACCACTTGTTTCATTGTTCCTGGGAGTTGAGGCAGAAGAACCAATGTACTCATCAACAGAATGTTCAAGTCAGATGCTCAAGTGAGAGCCTTGGGTCTGTCATCGTTTATTTTCCTTCATCTTCTTGAATGTTTTTTTCTCCCAAATCTATCAGGAAATAATCTGAAAAAATTCACAATGAAAGCAGACACTTTAATAGTCTTCTGTTGTTAAATTCTATGGAGATATTTGGATTTTTAATGAAGTCTTTATTTGGATTTGTAATTCATTCTAACAATGTCTATGACTTAGGCCAATGCTTACCAGTGGAAAAGGGAATCTGGAATTCATGTAATTTCTAGGAGTTCATCTAAGGTGGATTGCAGTATGCATAAGTAGGAAGCTAGAAATGTGACTGTAAACTAGACTTCTGCAGGCTTTAAGTACAAGGTGAAGGAGTTTGTGTTTTATCCTAGAGGCATAACCAATCCTCTAAGTGTTTTTGATTATTGGAGCAACACAGTAAATTTTTGGGTGGCTCTCTGGCTGAAAGATTGGGACTTTTTCGGGGGTTCTAAAATCTATTTGGAGAGTGGGGTGCTCTGTATAGCATTAGATTTTGGAGACTGTCTTGAAATAGTGGGCTAAGTTATAGGAATCAGGAATAGACCATGAACAGAATTGGGGATACATGTCTTTAATCAAGAAGGGATCAGTGAGCACTTATTTGTAATGGTCAGTTACACCTTTTCTTTTTCTCCTTTGTACTACTTATAGCTCTAGCAAGTATCTGCATATGTAGTTCTATAATAAGCTTCTAAAATCTAATTTTTATGAGCAGTTAGCTATATTAACTTTGTGTAGTTGTGTAGTTGTTGTTTGTAGCTTTTAGTGTGTTGCTGAATTTTTGTGTAGTTGAATTCCACACTCTTTTGGTATTTTTATTTAATTGTAGGATAGTTCATTGGTTTTTGTCAATATGCCTAACTGGCATATTGGGAAGAAATAATTAACTCATTATTTTCACTAAACAAATTGAAATTTATCCTTTTTGTCAATTATTTAAAAAAAAATTATTATGAGAATGGGTCCCTAGGCTTTATCAAAGCAGTTCATAGAACAAAAAAGGCTGTTTATGTCTCCTTTTCTAGTGAGACTACTGGAACTGGGTAACAAACTGAGAGAAACATACTTAATTTTGATCTTTCCAATAGACAAGCCTGTTATAAGCCAGAGAGATAAGCATCCAGTCCAAGAGTAGCTACTTGCTTATTAGGATATACACAAATGTTTATGTGTCTTTTCCCTGTTACTCTTATTTAATGATTCAACTTTTCTAGGATATTAGTAGTAGTAGTAGAAGTAATAATAGTAGTAGTAGTAGTAGTAATGATAATAATAGTATCAGTAGCAGTCCTTTTCTTTGAACAATAAAAGAACCTGGACTTCTATACATATACAGGGATACATATGAAAAAATATAATATAGAGGGGACATAGCACAATAATATGCATACTGACTTGTGCCTTCATTCCCAGAGTTCACCACACTAAGACTGGTCAGTGGTCTCCAACATTGTGCTGGGAGGTTTTTCACAGTGGCACACGGGGAAGTGTCTGTGACAAAAGTCTAAGTAATATCTCTTTGGACAGCACATGCAAACAGCTGGAGTGTGGAGATCAAGGACTACAGAAGTCTAATAAAAAACTTGCAGTCAACTTACCAATGTCTTGTTGGGTCACATTCAGTGTCAGAAGCAGTTTGATATCTTTCCCTGGCACTGCCCAACTGGACTTTCATAGCAGCATCCTGAACATGAAGTCTGGCTCAATTGTGATACTGATTTCTCTGTATAAGAGCTCTGAGCTGCAGTAGGCTGAATAGGGCAAGGGAAGATGAAGCATTAGATGCTCATTTGAGGCTTGGTAGGAAGTCATGAGTAAAATATTCAAGCACAACAAATACACACAATTGGTCAGCTTCCCACATTTGCACAAGTATTTATAGTTTCAAATTTGTCTTTTATCTCTGTTGGCATGTGTTCTCTAACTTACACACAGTAAATGTATTTTCAAAGAGGCTGAGAATCAAAGGTGGAAAAGATGGCTCCTCCATTCGAGTGGAAATCTAGCATGGTGGCTCCCTGGGAATGGTATGAATTATTTTTCTTCATAGCTGATTCATTATTTGGGAATCATTTAATTTTACCATGCCTAACACTTCTGGAAACTATAATAATCTGGTCCTTTCTTACTCGTCATTAATTTGAAGTCAAAATTCTTTGTATTCAGCTGAAGGAAGGTTGCAGTTTTTCATAGGAATGTGTGAGTAGGTAGATGAGAAGTTATGAGGTATGATTTCAGGAGCCTAAATACCATCTGGAATGGTAAATTTTTCTTCATTCTCTCCAGTTCTTATTCTTATCTACTCATATAGAATTCACTTAATACTTGTTTCAGTGAATGAATTACCTTTCCCAACCAGGAGATCATTACATACTTCAACAACAATACTATAGGAGGATCAATTCTGACGGACGTGGCTCTCTTCAACAATGAGATAAACCAAATCAGTTCTATCTGTTCAATAATGAAGAGAACCAGCTACACCCAGAGAAAGAATCTGGGAAATGAGTGTGAACCACAACATAGCATTTTCACTCCCTCTATTTTCATCTGCTTGCATTTTTGATTTCCTTCTCAGGTTAATTTTACCTTATTTCTAAGTCTGATTTTTCTTGTGCAGCAAAATAACTGTGTATATATATATATATATATATATGTATATATATATATTGCACTTAACATATACTTTAACATATTTCACATGTATTGGTCTATCTGCCATCTATGGGAGAGGGTGGGGGGAAGGAGGGGAAAAGTTGATAAAGAAAGTATCTTCACAAGATATTTTTCTAGGCATTTTTATATATACATAAATATATATACAGATGTGTGTGTATGTATGTGTGTGTAATTTCCTTTGTTCACCAAACATTCCTATTAGGTGTATATTACCAAATGACAATTTTGCACAGTAGAAAAAACATTGGATTTTGGAGGCAATTGATCTTAGTTTTCTCAACCCATGGTTTAATGGCCCTTAGTTTCTTTATCATCTTAAAGAGAAGTTTGGACCTCTGGTATTCTTTTATTTTAAATTCTATGATAAAATGATATCTGAAGAATCCCTACAGAGAAGTCTCTATCAGCAACTTGCTTTGAGGAAATAGCTGTTGCTATTATCCAGTGGTATAAGAGATTCTTCTATGGGTATATAGTTAGCATTAATTACAATTATTGTCTATCTTTGGCAGGAGCCCTGTCTTGACCACTGTAGTCTAAAGTACCTCAAATTCCATCTGAATATAGAAGAAACTTTTACAACAATGGGAAGGAACTTAGAAATAGAGACTATATGTAAATTTTGAAGAGGCTGATTGATAACTGTTAAGTTTCCAATAATCTCACATTGATCAGTTAGATTGCTATGTGCACTCAAATGGTGAATCTCTTAAACAGGAAAAAATGAAGGGGAATAGCTTGTTTGCTTTCCCTCCTTTGCTCTCTCACACGTCAACAACCTTAAAATGAATAGAAACGTTTCAGAAGAAAACTAATGTTTCTGTCCCATTAGATCTGATCAGACTCACATCATATATTTTGGAAGAGACTAATGAGATAGTCACCTGTCTATAGACTTTGTCACCACTTGTGATAAAGGAGAATATATATTCTGAGACTTGTATAAAATCAGAGATGAGGAACTTGGGAAGTAATTTATTTAAACTCATACTTAGGGAGTAAATCTCATTATAGATAACTCTCTAAGGCAGCGCATTCTATTTGGGATTTTTCTGTTAGGATGGGCAAACTAGGTGCCACAGTTGATGGAGTTCCAGACCTGGATTCAGGAAGATTCATTTTTGTGAGTTCAAATCTGGCTTTAGACACTACTAGCTGGGTTTCTGTGTATGTTTCTGGGCAGCTCATCTAGTCTTGTTTGCCTCAATTTCCTTATCTGCAAAATGAGCTAGAAAAGGAAATGACAAACCATACCAGTATCTTTGCCAAGAAACACCCTCCTTCCAAATGTGGTCATAAAGCGCTAGACATACTTGAAAATGACTGAAGTTGTTAAGAGGGTTTTCCCTCACATCCAGCCAAAATCTGTGTCTTGTTAACTTCAACTAGTGAGCTAAGTTCTGACCTTTATTGCAGATTCTCCAAGAAATAAGTAATCAAATGCACTTATTATATCCCTAGGATTTCTCATGGAGTCAAGTAGACTAGAGTTTGAGTCTTGCCACAGACATTAATTATGTCACTAGAAGCAAATCACTTAACCTCTCTCAGCTTCTATTTTCTCATCTGTAAAATGGGGATAATAATATACTTTCCTCCAAGATATCCAGTGAGATAACTCTTACAAAATGTTTCCCAAACTTTCAAATGCTGCTCTAGGTTTTAAAATATGGCTATTTCCTTGACTTATTTTGAATAGCATGATTTTAAACGTATTTTATGTCCTTATTGAGTTATCTTGAGGGATATAGATGAAGAGATTGTAATTCTTCATATTTTTCCAGAAAATATTCTGCTCTTTATAGACTTAGAAACAGTCTTTGGTATAGAAAATCATATCCAGTTTTTGACACCTTCAGAACCTAGTTATGATTATGTGGACACTCCCAATGCTATGATCTTTGTATGACACATGCATAGAGGATCTTATATTGGAAGAGAAGCAGTTTTCAGCCATCCATTTAATTTAATTAACTATCTTTTCATCATATGTATTTCATTTTTTTCTTAAATAATCTTGAAAAACCCCTTCTCTAGAATTTAAGGAAGCTTTCCTGATTTTCAGTTATTACTTGATTTTCCCCTTCCTGTCACCCCTAATAACTATTTATTTATTTTGTAAACAATATGTCCTGTACTTATTTCTCTATGAAAAAAAATGTGTTTTTCATAGAATGAATACTACTTAAAGCAGGAGCCCTCATGTTTTTTATTTTTGTTTTTTTTTATTGGTATTTTCACTGTATAACAAAGTACCTAACATACAGTATATGTGTAATAAATAACTGTTGATTGTTTATTTTTTTGGTCAATATGAGCCACTGCTTTCCCATGAAACTTTTGAAAGAAGAGAGGACTAGGTCCATGAACTAAATGGTGTAGGGCATAAAGATGTTCTAGCCAATGAAAAAGATTTGTGAGCACAGGAACATCACAGTGAGGTTAGAAAGCCTTCATTTTCTTTCTGGATGAGTACATAAGCTCACCACTAGGTGACAAGGAGAAGGATGGACATTAGGGTTTGTTTTTTTAATTGGGTTAGCAGAAGAAACAAGGTTCAGGCACAACAGTGGATCATACATTTTTGATCAAATTCAGGGACTTATAATAGGCAAAATAATAGAGAGGGGGGAGGGGGAGGAGGAGAGGGAGGGTGAAGGGGGAAAGAGGGAGAAGGGGAAAGGAGGAAGGAGGAGAGGAAAAGGGGGAAGAGGAGAAGGAGAGAGGAAAGGGGAAGAGGAAAGGGAGAGGGGAAAGGGAGAGGAAAGGGAGAGGGGAGAGAGAGAGAGAGAGAGAGAGAGAGAGAGAGAGAGAGAGAGAGAGAGAGAGAGAGAGAGAGAGAGAGAGAGAGAGAGAGAGAGAGAGAGAGAGAGAGAGAGAGAGAGAGAGAGAGAGAGAGAGAGAGAGAGAGAGAGAGAGAGAGAGAGAGAGAGAGAGAGAGAGAGAGAGAGAGAGAGAGAGAGAGAAGGAGAGACACACAGACAGACAGACAGACAAAAAGAACAATCTCTATTCAGGTTTTGATACAAACAGATAATGAAGCCAGAGTAAGTGTGAGGTGGAACAGGTCCACCAGGATTTTACTCTTCAGTGATTTGTATAATCCTTGCCAATCAAAGAAAACCTTTTGATACTAAATGAGGGGCTAATAATAGTAAGAGAAGAATTTATGTAGCAGAGAGATTATAATTTCTCAGAAGCTATAACCTGTCATTGTTCCTTCCATTCTCCTTCATTTCCTTCCTTCCTTCCTTCCTTCCTTCCTTCCTTCCTTCCTTCCTTCCTTCCTTCCTTCCTTCCTTCCTTCCTTCCTTCCTTCCTTCCTTCCTTCCTTTCCACTAATTTTATAGCAGAAATCCTCTATTGCTTACTTTTCATAATATTCAATTTTATTAAAATACTTTGCTTGGAATGAATTATTTTTTGGTTGATTATTAAAGTAAATTCATTGGTAAGGCTGTGGTTTTGAGTAGATATATAACTTCAAATTATCCTGAAACTTTCTAAGGATTTATAGGATATAAGGATATAAGGATATAGCAGATTCTATATATATTGAGCACTACTCTTCATTCTACCTATTTTTCCTAATTAGTTAGTCTTTAGTTCTGTCCTTACTCTTCCACATTTTCTCTTAGAGCAGTACTCATGCATGAAACTTTCTTGCATTTGCCAATTGTAAGTAGACCATTGACTTGGTGTGTGTGTGTGTGTGTGTGTGTGTGTGTGTGTGTGTGTGTGTGTGTGTGTGTGTGTGTTTGTGTGTATAATATATATGCATATACAGAACCACCCCTTAAAATAAGGTGGTTACCCCAAGCTTATACTTGAAAACTTCTCACAAATGTTAGTAACACAGAAGGCCATTACAAATAGTAAATGATGAATTAACCTATTGCCTCCCCAAACAAAATAGCAAACAGAAATTAGAGAAGTTATACAGATTAGAATTAACTACCTTATTGTGAACTAGCAGGCAACCATCAAGACTTCCCATAGGCTCAGTGTTTAATAAAGCAGAGAGTTCCCTACTGCTTTTCCTTGATTATCACTGCCCATAAATTCTTCTTGAAATTATTTTCTCATTTGCTGTCCTTTGTAAAACTTTCTTTCCTGCTGTTTACTCAATAGTATGAATTAAACTAATGAAGCTATAAGATATGGAATGAAAGTGTGGACAGATTCCCATGAATATCTTTCCTTTGACTTTTCTTGAACTTGAAACACCATGCTGTGACTATCTTTTAAGTAACTTTTATCCACAAGCTGATCATCTGTCATATTATGTTTTGTGAGCATTCTCATATTTTGAAGCCTATGGGCTTTATCAAGGTCCAGGGCTGACATTCATTACTTTTTTCTCTCCTGACTTCTGGAAAAGAGTGAAGATGAGAGTTATAGATGAACAATTGAAATTGAGGTGGAATTCTGTGTTCACATTCTTTTAGCATTTCTTTGGAGAAGAGGTTTTCCTTATTCAAATCTGAAGGCTCCTAGATTATGCTTCGAGTTCAATTTTCTGTAGCATCAGGCTATCATATTTGGAATAGTCCTCTACTATCATTTTATGTGAGTAACTTTTAATCATCATCATAATTCCTAATGAGTATGTATATGTAGAGGGGTTGTTATTTAAATTGTTTAAATTTGTTTGGATTATAAGTTCTTTTTGGGTAAGAGCACATCTTTATAGATCTCTAGACAAAAAAGCCTATCTTCCAAACTTTAGTTACTTCAAAATCAAATATGTGAGGAAATCACACATTTCCTCTAAGGAAAAATTGAAATACCCATTTGGTTTTTGGATTAAAGTCAATTATGTAAATATGTATTACATATAAACATTTTTGGTGTAATTTTTTTTAAAAAATATTGTTCAGTAAATTCCTTAAGGGGTATTTCTACTTGTCAAGGATATTTAACCAGTATTTCTGGGTTAGACCCAAAGTTTCAAAGCCAGGAAAAGCTTGCCTGCTCTGTGTTCTTACTTCCAGTTCTCAAACCTGAGCCAAATATGTAGAATTGACGCGTTCATTCCTTGACAATTTTTCTGAATTTCAACATTCTAGTTTAATATATAGCAACTCCTAAAGAAAATTTCTAAACTTAGAATCTTGTTTGTTTCATGAGAATAAAGTAGCTCAAGCTTAATTGATCCTTCAGGAACATTTAGGAGAAATTCATTGGGGAATATTTCCCAGATGACCTCACTAAAATATAAAGAGCTGGCCATTCTGTGATAATTTCAACTGTTTTTATTTTAAAGGCCAAATTAGAAAAGAAAGGTGTGGAGACAAAGCTATTTTATTCATATTACATCTAAACATTTCCAAAAGACTGAGAAGATTATTTTTCTTTTGGGAAGGTAGGTTTCTCATTTGTAGAGAAGAAAGGATTGGACAAAATCTGTCATGTTAATACTAAATGACAGGAACATTTCATTTAGAATAGGGATACCTGAGTTCAAATTCAGGCTCTGCTGTTTATGACGAGTTATCTTGGGCAAATTTTTGGCCTCTTTGGGCATCCATTTCCTCATCTGTAGAAAAAATGAAAGGGTTGAATTTGATGGCTTCTGAGTTCCCTTTAAGGTTAAGATTTATGACCATTCACTTATATTTCTGTTTCATGATATAAAACAATTTAAAAAGCCACAACTCATTCAGTTTATTTTCTTTTCAGCAGAATTATATGAAAAATATTGCTGTTATCTATTTCATGATTTTTAAATCTCCCATTCTATAACTAGCTATTTTCTTCCCATAACTTTCCCATATCTTTTCCCATACCATAAGGTAGCCAATGTTATTTAAATGTGACATCTATCTATATTTACTACTCGTTGTACAACAAATATCTACATTTAATCACAAGAAGAAATGAGAGGAAGTGTAGTGCAATGTGATTTGGGTTTTTAATATAGGTCATGGATTCATAACAAACAGTCATTTAGTTTGCCATTTCAGCAAGGACACTTCCTTACTATATTTCCTGTAGAAATCTAGTGCAACTCAGAGACTTGAGCTCTTTTTCTAATAAGTCATTCCTATTCTAAGTAGTCACAGTTGCTTTTCTCAGCATTTTTTAGACTTAAATAGAAGAAGGCTATCATAGGATGATAAATCTATGCCTAGAAGGAACCTCAAAGACTCTTTATCCAAATTCCTCAAATTTTACAGTTCAGGGAACTGAGTCTCAGGAGACAATTGTCATTCAGGCAGGAAGTGTCAGAGGTAGGATTAGAACCCAAGTTCTCTGACTCTAAGGTTAGTTTACTCTTCACTATATCTCAATAAGAATGAAAGAACAATAAATAAACATAAGAATGATCTTGAAGGATTTATTTTTTTCTTGATGATGGTGGTATATTCCATTCTGAAGACAGGAGATTATCATCAATGTTTCTGGCATTCACTAGTTCACAAATTCATTGTTTCCCATTGTTTCCCATTGTTTATATATATAAACTTATTTAACATCTCATACATCAGAGATAACTATGTTTTAAACTTATTCTCAAAGGGTATAGAACCAAACTGACTTTTATAATCATGTTTCCAAAGAATGTCATATTCAGGATTCTAACACCAGGAACATATGCCCTCTCTGTCCTTACATGAATATATATGAGGGTAGAATCAGTTCAAAGCTTTTTTGTTGTAGTGAAAATAATACTAGAGTTAGAGTTATAGGACTGGAATTCACACAACAATTTTGTTAGTTTTACCTCAAGCAAATTTTTTTCCTCCTTGGGGCTTCAGTTTCCTCATGTGTAAAATTTAAAAAGATAGATTATTTGGAATTGCTTATCCTACATATTATAGACTTAAAGAAAATATCTTGGTAATTGTATTTAACATATTAAGATTCAATGGGATTTCTAAGATCCCTTTTAGATCAAAATTCGAAGTTATTCAAAGCAAAAATTTCAACTAATTGAGGATAAGATGATGAGAAGAAAAAACAGGAAGAGAAGAATCATGAATCTGGTGATTTTGATTCATCTACATTTATAGTCCCAGATAACTAACTGCCAGGGAGCTCTGAGAGATTAATTGACTTTTCAACTCTATTTAACTATAATGTGACAGAAACAGGACTCTAACCCAGCCCATAGTGTTAGGACTCAATTCTGGCACTTTGTTTACTATGATAGGCTCTGGTTGAAGTCATTTTCTACCCTTTTATTTATTCTAGGGCTACATGAATGGATCTCCTTACTTTTCTTTTCGTGGGTGCCATATTGTTGCTTTTGACTAGTGTTTCCTTTTTCATCTTTCCAGGTCGAAGACTATGGATTCCTTTGAAAGTTTTCTAAGAAATTTTGCTGGTTAATGAAGGAAGGAGAAGTAGATAAGGACAAAAAAGTCCCTCAGAATAAATTGGAGAAGATCAACGGAGGGAAAGAAATGTAGAGGGAAAGAAGATGGAGAATCAGAAAACCTTGAATCTTCTACTTTTAAGGTAAAACCTTGAGCAATTCATTTAATGCAGATCTCATTTCCCTATTAGTAAAATGGAGACAATATTACCTCCCACCTCACAAAGGTGTTGTGAAGATCAAATGAAATAATATATCAGTTGCAGAGATCTGAAGATTAACAGTAAGATGTTCTTTGACAGCTTTATGATATGGTGGGGGTGTATTTAATTAAAAATGACAAGAGCTTTAAAAACACTTAAAATTATACTCTATAGCATATAAAATGCATTATAAAGGTCAACTCTTATAGATGCAGCAAGGCTTCTTGGAGTCTGACCCCAATTAGGCTTTTCAATGAGCTCACTTACATTGAATATTTTGATGGAGACTTTATAAATATCTCAAAGGCAGTTAAGTGGTATGATGCTTAGAGACTCATCTTCATAAGTTCAAACCTGTCTTCAGCAATTTACTATATATACAACAAGTAACTTAATGCTGTTTACCTTAGTTTCCTCATTTGTAAAATGAACTGGAGAAGGAAATGACAAGTCAATCTAGTATCTTTGCCCAAAAAATCCCAAATGGGCTTATGATGATTCAGACATGACTGAAAAATAACTGAACTCACAAATATTTAATATCCCATAATACCCTTGGTAAAATGAGAAAGAACTGAGCATACAATTTTGACTTGGGATTGCTATGGTTACCTTAATCCTCTAAAGAAAATACAGTCTCTTCTTAACCTACATTTTCTTTGGCAGGAGGCACTGGAAGAGGAAGGAGAAGGACATTAGTTGTTTTCACGTGTCTGTGTGTGTGTGTGTGTGTGTGTGTGTGTGTGTGTGTGTGTGTGTGTGTTTTCTTTTGGTAGCTTATGGAAAAGAATGTCTTCTGAGTAAAAACTAAAAAAGATGTTTATTTTAAATTTTAAGCAATAGCATTTTAAGGAATATAAAACACTTTGTTCTAGATAATCATATGAAATACGTATTACAATTATCATGGATCTTTGTTTTGCCAATGGGAAAACCAAAGTTCAGAGTCAAAAATCTCTTACCCAAGGCCACTTAGTTAGTGTGGGTCAGAGTTTAAACTCAGACACCAGACTTTGGACTCTACAGCCTGTGTCCTTTCTACTATATCTAGATAGAAAAGGAGGACCTATAAGATAGTGAAGACATATTATCTTAATATTTAAGAATATTTAAAATAATAATAGCTAACATTTATATAGGACTTTAAGATTTATAAAGCATTTTATAAATAGCATCTCATTTGATACTCAACACTGATGCTAGAAGGTAGGTGCTATTGTTAGCCTCATTTTATACTTAGGGAAAGTAAGGCAGACAGAAATTATGTGATTTGCCCAGAGTTGCCCAGCTAGGAAGTGCAGTTTGGATTTGAACTCATCTTTCTGACTCCAGGCCAACGGCGCTATAAAGTGCGCTATCAAGTGCACTACCTGGCTGCTTCCTGAGGAATAAAATATAAAAGAATGGAAGCAAAGCAAGTAAAAATAAAACAACAGGACAGAAGAAAAGGGAGAGGATAAAGAAAGGAATTTAGGAAAAACTAGTGAATGTTGGAAGTATTGGTGAAGGAACTGACCTCTTGATTATCCCACTGACACTGTATATCGGAGCTAGTATTTTTATTAAATGATTCATGGGATGAATTTTTGACAATTTCTAACTTGAACATGATAACTACTAAAATTAAAACATTTTTCAGCTGTAATTGAAACTTCTGCTTCATGTCTCTACTAAAGCTCCACTGGATTTTTCAGTACTCTCTGTGAGGGAGCCTCCACTGTGTCAGACTTCCTCTGATTGATTCAAGAAGAAACTCTGGGTCAAATGGAACTCAGCAATCAAACCCTGGTGACAGAGTTCATTCTACAGGGTTTTTCCGAGCCACCTCCATTCCAGCTGTTGCTATTTATCTCTTTTCTCTTTCTGTACCTTATGGCCTTTACCGGCAACATGCTCATTGCCGTGGCCATCTGTCTGAACTCAAATCTTCATACCCCCATGTATTTTTTCCTTGCCAACTTGGCCATCATAGACATTGGTTGCACATCCACAGTTCTGCCCAAATTGTTGGAGAATTTTATTGTGGAGAAGAAATCCATTTCATATAATGGCTGTATGACTCAATTATATTTCTTCTCTTGTTTTTTGGGGACTGAACTTTTGCTTTTCACAGCCATGGCTTATGATAGGTATGTGGCCATCTGTCACCCCTTACGTTATAGTAGCATGATGAACAAGATGGTTTGCATGTTTTTAGTGGGTAGTGTATGGGCCACTGGCACTCTCAGCTCATTGCTACAAACTAGCCTGATGGTACGATTAACTTTCTGTGGTCCTAATCAAATTAATCACTTCCTGTGTGAAGTCCCCACTTTGCTACTGCTTTCCTGCAGCTCTACATACTTGAACAATATCATGATAGTCATTGCAGATGTTTACTTTGGAGTTGTCAGTTTTGTGCTTACTATGGTGTCATATGGCTTCATTATCTCTAATATCCTGAAGATCCGTACCAGGGAGGGGAAGAAGAAAGCCTTCTCTACCTGCTCCTCCCACCTCATTGTGGTCACTATATATTATACCACAATAACATACACATACATGCTTCCAGGCTCCAGTTCTTCTATGGATAATGGCAAAGTGGTTGCACTCTTATACACCACAGTCAGTCCCACTTTAAATCCTCTTATCTACACATTGAGGAATAAGGATTTCAAAACAGCTCTCAAAAAAATGTTTCCATCTATTTGGTAAATAATCAGATTAGCCAAGATGGCTTCTGGAAATATTATTTCTAAACACTATTATAAAATCTAGGTACAAGAGAAAATGTTTTTGAGAATGCTTTTATTCAGATTTACATAAAGCTTTTTCTTGTTAAATGCTGTTTTTCTTGTTAATCCTTTATCATCAAAGCTCTTCATAATCTAGTCCTTTCTTTTCTCTAACTTCCAAGCCTTCTTATAACTTATTATTGTTCAATTATCTCCAAATCTTCACTATTTGATTGACAATATGGTCCAGATGGTACATGGGCTGTAATGGCCATAGGGTTTTCTTGAAAAACTACTGGAGTGGTTTGCAATTTCTTTCCCTAGTGGATTAAGGCAATCAGAGTTTAACATATTTGCCCAGGGTTACACAGCTAATACCCTTGTTTGAGGCTGAATTTGAATTCAGGATTTCATGATTCTATCCAATTATACATCTAGCTGTCCCTTATATCCTATCTCCTCACCAATGCTCTTTGATTCAATGACACTGAGCTCCTTGCTGTTCCATGAATAATCACCTCATTTCTAGGCTCTGGTTATTGCCTCTGGCTGACACCTATTCCTGAAGTATGCTTCTCACACATCTCTACCTCCTAACTTCCTTGGATCCCTTCAAATCTCAACTAAAGTTCTACCTTCTTCAAAAAGTCTTTCCCAACCCCTATTAATTCTAATGCTCTAATGCCTTTCTACTACTAATTATTGCCTATTCATCTTATAGACACTAAGTGGTGTAGAAGAGTGACAGGTCTAGAGTTAAGAAGACTTTTTTTTTTTTTTTGCTGAGGCAATTGGGGTTAAGTGACTCATCCAGGGACATACAGCTAAGAAGTGTTAAGTATCTGAGACTAGATTTGAAATCAGGTCCTCCTGACTTTAGGGTGGGTGCTCTATCCACTGTGTCATCTGGCTGCCCTGAAGACATCTTTTTTTTTTTTTCAGTTCAAATCTGGCCTTAAATACTAGCTATGTAACCCTGAACAAGTTACTATCTGCCTCAATTTCCTCATATATAAAATGAGCTTGAGAAGAAAATATCAAACTACTCCATTAATCTTTGCCAAGAAAATTCTAAATGGAGTTATGGAGAGTCAGACATTACTGAAATGACTAAATAAGAACATTTATACAATATATAACTCATTTATTCAAAATTTCCCCACTTCCATTAAATAGTGAACTCATTTAGGGTAGGGACTATTTTTTGTATTTTCTTTTGTATCGCTAGTTTTTAATACAGTGATTGGCACATGGCAGGTGCTTAGTAAATATTTACTGACTAATAAACTTGGGGTATTATGTTTAGAAATGTATCTAATGCCTTAAATGACATATCACTCATTACCCTATCTTGATGGAATGGTAGGAAAGCATATCATTGTTGTCAAGAAGTTAAATGTGTTGCCTTGAGAGGTAATGGACTTCTGATCTTGCACTAGAAGCTTGATGACCATTTGTGAAGAATGATGCAGCCTGAGTTCTTGCCTCCGGAATGGAAGAGCCTCTGATTTCATCAACTTCCCCCCTCCCAGATCTATCTCTTTCCTTACCCAACTCAAGGAGTCATTCTTTGAAAATGTATTTTGTTATGACTTTTTATTTTGCGTTGTACTCCCCTTTCCTCAACTTCCCAAAGTATTATATTTTATAAGAGAAAATTAGAAAGAGAAAAAACCCTGCCGATAATTTGAAAAAGTCTGAAAATTTCACATTAATACCCCATCACCATCTCTGCAAAGTAGAGAATGAAGTACCTTTCTGTGTCTTTTATTTGGGTTCAGGTTTGGTCATTATATATTTTTAAAAATGTTTTATTAATGTTTTATTTGACATCACTAAAATTTCCTTTGGCATGCCTATCCCTTTCTCTCCCTGAGACTCATCCCATAATTTTAAAAACAACAAAAAAGGCAAAACAAGAGATTAAAATGAATGAAAATATGACAAACTAGACTTCTAGAACTCTCACCTGGGTAAATGGTTGGGATTTGGTTGTCTTCTCATGTCTCTCCTTTTGAATTATGTTTATTCTTTGTCACTTTGCAATAATAATTTTTGATGTAGCTTTCCATTTTCATTGTTTCATTTATATTATATATATATATATATATATATATATATATATATAAATATAATTTTCTTGGCTTGGCTTATTGCATTTTTCCTCCAGCCATTTTTGTCCTTCCAGGCCTTTTTGTATTAATTTTTCTTTTTTTTAGTTGTAGGAAGTAATAATTTGGGGCTGTCTTTTCATCAATAGTATCTGGTCATTATTGCACAACATTCAAGCAATCATTTTGCTCTCATTTTTATTTGTTGTTGCCATTGGATATATATGTTGCTTCCTGAATTCCCTTCCATTGTGACAATTCATATGTCTTCTTATGCTTTTCTACATTCTTCATACTAATTGTTTCTTACAAGAATAATACATTTGTATACCACAACTTATTTAGTAATTACTTAATAGGTGACCATTTACCTTGCTGTCAGTTTGTTATTGTTATTGGTGGGGGTATTTTATTATAGAAAGTGTTGTAATAAATATACATTTTTAGAGGAAGGGCTGTTATAAATATAGATTTTTTTGGGGAAGGGTCATATGAGACTTTTATAAAAATAATTGACTATTTTTGGCTTCATATCTAACAGTGCTACCTCTGAATCAAAGCATATGGACAGCTTATTCCTTTGCTTAATGTTACTCTAAATTACTTTCCAAAATGAATGGATTAATTAAAGTTCCATCAGCATTAGTGTGTGTAGCTCTTCCAACATTTGCTAAGGGGGAGTTTTTATTTTAATACCATTATAAGAACTAGAATTTGATAATACAAATTTTTCTTTCAATTGATATGCCTGGTCTTTTGTATTTCTCTTGTTATAAGTGATTTGGAGCATTTCTTTCATTTATCTTTTAACATATTGTTCTTTTGTGGGAACTATTCTTCTCTTTTGACTATTTTTCTATTATGATATGGTTTTTAGTCTCCTGTGTTTCTGTTCATTACATAGAGAACCTGGATATCTTACTCTTATCAGAGATACATGATAAAATATCCCAGTTTCTCTTCTTGTCACTATTATGTTCATTTTCTTAATGCAAAGTCTTTTAATTTCAAAAATCAATTGAAATTTATTGTGTAAAATTGGATTGTTTTAATGACCTTCAGGTAAAAGAATGATTGTTGTTTCTCCTCATTTCACAAAGACATTTTCAAATGCCGATGCCTTTGTTTAGTAGAAAATAAATTTTGTTTGATTCTAGAGTTTATACAAAAGCCCTTATGAAATAGAAATACTTAGGAGATGGATCACTGCTGTTCTATAGAGTAAATGCTTTCTTAAATTCTGCATTACTCCATTTATATATCTGGAGAACAACAAATTGTTATTTTTCTATGATAATAGAATATATAATATATGTATATATATATGTATGTAAGTATATACATATAATATGTATATATATTATATAATACAATAATAATGTATGTATATATACATACATACTATATATGTAATCAGAAGAAAATGATTTAAAATATTTGGGAAGAATAATTAAAAGACACAATTGTCTCATAAATTGCATAATTGCTAATTCAAATGAATCAAAATGAGTAGCGCCACATTTCAGTCAATTAAGTCTGATGAATTATGGCTGTGACCCATATCAAATATTATGTCCAGATGATTAAATAAATAATGGTGATTTGTAGTGTTCTTGTTGGTTTTCTGAAGGTCTGGAGCAGCCTTTGTTTCAATAGAGTAATCACCACAAGAATAGCCAGGGATAAAGTCAAAATTCGTTATTTCTTCCTTCATAGTCTAGTTTCTTTGCCTGGGGCTGGGTAGCTTTCTTGAGGCCTTTCAGATGGACATTGGTCTCAGTGGAAAAATGCAAGAGGCCTGCCACCAAGGTGGTGTGAGATGGAATGAATAAATTTGTCTCTCCTTGGCTCTGAGAGCTTGAGCTCCTGCCTCCAGTCTTCTCTAAGTCTGTCTGAGCCTCTTGGTCTCCCAGGAGAGCCATCAGGAGCCTGATCAAAGATGGAATGTCTCTAACTGAGTTTGACCCAGCTTTATATACTCTACTTTAATTACATCATTATAGATGCGAATCTTGTAGAATTATATTAAGTACTAATTATGTGTACTGAAGTAAAGAACTATGAATCACCATACTAAACTATCTATTGTCTTATCAATTCCACTCACTTAACACCTTGTAAGAATCCTTGTTTTAAGTACAGAGTTCTGGCCCACAACAGTGATTCATTATGACTGAAGAGAGGCAATGAGTTTCCCATCCCAATGGGAAGTCTTTAAGCTGAGATTTTATGGTGGCATATGTGGTGATATTAGAAAGTGGATTTCTGCTTTAGTTATGGCAAGAAACAAACTCTGAGGTCTTTTCCAATTCTGAGCTTCTATGATTCTGTCTCAAGGTACATTTATGCTAACAGATATGTGGGGGAGAGTTCCAGTTATGATGGCATAATCACTGATTTGTTTTAAATTTTTCCCACTTTCCATATCAAAACAGTAAAAAGTGCTAACTTAAATCATGCAAATCATAACCATATAAGAATTTACTTCAAGGTAAATAGTGCCAAATACCATTAAAAGTGTGACTTATTGGATCACCCATTTGTCTTCCCCAAACTTGTTCTAAAGACTCCAAGTTTGGGACACTATATGATATTGGGTTTCAATTTAATGTAAACGCTGCCCCTTTGTCAGAGATTCAAGCGTGAAAATACATTTCTCCCAGGCCCCAAGTGCAGTCCGATGTCACATATTTTCATCAGCTAGATTCTCTGTGCCGGGTGAAACAATTCATTGTCCACCTCAACCCCAGGTCTAGCTCTGTGCTTAGAGAAGCCATCTGGGGTACTGTTAGTGCCAGGTCTCCCATGTGCCACATGTTACTTACTGCCCAAAACTTCATTATCTGGGGGAAGGTCTGTATGTGCAACACAATCTTGTCTATATCCAGACTATATGTAAAAGAATTATCTGCTAATATCACTGATCTGATTTCTAACCCCTTTCTTTCCCCCTAGTTAAAATCTCTAAGCTGTGCCTTAAATGCCACACAGTGATTAAAGTTAACATCCAGCCCCAAATTGAAGGGAATATAGAATATCAACAAGGATTAGATTATTTTGTTTCTCCTTGAAACAAAAAGGAACATGTTACTACTAAGAGGGCTGATTATATGAAGGAACTCATAGAAATGTCAACAAAAAAAGTTGATAAAATTATAAGAAATAAACTATCATGAAAAAGGAGTCAAAATAATGAATAAGTACTATTGTGGAAAGGAAATAATTTTGAAATCCACAATAAAGGGGAAAATCCTGCAATAAATACATGTCCCAGAAATGACAGTGGAACAAGTCAAGCAAGAATTAAGTAAGAAATAAGAACGGGTGTTAAAGTTGAAAGTGAATCTCTCAAAAAAAAAAAAAAAAAAGCATCTTAAGAATTTGAGCAAAGAAGAAAATATCCTGCAAAAATATATTTTTGTACCAAGATCAGCATATTCAGAATGCAGATATTTTTGGATTAAATCTAGACAAGAAGATTGGAAAAATATATGACATTTCTATATGCCAAGGAAACTGAAGTGGTAAGTTACACAAATGTATTATAACTTTTATGTTTTCACAGTCTCTTCCCTACTCCAATTCCGTAGTACTTTTCACTTTTTATAACCTTTCAGAGATGAATGATAGTCCTTCAGAAATCAAAAACTCTTTTATCAGAATTCTCCCCACCCCCATGCACATGAAGATGAAGTCCATCTAGAGCAGCTGCTGACTTCATTAATTCACCCATGTGCTCTTCTGTTATATCTTTATTTATCCCATGATTCAATTATTAATGGCCTTTTAACCCACTCAGTCTTTTTTTAGGAAAATATCTTCCTCATTAGAGAAAATCAATGCAAAATATGACTTCAGTAACTCTGTCTTTATTCACTATTAGTTATAGTCCTATCATTCCAACCCATAGTCATATCTCTTAGCTTTTTTTTCTCTTAAAAGTATAACTATAATATATATATATATATATATATATATATATATATATATATATATATATATGTGTGTGTGTGTGTGTGTGTGTGTGTGTGTGTGTGTGTGTGTGTGTGTGTGTGTGTAGTATAGTTAACAAATAATCAGAACAGTTTATTTTTTATTTTTTGCTTTTCTTGAAACTTAGGCTCATTCTAGGCTCTTACTACTATTCAGATAGGCTCAGGCCATAACTCTTTTTTAAAAAAGTGTTTTCTCTTACCTTCTTTACTGCTTTATATATCTTTAAATAAATCAATTTGGTTGGTAAAGAACCTGTTCGTCACCCCAGAAAGTCTTTTTCTACATTACTCCTTTCCTTACTTTATAAAATGTTTTTCTCCTTGTGTCCTAGATTTATTTCAAACTATGACTCAACATTAAAATCAGTCATTTCCTGTTTTTAATCATAGTCAATTTTATTTTTTGCAATATTTTAAGTGGTCATCTGGTTTACTGTCTTCCAGCTGTCTTCCTTGATGAATTATTAATTAAATACAGGTAAAATGCTTCTGAGTAAGTTACAACTTTTGAGAATCTTTCATCTCTGAAAATTGAACCATGTTTTCTAACATATGTTATGGTAACCATTCATTATGATCAAATATGTTTACATGGTTTAGAAGAAATTTTCAAATTCTTTTCTCAGGACATGAAGAATCATAATTTGTGGTTATCTATGTGGGGATATTTTGGCTCAAAGAAATATTACATAAGATAGTCAGGTGTCATGTTATATTGTTTCATATCGACTTGTTGACACAATAAAACCAAATTTGATTTATTTTGTTTGCTTCTCCACAGAAAATTCATGTATTACCCTTTCCTTTGGTTGCAACTTTCTTATTTAAGATTCATTTATTCAGTGATAAAAATATTGATGTGGCTTTGTTCTCCTTGTCATACATCAGTTTAGTGGTAATTAGAAAGAGATCTAACAATTTAAATAAACTGTGCAAAAGGGAAATGCAATTTGTGTGACATAATTTTCTCTTTATAAATATGTTGTCTCATGATTCCTGCTTCCATTTCCAATTGCTCATAAACCATGCCTATAATAACATGCTCACCATTTTTATGGAAAAGGTTTCTCATGAATTTTTAGTCAAACAGCAAGCATGTATTAAACATCTACTACGTGCCAAGTATTTTTCTGGGTGCAGGGGGTACAAAGACAAAAATAATTTCTGCCATTAAGGAACTTACTGGTGTGAGACAATGGTGCGCATATCTACATATGTGTACATACATAATAACATTTACATAGGGGTTTAAGGTTTGCAAAGTGTTTTTTTTTTTTTTTTTTTTTTTACAAACATATAGATATAAGGTAGCTACTGAGTGAACGTATAATAGTTGGAAAGAAGAGGAAGTGTTAATATTAAAGATGTTGTTGTAGGTATATCTTGAAATAACTGAAGAATCCTGTGAATTAGAGTTGAAGATGGAGTGTGTTCCAGGTACTTGTGATAGCCAGTGCAAAGGCACAGATACTCATATTTTGTTTAAGAAAAAGAGTGAAAGCTATTTTGGCTGAAGAATGAATTTGGGAAAGAGAACAATCTTTCTCATAATAATGAGATTGGCAAGCTAAATTGGAGTCAGGTCATGAAAGATCTTAAAAGCACAATAGAAGAATTATATTTTATTTTTGCAATTATAGTCACTGTAGGGGCAGGGATCCACAGTGGATAGAGCATCAGCTTTGAAGTCAGAAGAACGTGAGTTCAAATTTGGCCTCAGAGACTTAACACTTACTAGCTGAATGACCTTGGACAAGTCACTTAACCCCAATTGCCTCAGCAACAAAACAAAACAAAACAAAACAAAACAAAACAAAAAAAAAAAACAAAAAAATAATAGTCACTAAGTTGTTGATCAGGAGATTGATGTTGTCCATTCAATCTACTTTAGAAACATCATTATAGCAGCTCTGGGGAGGATCAGTTGGAATGCAAAGAAAATTGAGACAGAGAAACTAATTAGGAAGTCATTGAAATAGTCCAATTAATGAGGGATGGGAGCTTGGAGGAAGGAAAGAAATGAGTATGAAATTTTTTGTGGAGGAAATGTGAGTTGAGAAAGAGCTAGTAGAGCATAATACTGAAGTTATTAACTTGGAAACCTGGAAGGATGATATATTGGAAAGATTTGTGGGATATGAGGGGATAGATAATAAGTTCTGTCTCAGAGATGCTTCTGGAATATGTCTAATAAGTAGTCCCAATGTGAGACAATAGCTCACTTCAAGAGAGTGCTGGGAAGGAGAGAATGAAAGGACAGATATATAGATCTGAGAATCATCTGTGAAGAAATGATAGTTAAACTTAACAAGCTGATAATGATGATAAAGAAAAAGATAAGGTGTGAAGCAATCTAAAACAGATGGACATATTAGACAGACAGACACTTTGGGCACATTTATAGCCTGAGAATAATATGGATGATAATCCAGAAAAGGAGAGGAAGCATTTAGAATGTAGAAGGAGAAAGAGAAGAGTGGAAGAGAGTGGCCACCAGTGGCCAAAGAATTGGAGAGGTAAGGAGGACAGATAAAAGACCATCAGATCTGGCAATTAAATGATTATTAGTGACTTTGGACATGATGATTACAAAGGGTTGAAGGATGAGTGAAAGGAAAGGGAGAAGAGGCCCAGAGTAAAGAAAGCTTTTTCTGGTAGTTACTGAGAAAAGGAAGAGATATAGGTTAGTTCAACTGTGATTAATCATTAAACCACAACAACCCACCAAGATAATTTATCAAATCAGAGTGTGGGCTGTGGTATATGCCACTGAATCAAATAGATAAGCAAGATTTGTAATTAACACATCAATTGCTTTCATGTACTTTGGTACTTCTAAAAAGCTTAAAGAAGTTTGAAATTTTTACTTTATAGATTGAATATTCCCTCCCTCTCTCACCTCTTATCTAAAAATTTCAGGTTCTCTTTTCATATCTAGCAAAATGAAGCAGTTGGACTAGAAAAACTAGACAAAGTTTCACTCCAATTAAGATCTCAGATGCAATTTAAAAAAGCAGCAAAAAAGATTGATTAATATCAGAAGATCTGGGTTATAAAGCTAGTTCTGCTACTTATTTATTTCATTACACTTTCCTCAATTTTTTTCTTCCTCAAACATGTGAGGGGTTGAATTTTCTGATTCTCAAGATCCTTTTCATATCTATAGTTTGATGAATGCCTCTGTGAATTTTCCCCAAGAGCTCTGCCCTGGAAGCAACTTCTATGTCCCTGTAGTAGTTATGGTACAAGCACCACTATCTAATTACTCCTTCAGAAACTTTTTTGTGGAACCAGGCCTGGCAGAACCCCATGAGAAAACTCTCATTATAACCCTTTCAGAGCTTTATTATTGCTCTCCTTAAAAATTGACTCGTTTATTTCTTTGAAGACTAGTGTGAAGGTGGTAAGAATTCTTCATACCATTATGCTTAGATGGCATAATGAATGAATATACTAATACCTATCCCCCAACTTTCCCAAGGGGAGAGCTCCATGTTGGTATGCATTTATATAGGAGGATCTGCTGGGCACCAATTTTCATGACTATCGGACTCTTTGGAATTTACTGCTTAAAACTGAGTGCTATAAAAAGAAGCAGAATTAGATATGGACTGAAATTTAGGAGATCTGGGTTTTAACATTAGGTATGGCACTGTGTTTTTTGAGAAGGTCACTTGACCTCTCTGAACTCCAGTTTCCTCCTTTCTAAAACAAATCAGTTGGGGTTATATGACCTTTAAGATTCCTCCTAAGTCTGATATTCTTTGATATTTTTTTCTTTGATGGTGGAAGTGATGACTAAAAGAAAATCATTGTTCAGAATCCCGATGTTTCTTGTCAGGTAGACTCTTATCTGTTAATTGCTACAAAGTGATGGAACCCTCTTATCAAATCATTCTCCTGTCAGTGTCTGTCCTTATTACAATAAATAATTTTAGGTAATGCAATGCCTTTCTCCTTCAGTTTTCTTCTATGTAAAAGGAAGGGGTTAGGTGAAATGGCATCTAGCATCCTTTCCAATGCTTATGATTGTCCCTGTTGGGATCACAGGGTCTGGTTGTCTGAGTTGTTAAAGACTCAGTGCCCCAGAGAGGTCTTTATCAAAGATGAGATATAAGGGGAATTAGGAGATATAATTATTTAAGTAGAAACCCATTTCTATTCTTGGGGAAGCTTAAGCCATCCTGATAGAAAAACTCATTTTTCTCTATGAAGTCATGAATATATATAAGGATATGAAATATATCATGTTCTAGTTGTGGTACCCTTCTAAAACTATCTTTTGGTAGTTTTTTTCAAAACATATATATAATTTTCCCATCATGGGGCCTTTGTTTATATTTTCCCTTCATTTTAAAAGACAGATCCCATGATTCCTCTTCCATGAAGTCTTATCTAATCCACTTAGTTATAATTTATCTCTCTAGGGAATACATATCAATTTATTCCTCTCTCAAGCAGTATTGTGCAGATTTTTAAAAAATGAACATAATCATTTTGCAAATATATCTACAACTATTGAAAGTTCCATGGAATAAATAACTAAAATTTATTCATCTTTGTATCAGATCATACCAGGGAATCATGATGCAGATTTTCAGAAGCATTTTAGAGGTGTGTGAGTCAATTATATCAGTCTGACTTCACATACAGTATCTAGATAGGCTCATCCTTCTATCTGTTTATATCAATCAGCACACATAGACTTGGTAGTGATGAAGAGCCCATTGAGTAACTAGGATGTTACATTTGCCCTTTTCCACAGAGGAACAAAATAAAACTCAGTTTTTAAAACTCAGAAGTTATTTGGCCGAGTATCTCATCAAAGGAGTGGTCAAGAAGGTTTCAGAGGTAAGACTTTCTCACTTTAATTAAGTGAGCATTAGAACTCATTGCTTCTTTCTGTGGGGTACCAGTTACTACTGAATGTGTTTCTGGGAAAGATCTGTTCTTTAAAAATAATGACTACATCTTAAACAAAAGATTCTTCCTTCATAACACTTGAATTCAGGTCATTAAAAGTATGAATTCCTAGTCTCAGAGAAGAGAGGCAAATATTAATCTGCTGAGAATTCTCCAAGTCTGAATACCCTAGGCTTCAGAGTGAGCACACTCATATTGACATATATCAGGTAGAACCTCACAGGGGTCTCATATCCTGCACTGTTTCTTTTTTTTTTAGTGTATTTTTCTCTAGAAAAGAAAGAAGATTTTTGGGAAGTACTGTTTTTGTTCAGGAACTGTTCTGGTTACCTTGAACTACTAATAGCAAGGTGATTTCTACTTATGCTCAGAATTAAACAAGGAACATTACAAGGGGAGCAGTTTTTGATATGAAGTGATTATCAACCTTTCCATCTCTGGAAGGCTAGTAAGAAAACAATGCTGGTAATCTGATTAAATTATCAACCTTGGTACAGGGAGGTGAAATTATTATTATATATACACATATATATATATATATTATAATAATGAAAAAAATCATAATATGTATAAAATAACATTCTGTATATATAACAATATGTATAGAATAACATTCTAAATAACTAAGTAATGAAAGCCGTTGTCCAATTTCTTCCTATAACTTCAATTATTCAAAGTGACTCTTCTCAGAAATAAAAATTGAAAATATATTCTGGATAATAAAAATTTTTCTCTCTGAATGGAATAAAGGGCAGTCCTTTTGGGATGGTCATAAGCCAAGCCCTTCAAAAGATAGGGAAGATAACAAAAAGAAGACAAAAGGTCTTCTTTGTAGAACTCTTACTTTTGTCCTTAATCTATCACCCATATTTTTTTGAGACTGGAAGAAAGTCTGAAAAGGACTTTTAGTTCATGTAAAATATTACATTTTTTTTTTCTCTGAGGCAATTGGGTTAAATCACACAGCTACGAAGTGTTAAATGTCTGAGGCCAGATTTGAACTCAGGTTTTCCTGACTTCAGGGCTGGCACTCAACTATAACAAACATTTTGTCTATGGTTGAAATGTATTTTGAACTTTAATGTAATCTTGTGTATTTTTTCTTTGCTAAAGCTCAGCTGACTTGTCCACAAATTCCATGAAGGAGCTCATGCTGTGTGGAACCCCCTTTGAATGATACAAGAGACATTGTCTTGTTGAATGGCTTTGAATAATCAAACACTAGTGACAGAGTTTATTCTACAAGGTTTTTCAGTGACACCTCAACTCCAGATATTCTTGTTTATAACCTTTCTTTTTCTTTATCTCACAGCCCTCTCAGGTAATATTCTAATTGTCATGGCCATCAGTCTGGACTCAGGTCTCCATACACCGATGTATTTTTTCCTTGCCAACTTGGCTATTTTAGATATAGGCTGCACATCCACAGTTTTGCCCAAATTGCTGCAGAACCTTATTGTGACGAAGAATTCCATTCCCTATGATGGCTGTATGACCCAGCTGTATTTCTTCAGTTGTTTTTTGGGGACTGAGCTTCTACTTTTCACAGTCATGGCTTATGACAGATATGTGGCCATCTGCCATCCCTTACATTATAGCATTATGATGAGTAGGATGGTTTGTATGGTTTTAGTGAGCAGCGTGTGGGCCATGGGTGTCCTTGGTTCATTGTTACAGACTGCTCTAATGCTGAGATTAACCTTTTGTGGTCCTAATGAGATTAAGCACTTCCTCTGTGAAATCCCCTCATTGTTGTTGCTCTCCTGTAGCTCCACATATGTGAACGATATCATGATGGTTATTGCAGATGCGTACTTTGGGGTGATTAATTTTGTGCTCACTATAGTATCTTATGGCTTTATCATTTCCAACATCCTAAAGATCCGCACCACAGAGGGCAAGAAAAAAGCCTTCTCTACCTGTTCCTCTCACCTTACAGTTGTCAGCATGTATTATACCACAATTATATATACTTACATTTTTCCAGGTTCTGGATCCTCAATGGATAATGGAAAAATGGTAGCTCTACTGTACACCACAGTTGGCCCCACATTGAACCCTCTTATATATACTCTGAGGAATAAGGATTTTAAAACTGCCCTCAAGAAAATATTTCCATTCATTCATTAAATAAGTAGAATTGGCAAAATAAGTGTAGCATTATTTTGAGTGTCCACATGTGAGGGATGATATAAGATTTTAAAATTTCTTTATTTCAATTTATAGAGTTGTCGTTTTCCTATAATTATTCAGGATGTTTTACTTGGATAGAACAGCTAGGTGGTACAGTGGATACAGTCCCAGGTCTTCAAACCTGGCTTCAAACATTTACAAACTGTGTGACCCTGAGCAAGTCACTTAATCCTGTTTGCCTCAGTTCCTTCATCTGTAAAATTACATGTAGGAAACTACTCAAATATCTTTGTCAAGAAAACCCCAAAAGGGCTCATGAAGAGTTGGACATGATTGAAAAGGTCTAAACAAAAATAAATTCATGGATGTTTTCCAAAGATACTCAACTCCCACAGTAGTACACACATATAGAGAATGTCAAGACAATAGATCATAGATGTATGGAATCAGAACTGATTTTCTTAGGGTATAATAAATTCCCAGTGTCCAGAAAACCAATTGGGTCACAGAAAAGCTTCTTTTTCAGGCTGGTCTTGATGACCTCTGAATGAAATTTTTATTCTGAGATGTTTTCATGTTATGAGAACACTATGATAATAGCTTTTAAAAGGAGATGTAAAGATGAAATCAGCAGAGCTTGGCAACAGCTCGGATATGAAGGGGGTTGGAAGCAGTTTAGTAAAGAATGTGGGATGAAAGAGCTCATCGGTGAAGAGCCCTGAGCATCTGTGCTTAGAACTGTGCCATCTTATAGTTTTACTAATGAATTACACCAACACATTAATAACATTTGTATTAGATTTACACATGAGAAGAAACTGAGAAGTACATCAAACATAAGAATCACAATTGAAAAAAAATTTCAATGTTGGAAAAATTAGCTAAAATAAATTATATGGGACCTAAGAATATAAATGCTGTCTTATTATCAATGAAAAAGTGATACAATACACAATGATTTTTATTCCACAGCATGTAGGAAGGTAAATATAATAAAGTATAAACTGTGATAGGCAAAGATAAAACACAACAATCCTGTTCAATAAGTACTTAAGTATATAACTTATATATAGCTTTTAGCCATATGATGATACAAGATAATTCCACAAGACTCATGATGGAAAACACTTTTCATATCCAGAGAAAGAACTATGGAGTCGGAAAGCAGATTAAAGCTTATTATTTTTGTTTTTGTTAGTTTTTTTCTCTCTTATGGGTTTTTTTATTTATCCTGATTCTTCTTTCAAATTTAACATAATTGTACAATCACTATCTAATTCCTTGCTATCTTGGGGCAGGCATGCCAGGTGAGAAGGGAAAGAGGGAGGGAAAATTTGGAGCTGGAAAATTTACAACAATGAATGTTGAAAATTATTTTTGCATGTAACTCGAAAAAAGAAAATACTGTTAAGCCCAAAACATTATATTCAGTCTACTCAGACTTATTTAATTCAAATCAATAAAATAATTATTAAGCACCTATTAAGTTTATGATGCCATTAAGTATTTTCTGGTTGCAAATACTAAAGCAAGGGAAGTAAAATTGTTTTAATATCAAGGTGATGCTATTCTTCTGGGGTGGGGCTGTATATGATATAGGAAAATGTAACTTTTATACAAAATAATTTGAAATTAAGCAAGAAAATTAGCAACTGAGAATGGAAGGGAGAGACAAGCTTCATATAACACTTAAGTACAGTGCTGTGAGAAGCTAGGAATTCTAAGGTAATCTATTTTTTGAAGAATACATTTTTGAATTGTACCCAGTCAAGCCAGTGCAGAAACAGGCAAGACAGTCCAGTGAGTTATTCCGCTAGAGCAATTATAGTCCATAAAAGTTCTGAATACTCAGTGATATCACCTGCAAATACTCGTTCTTTAAATGGGGTCCCCCTTCACTCTTGTAAAGACACAGTTCTTGCTCTTTGTCGATAATGAAACCTCAAAATTAATAGAGCTTTCTTCTCTTCTTTTCTAGTAGGTGTACCACATTCTTAATTTCAACTCATTATAAAGTGATTTTTTGTTTAGGATAATAAATCAAAATATTTCATATTTTTAAAAAGTGATGATGAAATAAGGTCACAGTGGCAGATGGTCTTTCAAATACAACTTGTAAAGCATTAACCATATTCTATATTTGTCTTCTTTGTAAAGTCATGATATATATTTAGGTTTCAGAAGTTTTTTGAATTGTAAACAAACAAAAAGGGTGAAAACTTTTAATAATGAAAAATGCATTTTAAGGTAATTCAGCCTAATTCCAATAATGATCAATTCCATTGTGATGTAGACTGTCATATGCATTGAGAAAGAGGACTGTGGGGACTGAATATGTACCACAATATAGTATTTTCACCTTTTTTTTTTTCTTGTTTACTTGTTTTTTTTTTCCCTTTCACACTTTTTTCCTTTTTTTTTTATTTGATTTTTTTTGTGAGTCTTGATAAATGTGGTAATATATTTAGAACTGCAGACTTTTAATGTATATTAGAGTATTTGGTGTCTAGGGGAGTGGACTGGGGGAAGGCAGAGAGAATATTTTAGAGCACAAGGTTTTGCAAAGGTGAGTGCTGAAGAGTATCTTTGCATATATTTTGAAAATAAAAAGCTATTTAAAAAACAGAAAAAAAAGAAAAATGCATTTGTAAATGATCTGTATTAGAAAATAAATTGTATCCAATGTAGCAAATTATAACATGTGTGGTACAACAGATACCTCCCATTTTGTTTGCTAATAAAGGGCTACACAATTCAAAACAATTGCATGAAGTTGTGAAGTCTGAAATGGGCAAGGTAGAGTAAAGAGATATTATGCAGGGCACTAAAAACTAGGGTGATGAATTTATGTTTTGTCCTAGAAATAATGGAGAAACACTAATGGATTTTAATTAACACACGATTAAAGCATAGGTTCTTAGCCTTTTTTTTTTTTTTTTTTTTTTTTTTTTTTTGGTATGGATACTTTTGCAGCTGATGGACACTTCAAAAATATATTCTTAAATGTATAAAATAAAATGTGTGTAATTGTCAAAGAAATTATATTTAAATAGTTACTACTTAAAAACAAAAACCTCAGACTCCAGGTAAATCACCTCTCTTTAGGTAAGAACATAAAAAACAACATTATGGAGGGAATACATTCTTGGCATGGAATAAGTCCCCAAAAATTGAGCTAAAAAGAGAGTTTGGGTAATAGGTAGTAGATGACTGTGCTTGGAACATGGAGTATGTAAAGCAGGATACTATGAAATAAATCTCGAAAGGTAGTTTGGATTATAATTAGGATTATAATAAGATCATATATTTGATCTTAGAGGCAATAGACTGCCACAGACAATTTTTAAATACCTTAGACAGATTAATCTAAGATCATGAAATCTAATATAAAACATGAATATCTTTTCTTCAACTTTTAATAGTTGGTCATCCAGACATGGGAAACTCATTATAATCTTGGTTCTGATTTTTTTATAGACAGTTGTGGTCTGTTACCCCCATGTTCCCTACTTTCATGCACTATTGTACAATTTGAATTGTGTGCCAGTGCAAGTGACCAACTTTTGCATCCTCAACATCTATAAAGGGAAAAACATTCTATAAATCTAAAGAAAGATATTTTAAAACTTATATTTTACACCCAGATTTCAAAATAATACTATAGAAAATCCAAATAAATTTGTTGACTAATTCTAATTATTTAATGAATAGAAAATTTTTATGGGTTGTTTTTTAAAATAATTGTTTCTCAGAGTGTAGAAAAAAACAGGGTTTAAATTGGGGTCCCCTGTGGTGCTTAAGAGAGCTACTATTTTACCATTATCCATTCAGGTCTCAGAACCCAGAAAAAAAAAGAAAAACTATGCATATATTTTTGTGGTATAAGACATGATGACCATCTCAAGGTCAAAGTAACAGATAGAGAATCCTTATTTTTCACTTGTATGGTGTTAGGTTCTTATTAAGTGCTAATGAGATAATAAGATATTAGGTTCTTACTAAGTACCAAGTCGGTACTTGACAATTCTCTAGTTCCGGCCTTTACTGGGGAGGAGCTTGCATGCTTAGGAGGAGCAAGTTCATTGATTGAAGTAATTCTTCCCAGAAGCCTTGCATTATCCTATGCCCATTCTCTGGGAGGATAAGAGGGCAGCACTCCAGAGATAGGTAGTCTCTGCTCTAGACCAGACTTGAGGCAGCTCTCTGCAGGAAGGGAAATCACTTCTCTGGACGAGAGTTAAGGGCAACTGTATGGAGACAACAGTTCTCTACAGGAAGAAGCATCTGTCTTAGAGATTTGAGTTGACACAGCAGATCTCCTCTCAGAGAGAGATTGGCAGCTTCTGGAGACAACAGCACATTACAATATGGTACAAATTTTTTAGAATGGTAGAGATGATGAAGGCAAAAGATAGTATGAGCACCAAACTGATCAACCTAAATTACATATTTTTAGTGGCTATCATGACATTGTTCAGGTACGTAGAGCTGCACAGCAGAAGTAAAGAGGGGATTTGGCATAAAAGTGTTTAATTTCACTGGGACTATAAAAGATTAATTACACTATCAGGCCTGTGTGTATTGATGAACTGACTGTAGGAGTGGCCAATACAATCCTCACCAAGAGTATGAAAAACATGATACTGAAATATAGTCTTATATGTAAAGAGTGGAAGATTACAACATATTTATTAAACCATGGAAGGAAAGAGAAAATGTTCAATATCTAAAAATCAAATGAATAAATCAAAGGAGATGATTTTTCTCTCCACAACAAGGTTCTCCAGTAATAGTATATTGCAGAATAGTATAAATGCAGCCAACATCTAAAATAGAAAGTTGGTAACAAAAAAAAATACATAGTAGATTAGATGAGTCCAGACTGATGCCATGAATATTAGTATGTTTCATATGAGAATTATAAGACAAGTAAAAAAAAAACAAGGAGCCAAATAAGAAAATCTGTAATAGATGTGTCTCTGGAAAACTTTGAAAAGCAAACCTGCCAATATTGTTTGATTTTTCATTGCTATTTGACCATATTATACCTCTTATTTAATTCAGCAGAAGTCTAGTTCAGTAGGGGATTGTAAACACATCTGTTTTGACTTTAGGAGAAATATAATGAACAAGTTGTATTAAAATTTAAAATAATTCTTCAATAGTAGACAAAATGGTTATCCTGACCCAAATAGTAAGTGTTCCAATGTTCATAATGCTCCCCTAGAATCAACAAATGAAAATAGCAATAATGATAATATTCCAAAATGAGAAAATGATCAGAAAATTCAATCTCTCCATCAGTGGCATTCACAACCATATATTCTTTTTTATACCTTGTTAATTTCTATCCAATATGTAATTTTTAAAAATGTTTTGGCTTTGCCTTTTTTCCTCTTTGAGGTTAAGGTTTGTATCATAAGTTTTTTTCTTATTTCTGTTGTATTATTAAAGAGTCCTTGGAATTTGTTGTATACAGGGGTTATAGAATCAGTCCTACTCTAAGAAAAATAAATTTAGCAGTTAAGTTGAGGATCAATTGGCTTTTAGTCAATTGGCCTTTAGAGACAAAGAAGATTAATTGGAAGACTATTTCAATAGTTCAAATGAGAAAATGAGGGTTTGGAATAGGACATGATGCTAACTAGTTAATGATGGTGTGAATAGAGACAAGGATATATATATATATATATATATATATATATATATATATATATATATATATATATATATATATATATATATATACACGCACACGCACACACACACACACACACACACACACACACATATATATATATATACATACATATATGTGTGTGTATATATATGTATATATGAGTATAGAAAGATCAGAATTAGGGTGATAGAGTTAGGAAGAATGAAAGTGAATACTCAATGATGGTAATATGACTGGAGCATGACTTCAACAGTTGTACCAGAACATTCAGAATCAGAGAAAGACAATAATTCTGTTTCATACACGTTGATCTCAGGTATCTATGAGACAGAAATTGACATTGCCCAGAAATGCCCATTTTTCTCTACAGGAAGTTTGATTCAGATCCATAGAATTTTTCAGAAACTCCTTCTACACCATGTGGCTTAGTTCTTGGTTTTTACCCTTTTAGGGGGAACACATTCTCTGTTCTTCACTATCTTTGTGGTCTTAAAATTCTTTTTTTCCTGTGGCCACATGGTTCATTGGAAGTTCCCTGGAGATAAATAGATTCCTCCCCCAGGGAACCCATTATTTTCTTTTTTTCTTTTTTTTAATTAAAGCTTTTTATTCACAAAACATATGCATGGGTAATTTTTCAACATTGACCCTTACAAAGGCTTCTGTTCCAAATTATTTCCTCCTTCCCCCACCATCTCCTCTAGCTGGCAGGTAGTCCAATACATGTTAAATATGTTAAAATATATATTAAATCCAATATATGTATGTACAGTTATCTTGCTACACAAGAAAAACTGGATCAAGAAGAAAAAAACTGGGAAAGAAAACAAAATATACGGAAGCAAGCAACAACAGAAAGAGTTAGAATGCTATATTGTGCTCCACACTAAGTTCCCACAGTCCTTTCTTTGGCTGTAGATGGCTCTCTTTATCACTGAACAATTGGAATTGGTTTGAATCATCTCATTGTTGAACAGAGCCATGTCCATCAGAACTGATCATTATATAGTTGTATACTATACTATTGTACTATTGAATTCAATACAATAGTATTGTATACTATTGAAGGATACAGCGATCTCCTAGTCCTGCTCATTTCACTCAGCATCAATTCATTAAGTCTCTCCAGGCCTTTCTGAAATCATCCTGTTGGTCATTTCTTACAGAAAAATAATATTCCATAATATTCACATACCCCAATTTATTCAGCCATTCTCCAATTGATGGGCATCCATGTAGTTTCCAGTTTCTGTCTACTACAAAGAGGGCTGCCGCAAACATTCTTGCATATGTGGGTCCCTTTCCCTTCTTTAAGATCTCTTTGGGATATTAGCCCAGTAGTAACATCATTTATCTTTTAACATATTGTTCTTTTGTGGGAATAATTCTTCTCTTTTGACTGCCTTTCTATTATGGGATGGTTTTTAGTCTCCTGTGTTTCTGTTCATTACATAGAGAACTTGGATATATGACTCATCAGAGATACATGATAAAATATCCCAGTTTCTCTTCTTATCACTATTATGTTCATTTTCTTAATGCAAAGTCTTTCAATTTCACAAAGCAATTAAAATTTACTGTGTAAAAATTGGATTGTTTTAATGACCTTCAGGTAAAAGAATGATTGTTGTTTCTCCTCACCTCACAAAGACATTTTCAAATGCTGATGCCTTTGTTTAGTAGAAAATAAATTTTGTTTGATTTCAGAATTTATACAAAAGCCCCTATAAAATAGAAATATTTAGGAGATGGATTACTGCTGTTCTATAGAGTAAATGCTTTCTTAAATTCTGCATTATTCCATTTATATATCTGGAAAACAACAAATTGTTATTTTTCTATGATAATAGCATATATAATATATGTATATATAAGTATGTAGAATAATATATATATATGTATATATAGATTTTATATATATATAGAATAGAATAATAATATATATGTATATACATACTATATATATATATATATAATCAGAAGAAAATGATTTAAAATATTTGGGAAGAATAGTTAAAAGACACAATTGTCTCATAAATTGCATAATTGCTAATTCAAATGAATCAAAATGAGTAGCTCCACATTTCAGTCAACTAAGTCTGATGAATTATGGCTGTGACCCATGTCAAATATTATGTCCAGATGATTAAATAAATAATGGTGATTTGTAGTGTTCTTGTTGGTTTTCTGAAGGTCTCTGTTTCAGTAGAGTAATCACCACAAGAATAGTCAGGGATAAAGTCAACATTCTTATTTCTTCCTTCATAGTCTAGTTTCTTTGCCTGGGGCTGGGTAGCTTTCTTGAGGCCTTTCAGATTGGTCTCAGTGGAAAAATGCAAGAGGCCTGCCACCACCGTGGTGTGAGATGGAATGAATGATTTTGTTTCTCCTTGGCTCTGAGAGCTTGAGCTCCTTCCTCCAGTCTTCTCTAAGTCTGTCTGAGCCTCTTGGTCTCCCAGGAGAGCCATCAGGAGCCTGATCAAAGATGGAATGTCTCTAACTGAGTTTGACCCAGCTTTATATACTCTACTTTAATTACATCATTATAGATGCGAATCTTGTAGAATTATATTAAGTACTAATTATGTGTACTGAAGTAAAGAACTATGAATCACCATACTAAACTATCTATTGTCTTATCAATTCCACTCACTTAACACCTTGTAAGAATCCTTGTTTTAAGTACAGAGTTCTGGCCCACAACAGTGATTCATTATGACTGAAGAGAGGCAATGAGTTTCCCACCCCAATAGGAAGTCTTTAAGCTGAGATTTTATGGTGGCATATGTGGTGATATTAGAAAGTGGATTTCTGCTTTAGTTATGGCAAGAAACAAACTCTGAGGTCTTTTCCAACCCTGAGCTTCTATGATTCTGTCTCAAGGTACATTTATGCTAACAGATATGTGGGGGAGAGTTCCAGTTATGATGGCATAATCACTGATTTGTTTTAAATTTCTCTCACTTTCCATATCAAAACAGTAAAAAGTGCTAACTTAAATCATGCAAATCATAACCATATAAGAATTTACTTCAAGGTAAAGAGTAAATACCATTAAAAGTGTGACTTATTGGATCACCCATTTGTCTTCCCCAAATTTGTTCTAAAGACTCCAAGTTTGGGACATTATGTAATATTGGGTTTCAATTCTAACACAAATGCTGCCCCTATGTCAAAAATCCAAGTGTGAAAATACAGCCCCCAAGTGCAATCCGATGTCACATATTTTTATCAGCTAGAATCTCTGTGCTGGGTGAAACAATTAATTGCCCCACCTCAACTCCAGGTCTAGCTCAGAAACCCTCTGGGGTACTGTTAGTGCCAGGTCTCCCATGTGCCACATGTTACTTACTGGACAAGACTTCATTATCTGGGGGAAGGTCTGTATATGCAGCACAATTTTGTCTATACCCAGACTATATGTAAAAGAATTATCTGCTAATATCTGATCTGATTTCTTTCTTCCCCCCCCCCTGAATCTAGGGTTAAGTGACTTGCCCAGGGTCACACAGCTAGGAAGTGTTAAGTGTCTGAGACTAGATTTGAAATCAGGTCCTCCTGAATTCAGGGCTGGTGCTCTATCCACTGCACAACCTAGCTGCCCCTGATCTGATTTCTAACCCCTTTCTCTCCCCCTAGTCAAAATCTCTGATCTGTGCCTTAAATGCCACACAATGATTGAAGTTAACATCTAGCCCAAAATTGAAGGGAATATAGAATATCAACAAGGATTAGATTATTTTGTTTCTACTTGAAACACAAAGGAACATATTAATACTGAGAGGGTTGATTATAGGAAGAAATAGAAATGTCAACAAAAGAAGTGATAAAATTATAAGAAATAAACTATCATGAAAAGGAAACAAAATAATGAAAAAGTACCATTGGGGAAAGGAAATAATTTTGAAAATCCACAATGAAGGGGAAAATCTTGCAATAAATACATGTCCTAGAAATGACAGTGGAACAAGTCAAGCAAGAAATAAGAATGGGTGTTTAAATTGAAAGTGAATCTCTCAAAAAAAAGCATCTTAAGAATTTGAACAAAGAAGAACATAACCTGTAACAATATATTTTTTTTGTACAAAGATCAGCAGATTCAGAATGCAGATATTTTTGGATTAAATCTAGACAAGACAATTGGAAAAATACATACCACTTTTACATACCAAGGCAACTGAAGTGGTAAATTACAAAAATGTATTATAACTTTATGTCTTCACAGTCTCTTCCCTACTCCAATTCCATAGTACTTTACACTTTGGATTACCTTTCAGAGATGAATGAAACCAAAAATTTTGTCTTATCAGAATCCCCCCCCCCCCACAAGCTACATATATAGTATAGTTAACAAATAATTAGAACAGTTTTTTTTAATTTTTTTTTATTTTTGCTTTTCTTGAAACTTGGGCTCATTCTAGGCTCTTACTACTATTCAGATAGGCTCATGCTGTAACTCTTCTTAAAAAAAGTGTTTTCTCTCACCTTCTTTACTATTTTATATATCTTTTAATAAATCAATTTGTTGGTAAAGAGCCTGTTCTTTACCCCAGGAAGTCTCTTTCTACATTACTCCCTTCCTCACTTCATAAAATGTTTTTCTCCTCGTGTCCTAGATTTATTTCAAGATATGACTGAACATTAAAAATCAGTCATTTCCTGTTTTTTAATTATAGTCAGTTTTATTTTTTGCAATATTTTAGTGGTCACCTGGTTTACTGTCTTCCTTGATGAATTATTAATGAAATATTAATGAAACACTTCTGAGTAATTTATAACTTTTCAGAATCTTTCATTTCTGAAAACTGAACCATGTTTTCTTTTTTTAATAGCTTTTAATTTACAAAATATGTGCGTAATTTTACAGCACTGACAATTGTCAAGCCTTTTGTTCCAATTTTTCCCTCCTTCCCCCATTTCCTCCTCCCCAGATGGCAAGTTGACCAATACATGTTACATATGTTAAAGTATAAATTAAATATAATATATGTATACATGACCAGTTATTTACAAAAAGAATCAGACTTTGAAATAGTGTACAATTAGCCTGTGAAAAAAATAAAAAATGCAGGCTGACAAAAATAGGGATATTGGGAATTCTATGTAGTGTGAACCATGTTTTCTAAAATATGTTATGTTAACCATTTTTTATGACCAAATATGCTTACATGGTTTAGAAGAAATTTTCAAATTCTTTCCTCAGGACATAATAGATCATAATTCGTGGTTATCTATGTGGGGATATTTTGGCTCAAAGAAATATTACATAAGATAGTCAGGTGTCGTGTTATATTGTTTCTCTTGACTTGTTGTTGACGCAATAAAACCAAGTTTGATGTGTTTTGTTTGCTTCTCCACAGAAAACTCATGAATTATCCTTTCCTTTGGTTGCAACTTTTTTCTTTGAGTTTCATTTATTCAGTGATAAAAATATTGATGTAGCTTTGCTCTCCTTGTCATACATCAATTCAGTGGTAATTAGAAAGAGATCTATTAAATAAACTGTGAAAAAGGGAAATGCAATCTGTGTGACATACTTTTCTCTTTATAAATATAAGTTGTCTCATGATCCCTGCTTCCAGTTCCAATTGCTCATAAACCATGTATATAATAACATGCATATACACTGTTTTTGTCTAGAATGAAGTAAAAAAGATTTCTCATGAATTTTTAGTCAAACAAAAAACATGTATTAAACTCCTACTATGTCCCAGGTATTTTTCTGGGAGTTACAAAGACAAAAATAATCCCTGCCATCAAGGAACTACTGTTGTGAGACAATAGTGCATATGTCTACATATGTGTACATACATATAATAGTCAGCCTTTACATAGTGGTTTAAGGTTTGCAAAGTGTTTTTACCAAACTATAAATATAAGGTAGCTAGTGAGGGAATTTATAACAGTTAGAAAGAAGAGGAAGTTTTTTATATTAAAGATGCTGTTGTAGGTAAATCTAGAAGTAACTGAAGCATTTTGTGAATTAGAATTGAAGATGGAGTATGTTCCAGGTCCTTGTGACAGCCAGTGCAAAGGCAGACAGATACTCATGTTTTGTTTAAGAAAACGAGAGAGAAAGCTATTTTTGCTGAAGGATGAATTCGGGAAAGAGAATAATCCATATTGAGGTTGGCAAGCTAAATTGGAGTCAGGTTGTGAAAGATCTTAAAAGAACAACAGAGGAATTATATTTTATCTTTGCAATAATAGTCACTGTAAGGGCAGCTAGGTGGCATAGTGGATAGCTTTGAAGTCAGGAAGACCTGAGTTCAAATTTGGCCTCAGAGCTAGTTCTGTGACCCTGGACAAGTCACTTAACTCCAATTGCCTCTATAAAAACAAAACAAAACAAAACAAAACAAAAACCAAATAATAGTAACTGTAAGTTGTTGATCAGTTGATTGATGTTGTCCATCCAATCTATTTTAGAAACATCATTATAGCAACTCTGAGGAGGATCAGTTGGAATGCAAAGAAAATTGAGACAAACTAATAAGGAAGTCATTGAAATAGTCCAGATAATGAGTGATAGGAGCTTAGGAGCTTGGAGAAAGGACTGAAATGAGTATGAATTTTTTTTTTTTTTTTTTTTGTGTGTGGAAGAAATATTGTTAGGTTCTTACTAAATGCTAAGTTGGTACTTAATAATTCCCTAGCTCAGAATTCACTCCAACCTTTAAGGGAGTTTACACTTTTGAAGGAATACTTTAAAGGAGCTTGTTCATTGGTTGTAAGTATTTCCCACAAGCCCCTGGAGTACCCACAGGCCCATTCTATGGGAGGATAAAAGAAGTTAGAGTCTGGAAGAATCATTCTGGTAAAGGTCACAGAGAAGACTTCCCACACTCTTGGAGGCAGAGTCTGATTCTCACACTCTAGGAGATTCTGAGTCAAGATTTGATTCTCATGTCTACTTTCACTCTGGCTGGAGGCTCCTGAAGGCTCCCAAGAAACCTTCTCACAGAGAAAAGATTATACAGAAAAGAAACTTCCTCCCAGAGAAGGATTACAATTGAGAGATGACAGGACATAACATTTTGGCGCCCACAACATGGGGCAAAGACTTTTCCTTATTCTGACAAAGGCTTATTCTGAGCCCTTCAGAGGAGCTAACCTGGACTTGACAAAATGTGAGTTGAGAAAGAGCTAGTGGAGTATAATACTGAAGTTATGAACTTGGAAACCTGGAAGAATAATAGAGTGGAAATATTTGTGGGACATGAGGGAACAGATAAGTTCTGTCTCAGAGATACTGAATTTTAGATATTTCTGGAATATATCTAATAGGTAGTCCACGATGTGAGACAATAGCTCACTTCAAGAGAGTGCTGGGGAGGAGAAAGTAAAAGGACAGATAGAGAGATTTGGGAATCATCTATGAAGGCATGGTAGTTAAACTTAACAAGCTGATAATGATGATAAAGTGTCAATCGCTCTATGGGCACATTTAGATGGATGGACACTTTGGGCACATTCACAGCCTGAGAATAATATGGAGGAAAATCCAGAAAAGGAGAGGAAGCATTTAGAATGTAGGAGGAGAAAGAGAAAAGTGGAAGAGGATGGTAACCAGTGGCCAAAGAATTGGAGAGATAAGGAGGACAGATAGAAGACCATCAGATCTGGCAATTAAATGATTATTAGTGACTCTGTACATGACAATTACAAAAGGTTGGAGAATGAGTGAAAGGAAAGGGAGAAGAGGCCCAGAGTAAAGAAAGCTTTTTCTGGTAGTTACTGAGAAAAGGAAGAGATATAAGTTAGTTCAACTGTGATGAATCATTAAACCACAATAACCCACCAAGATAATTTATCAAATCAGAGTGTGGGCTGTGGTATATGCCACTGAATTAAATTGATAAGGAAGATTTTTAATTAATACATCAATTGCTTTCATGCACTTTGGTACTTCTAAAAATTTTTACTTTATAGATTGAATATTCCCTCCCTCTCTCACCTCTTGTCTAAATTTTTCAGGTTCTCTTTCCATATCCAACAAAATGAAGCAGTTGGACTAGATAAACTAGATAAAGTTTCACTCCAATTAAGATCTAAGATCCAATAAAAAAAGCAGCAAAAAGATTGATTAATATCAGAATATCTGGGTTATAAAGCTAGTTCTGCTACTAATTTATTTCATTACACTTTCCTCAATTTTTTTCTTCCTCAAACATGTGAAGGGTTGAATTTTCTGATTCTCAAGATCCTTTTCATATCTATAGTTTGATGAATGCCTCTGTGAATTTTCCCCAAGAGCTCTGCCCTGGAAGCAACTTCTATGTCCCTGTAGTAGTGATGGTACAAGCACCACTATCTAATTACTCCTTCAGAAACTTTTTGTGGATCCAGGCCTGGCAGAACCCCATGAGAAAACTCTCATTATAACCCTTTCAGAGCCTTATTAATGCTCTACTTAAAAATTGACTCGTTTATTTCTTTGAAGACTAGTGTGAAGGTGGTAAGAATTCTTCATACCATTATGCTTAGATGTCATAATGAATGAATATACTAATACCTATCCCCCAACTTTCCCAAGGGGAGAGCTCCATGTTGGTATGCATTTATATAGGAGGATCTGCTGGGCACCAATTTTCATGACTATCGGACTCTTTGGAATTTACTGCTTAAAACTGAGTGCTATAAAAAGAAGCAGAATTAGATATGGACTGAAATTTAGGAGATCTGGGTTTTAACATTAGGTATGGCACTGTGTTTTTTGAGAAGGTCACTTGACCTCTCTGAACTCCAGTTTCCTCCTTTCTAAAACAAATCAGTTGGGGTTATATGACCTTTAAGATTCCTCCTAAGTCTGATATTCTTTGATATTTTTTTCTTTGATGGTGGAAGTGATGACTAAAAGAAAATCATTGTTCAGAATCCCGATGTTTCTTGTCAGGTAGACTCTTATCTGTTAATTGCTACAAAGTGATGGAACCATCTTATCAAATCATTCTCCTGTCAGTGTCTGTCCTTATTACAATAAATAATTTTAGGTAATGCAATGCCTTTCTCCTTCAGTTTTCTTCTATGTAAAAGGAAGGGGTTAGATGAAATGGCATCTAGCATCCTTTCCAATGCTCAGGTCTTATGATTGTCCCTGTTGGGATCACAGGGTTTGGTTGTCTGAGTTGTTAAAGACTCAGTGCCCCAGAGAGGTCTTTATCAAAGATGAGATATAAGGGGAATTAGGAAATATAATTATATAAGTAGAAACCCATTTCTATTCTTGGGGAAGCTTAAGTAATCCTGATAGTAAACTCATTTTTCTCTATGAAGTCATGAAGAATATATATATATATATATATATATATATATATATATATATATATATATATATATATATATATATATATATATATATATATATATATATATATATATATATATATATATATATATATATATATATATATATATATATATATATATATATATTGATATGATATACTTTGTTGTAGTTGTGATACCCCTCTAAAACTATCCTTTGGTAGTTTTTCTTTCAAAACATATTTATAATTTTCCCACCATGGGGCCTTTGTTTATATTTTTCCTCTATTTTAAAGGACAGATCCCACGATTCCTCTTCCATGAAGTCTTGTCTAGTCCGCTTAGGTATAATCTATCTCTCTATAGAACACATATCAGTTCGTTCCTCTCTCAAGCAGTATCGTGCAGATTTAAAAAATGAACATAATCATTTTGCAAATATATCTACTACTATTGAAAGTTCCATGGGGTCAATAACTTAAGTTTATTCATCTTTGTATCAGATCGTAGCAGGGAATCATGGTGCAGATTTTCAGAGGCATTTTAGAGGTGTGTGAGTCAATTATATCAGTCTGACTTCACATACAGTATCTAGATAAGCTCATCCTCCTACCTGTTTATATCAATCAGCACACATAGACTTGGTAGTGATGAAGAGCCCATTGAGTAACGAGGATGTTACATTTGCCCTTTTCCACAGAGGAACACAGTAAGACTCTGAGAAGTTATTTGGCAGAGTATCTCAGCAAAGGAGTGCTCAAGAAGGTTTCAGAGGTAAGACTTTCTCATTTTAATTATGGCATCCAGAGCAATAGAACTCATTGCTTTTTTCTGTGGAGTCCCAATTACTATTATTGAATGTTTTTTCTGGGAAAGATATGTTCTTTAAATATAATGACTATGTCTTAAACAAAAGATTATTCCTTCATAACACTTGAATTCAGGTCATTAAAAGTATGAATTCCTAGTCTCAGAGAAGAGAGGCAAATATTAATCTGCTGAGAATTCTCCAAGTCTGAATACCCTAGGCTTCAGAGTGAGCACACTCATATTGACATATATCAGGTAGAACCTCACAGGGATCTCATATCCTGTACTGGTTTTTTCTTTTTTTCTTTTTTCTTTTTTCTTTTTCTTTTGTTTTTGTTTTGTTTTTTTAGTGTATTTTTCCCTAGAAAAGAAAGATTTTTGGGAAGTACTGTTTTTGTTCAGGAACTGTTCTGGTTACCTTGAACTACTAATAGCAATGTGGTTTCTCCTTATGCTCAGAATTAAACAAGGAACATTAAAAGGGGAGCAGTTTTTGATATGAAGTGATCATCTACCCTGCCATCTCTGGAAGGCTAGTAAGAAAACAATGCTGATAATCTGATTAAATTATCAACCTGGTACAGGGAGGTGAAATTTGAATATGGATATAGATATAGAATTCATAATGATTTCCAAATAGCTCCTTTATATTGTTGGTGACTGGCTTGAGTAATGATCTCTAAATAATGATCATTGATTAATAATTGCTGATAAAAAAAAAGAGTGATCATTGCTGTTAGATATTTAGGGTTTGGCAAATCTAGGCTAAGTCAGATTTATGACTATTTTGTTGCAAATATTTGTATTGATTTTATTGAGATATAATTATAACATATTTACATCAAAATTTCTGATTTAGTGCATCTGTGTGGAAGAGAGAACTTCTTGGATTCTCCATACCGTCTACCTGAAAATCAAAGGCTGTGGCTTTGTCTTTGGTGAGTGGAGAAAAATTAATCCCCCTTGAATGTGATTTTAAAAAAATTCAAGGTAGGGAACTGCTTATTAATGACAGAAATGTTATTGCCAAGTCTAGTGACCAACTTTCCAATATAGTTGGAGAAGCATCCCTTGATCACATGAACTTGACATTGATAATAACTGGGGACACAATGTATATTTTGCTTACATTTTAAAAGGCATATATGGTGAGTTTCCTTGTGTGTTTATAATCTAATTCTTTATTAGCTTATAATAAGCTTTCTGTATTAGAAAATACAGATCTCAAAAATAGCTATAAAATTCAAATAAATGTTACATAAAATATTTTAGATAGTATTTTAGGGTTTATAAACACCCTTAAAAGGGGCTTGAAAAGTAGGGACACTGGTTATGCTACTTGCTTGTTTTAAAATGTAATTTTTAAATGAAGAAAGATGTGTGACAAATATGTGTATAGATTTATAATATATATATGAAAGCAATTGATGTGTTAATTACTATATATATATATATATACACACACATATATATATATATATATATATATATATATATAAATCTGGGATTGTACTTAGTATAGGGAACTTCTAGTAGAAACGTCTTAGGAAATTGTCTTATGAATTTCATGTTTTATCAATAGTTACTCAGTTTATAACTGTCAAAGGCAGAATTAGAAGAATTTCTGACTCTAAGAACAGAACTGTTATCAACATATCCACACATTCTTAATGGTTTAGTGTCAAATAAAAAATATTCATAGTCTACATTTTAGGCCTGTCTACCAGTTTATTTAATTTAACATTCTATATTTAAGCCTTTTTTCAGCTTTAAAAGAGAAATGTCCAAACTGATATAATTCCTCTATGCTCTTCTATATCGCATTATCTCCCTACAGTTTGAGGTAACGTTTATAGTAATGAAGAAAAAAATCAAAATATGCATAAAATAAAATTTTGGAATAACATTCTAAATAACTAAGTAATGAAAGCTGTTGTCCAATTTCTTCCTATAACTTCAATTATTCAAAGTGACTCTTCTCAGAAATAAAAATTGGAAATATATTCTGGATGATAAAATTTTTTTCTCTCTGAATGGAATAAAGGGCATTCCTTTTGGGTGGGTTATAAGCCAATCCCTTCAAAAGATAGGGAAGATAACAAAAAGAAGACAAAAGGTCTTCTTTGTAGAACTCTTAGTTTTTGTCCTTAACTGGAGGAAAATCTGAAAAGGACTTTTAGTTCATGTAAAATATTACTTTTTTTTTTCCCCCTGTGGCGATTGGGTTAAGTCACACAACTAGGAAATGTTAAGTGTCTGAGGCCAAATTTGAACTCAGGTTTTCCTGACTTCAGGGCTGGCACTCAACTATAACAAACATTTTGTCTATTGTTGAAATTTATTTTGAACTTTAATGTAATGTAATGTAATGTATTTTTTCTTTGCTAAAGCTCAGCTGACTTGTCCACAAATTCCATGAAGGAGCTCATGCTGTGTGGAACCCCCTTTGAATGATACAAGAGACATTGTCTTGTTGAATGGCTTTGAATAATCAAACACTAGTGACAGAGTTTATTCTACAAGGTTTTTCAGTGACACCTCAACTCCAGATATTCTTGTTTATAACCTTTCTTTTTCTTTATCTCACAGCCCTCACAGGTAATATTCTAATTGTCATGGCCATCAGTCTGGACTCAGGTCTCCATACACCAATGTATTTTTTCCTTGCCAACTTGGCTATTTTAGATATAGGCTGCACATCCACAGTTTTGCCCAAATTGCTGCAGAACCTTATTGTGGCGAAGAAATCCATCTCCTATGATGGCTGTATGACCCAGCTGTATTTCCTCACTTGTTTTTTGGGGACTGAGCTTCTACTTTTCACAGCCATGGCTTATGACAGATATGTGGCCATTTGCCATCCCTTACATTATAGCACTATGATGAGTAGGATGGTTTGTTTGTTTTTAGTGAACAGCGTGTGGGGCATTGGTGCCCTCAGTTCATTGTTACAGACTGCTCTAATGTTAAGATTAACTTTTTGTGGTCCTAATGAGATTAAGCACTTCCTCTGTGAAATCCCTTCTTTGTTGTTACTGTCCTGTAGCTCCACATATGTGAACAACATCATGATAGTTATTGCAGATGCATACTTTGGGGTGATTAATTTTGTGCTCACTATAGTATCTTATGGCTTTATCATTTCCAACATCCTAAAGATCCGCACCACAGAGGGCAAGAAAAAAGCCTTCTCTACCTGTTCCTCTCACCTTACAGTTGTCAGCATGTATTACACCACAATTATATATACTTACATTTTTCCAGGCTCTGGATCCTCAATGGATAATGGAAAAATGGTAGCTCTACTGTACACCACAGTTGGCCCCACATTGAACCCTCTTATATATACTCTGAGGAATAAGGATTTTAAAACTGCCCTCAAGAAAATATTTCCATTCATCCATTAAATAATTAGAATTGGCAAGATAACTGTAGCATTATTTTGAGTGTCCACATGTGAGGGATGATATAAGGTTTTAAAATTTCTTTATTTCAATTTATAGAGTTGTCTTTTCCCTATAATTATTCAGGATGTTTTACTTGGATGAAACAGCTAGGTAGTACAGTGGATATAGTCCCAGGTCTTCAAATCTGGCTTCAAACATTTACAAACTGTGTGACCCTGAGCAAGTCACTTATTCCTGTTTGACTCAGTTCCTTCATCTGTAAAATTACATGTAGGAAATGGCAAACTACTCAAATATCTTTGTCAAGAAAACCCCAAAAGGGCTCATGAAGAGTTGGACATGATTGAAAAGGTCTAAACAAAAAGTAAATACATGGATGTTTTCCAAAGATACTCAACTCCCACAGTAGTGCGCATATATAATGTCAAGACAATAGATGATAGATGTTTGGAATCAGAACTGATTTTCTTAGGGTATAATGAATTCCCAGTGTCCAGACAACCAATTGAGTCACAGAAAGGCTTCTTTTTCAGGCTGGTCTTGATGATCTCTGAATGAAATTTTTATTCTGAGATGTTTTCATGTTATGAGAGCACTATGATATTAGCTTATTAAAGGAGAAGTAAAGATGAAATCAGCAGAGCTTTGCAAAAGGTCGGATATGAAGGGGGATGGAAGAAGTTTAGTGAAGAATGTGGGATGAAAGACCTCATCAGTGGAGGGCCCTGAGCATCTGTGCTTGGAACTGTGCCATCTTATAGTTTTACCAATGAATCAAGTGAACACATTAATAACATTTGTATTAGATTTATACACAATAAGAAACTGAGAAGTATATCAAACATATTATTAGAATCACAATTGAAAAAAATTTCAATGTTAGAAAAATTAGCTAAAATAAATTATATAAGACTTTAGAGTATAAATGCTGCTTTATTTTCCTTCTTTTTTTCTCATTTTAAAATTAATTTTATAATTATAATTTTTTTTCACAGTACATATGCATGGGTAATTTTTTTTACAACATTATCCCTTCCATTCCCTTCTGTTCTGAATTTTCTCCTCCTTCTCTCCACCTCCTCCCCTAGATGGCAGGCAGTCCCATACATGTTAAATGTGTTATAGTATATCGTAGATACAATATATCTGTGCAGAACCGAATTCCTTGTTGCACAGGGAGAATTGGATTCAAAAGGTAAAAATAACCTGGGATGAAAAACAAAAATGCAAATAATTTACACTCATTTCCCAGTGTTCCTTTTCTGGGTGTAGCTGATTCTGTCTATCATTGATCAATCTTTGTCGAAGATAATCACTTCCATCAGAATACATCTTCATAAGGTATCGTTGTTGAAGTGTATAATGATCTCCTGGTTCTGCTCATTTCACTCAGCATCAGTTGATGTAAGTCTCTCCAAGCATCTCTGTATTCATCCTTCTGGTCATTTCTTACAGAGAAATAATATTCCATAACATTCATATATATAATTTACCCAACCATTCTCCAATTGATTGGCATCCACTCAGTTTCCAGTTTCTAGCCACTACAAAAAGGGCTGCCACAAATATTTTGGCAAATACAGGTCCATTTCCTTTCTTTTAGTATTTCTTTGGGATATAAACCCAATAGTAAATGCTGCCTCATTTTCTTTTTCTTTTTTTTCTTTTTGAGTTTTAAAAGTGGAAATGTTATTTATTTATTTATTTATTTTTATTTTATTTAGAATTTTTTTTCACAGTATATATGCATGAGTAATTTTAAAAATATTATCCCTTGTATTCATTTTTCCAAATTATCCTCCCCCCTCCCTCCACTCCCTCCCCTCGATGACAGGCAATCCCATACATTTTACATGTGTTACAATAAAACCTAGATACAATATATCTGTGTAAATACCATTTTCTTGTTGCACATTAAGTATTAGATTCCGAAGGTATAAGTAACCTGGGTAGATAGACAGTAGTGCTAACAATTTACATTCACTTCCCAGTGTTCCTTCTCTGGGTGTAGTTATTTCTATCCATCATTGATCAACTGGAAGTGAGTTGGATCTTCTTTATGTTGAAGATATCCACTTCCATCAGAATATATCTTCATACAGCATTGAAGTGTACAGTGATCTTCTGGTTCTGCGCATTTCACTCAGCATCAGTTGACCTAAGTCTCTCCAAGCCTCTCTGTATTCCTCCTGCTGGTCATTTCTTACAGAGCAATAATATTCCATAACCTTCATATACCATAATTTACCCAACCATTCTCCAACTGATGGACATCCATTCAACTTCCAGTTTCTAGCTACAACAAAAAGAGCTGCCACAAACATTTTGGCATATACAGGTCCCTTTCTGCTCTTTAGTATTTCTTTGGGATATAAGCCCAATAGCATGCTGCCTCATTTTCAATGAAAAAAAAATGATACAATACATAATGATTTTTATTCCACAGCATTATAAAAAGGCAAATGTAATAAAATATAAACTGTGATAGAAACAAAGATAAAATATAGCAATGCTATTCAATAAGTACTTAAGTATATAACTTATATGTAGCTTTCATAATGATCCAAGGTAATTCCAAAAGACTCATGATGCAAAATACTTTTCATATCCAGAGAAAAAAAATATGGAGTTGGAAAGCAGATTGAAGCTTATTATTTTTGCTTTTGTTATTTTATTGTTTTTTTCTCTCTTACAGATTTTCCTATTTATCCTGATTCTTCTTTCACATTTAACATGAATGGAAAATCAATATCAAATTGCTTGCTGTCTTGGGGCAGGGGAGAGAAGGGAAAGAGGGGAGGGAAAAATTTTGGAGCTGGAAAATTTACAACAATGAATGTTGAAAATTATTTTTGCATGTAATTGGAAAAGAGAAAATGCTATTAAGTGCAAAAAGTTATATGCAGTCTATTTGGACTTATTCAATTCAATAATATAATTATTAAGCACCTATTAAGTTCATGATGTCATTAAGTATTCTGTGGTTGTAAATACCAAGGGATGTAAGGGATGCAAGGGATGTAAAATAGTTTTAATGTTAAGGTGATGCTATTCTTCTGGGGTGGGGCTGAATATAATATAGGAAAAGTAACTTTTATATAAAATAATTTGAAATTAAGCAAGAAAATTAGCAACTTAGAATGGAAGGGAGAGACAAGCTTCATTTAGCACTGAAGGAGAGCCTCTTGAGAAACTAGGGATTCTGAGGTAATCTCTTTTTTTGGAAAATACATTTTTGAATTGTACCCAGTCGAGCCTATTCAGAAACAGGCAAGACAGTTAAGTGAGTTATTTAGCTGGAGCAATTATAATCCACAAAAGCTCTGAATACTCAGTGATATCACCTGCAAATACACGTTCTTTAAATGGGGTCCCCCTTCACTCTTGTAAAAACATAGTTACTGCTCTTTGGCAATAATGAAACCTCAAAATTAATAGAGCTTTCTTCTCTTCTTTTCTAGTAGGTGTACCACATTCTTAATTTCAACTCATTATAAAGTGATTTTTTGTTTAGGACAATAAATCAAGCTATTTTATATTTTTAAAAAGTGATGATGGATATAAGGTCAGAGTGGCAGATGGTCTTTTAAATGCAACTTGAAAAGCATTTACCATATTCTATATTTGCCTTCTTTGTAGAGTCATGACATATATTTAACTTTTAGAAGTTTTTTGAATTGTAAACAAAAAGGGTGAAAACTTTTAACAATGAAAAATGCATTTTTAAGGTAATTCAGCCTAATTCCAATAAATATCGATCCAATTGTGATGTAGATTGTCATATGCATTGAGAAAGAGGACTGTGGGGACTGAATATGTATCACAACATAGTATTTTCACCTTTGTTAACGGGTGCTTTTTTTTCTTTTCACACTATTTTCTTTTTTCACCTGAATTTTCTTGTATGTCTTGATAAATGTGGTAATATATTTAGAAGAACTGCAGACTTTTAAAGTATGTTGGAATATTTGGTGTCTAGGGAAGTGGACTGGGGGGAAGGCAGAGAAAATATTTTACAGCACAAGGTTTTGCAAAGGTGAGTGCTGAGGAGTATCTTTGCATATATTTTGAAAATAAAAAAGCTATTTAAAAAACAGAAAAAAAGAAAAATGCATTTGTAAATGATTTGTATTAGAAAATAAATTTTATCCAGTGTAGCAAATTATAACATGTGTGGTACAACTACCTCCTATTTTGGTTGCTAATAAAGGGCTACACAACTCAAAACAATGCATGAAGTTAAAACCTGAAATGAGCAAGGTAGAGTGAAGAGATATTATACAGGTCACTAAAAATTAGGGTGGTGAGTTTGTGTTTTATTCTAGAAGTAATGTGAAACACTAATGGTTTTTAATGAACACAAGATTAAAGCATGGGTTCTTAGCCCTTTTTATATGGATACTTTTGTTGCTGCTCATGGACACTTTAAAATAATGTTTTTAAATGTATAAAATAAAATGTATATAATTGACAAAAATTTTTATATTGAAATAGTTACTAATTAATAAAAAAAACCTCAGAACCCAGGTAAATAACCTCTCTTTAGGTAAGAACAAAGACATAGCATTATGGAGGGAATACATTCTTGGCATGGAATAAGTCCCCAAAAATTGAACTGAAAAGAGAGTTTGGATAATAGGTAGTAGATGACTGTGCCTGGAACATGGAGTATGTGAAGAAGGATAAAGGAAGTTTGGATTATAATTAGGAAAGTTTATGCATTTATATTTGATCTTAGAGGCAATAGAGAGCCACTGACAATTTTTAAATATTGGAATGGCATTCATTAGAAAAATTAGTCTAAGATCATGAAATCTAATATAAAACATGAAGATCTTTTTTTCCACTTTTGATAGTTGGTCAGCCAGACATGGGAAACTCATCATAATCTTGGTTATGACTTTTTATAGACAGTTGTTGTCTGTTATCCCAATATTCCCTACTTATATGCACAATTTGAATTGTGTGCCAATGCAAGTGACCAACTTTAGCATCCTCAACAATTATAAAAGGAACAAAATTCCACAGATCTAAAGAAAGATATTCTAAAACTTATATCTTACACACAGATTTCAAAATAATACTATAGAAAATCCAATAAATGACGTTGACTAATTCTAATTATTTAGTGAGTAGAAACATTTCTTATGGGTTTTTTTTTAAATAATTGTTTCTCAGAGTGTAGAAAAGAGGGTTTAAATTGGGGTCAGCTGTGGTGTTTAAGAGAGTTACCATTCAGGTCTCAGAAACCAGAAAAAATAAATATGTATATATTTTTCTGGTAAAACATATGATGACCATCTCAAGGTCAAAGTAACAGGCAGAAAATTCCTTATTTTTCACTTGTATAGTACAATTTTTTAGAATGGTATAGATGATGAAGGCATTAGATAGTATGAGCACCAAACTGATCAACCTAAAATACACATTTTTAGTGGCTATCATGACATTGTTCAGGTATGTAGAGCTGCACAGCAGAAGTAAAGAGGGGATTTGACATAAAAGTGTTTAACTTCACTGGGACCATAAAAGATTAATTACACTATCAGGCCTGTGTGTATTGATGAATTGATTGTAGGAGTGGCCAATACAATCCTCACCAAGAGTATGAAAAACATAATACTGAAATATAGTCCTAAATATAAAGAATGAAAGATGACAACATCTTTATTAAACCATGGATGGAAAGAAAAAATGTTCAATATCTAAAAATCAAATGAATAATAGCTGAGTCATATAATCACCAAAGCAGATGATTTTTCTCTCCACAACAAGGTTCTCCAGTAATAGTATATTGCAGAATAGTATAAATGCAGCCAACATCTAAAATAGACAAGCTGGTAATGAAAAAATACATTAGTAGATTAGATGAGTCCAGACTGATGCCAAGAATATTAGCATGTTTCATATGAAAATTATAAGATAAGCAAAAAACAGGACTTCAGGCCAAAATGGCTAGTGTGGAGGCAGACAGCTGCTTGAGCTCTGCATTTTCTCACAGGACTTACTTCATGACAAGCCTTGGAGTTAATGATTGACCGGAAGAGAAACCCACAAATAATCACCAAGAGAAGACATCCTTGAAATTTGCCAGAGAAGGTCTGTGTTAGATCCGAGGAGGGTCGAACAGACTGGGCACAGACTGAGGGCAGGCAGCGAGAGCAAGACAGGCAGCTCACACAGTTCAGACCAGAGGGGGGAGGGATACGATCTCTTGGGATTCTGTGAAAAGACTTTTACCCCAGTGTTGATACTTCATCTTGACAGCAAACCAGGAGCAGCAGAGAAGGTGTAATTACAGGAGGTGAAGAATAAAACCCCGGAAAGCTAGCATCTCTCAGTACCCGGCCACCTCCGCCCCCACCCAGAGTGACTCAGCACATTCTCAGAGCCTCATAGTACAGATGCAGCTCAGCCATCACTGTCGTGTTAATGCCTTGCTGCTGTATCCCTCAGTCTGTAGAGAAAGTACAGTAACACCATCCAGCTCCATCCCCCCCCCCCAGAAACAGACCAATTGTTACTCTTGTCAATTTGTTTTCTTTGAGTCCTGCTCTGACAAAATGAACAAAAAAATTCAAAAGGGCTCTAACCATTGACAGCTTCTGTATGGAGAGAGAGCAGACTTCAAATACTGAGGACACTAAAAGCAGATTGTCTCCAAAGGAATCCCCTAAGGGGGATATTAGCTGCTCCTCAATACAAAAGAATCTCATAAAGGAAATCAAAAAGGCTCTCACAAGAGAGCTAGAAGAGAAATGGGAAAAGGAAAGGGAAGCTTGGAAAAAGAGCCTGGAGAAGTCATTCCACAAATTTAAAGACAGAGTGGATACAGAAAAAAAATCATTGAAAAATAAAATTAGTGAGCTGGAAAAAGAAAACAGCTCTCTAAAAATTAAAATGGATGGAATGGAAAAAATTCCATAGAAGAAAAAAACTCACTTAAAAACTCAATTGGACAATTATGAAAAGATATAAAAAAGTTAGTGAAGAAAAAACATCATTGAAAATTAGACTCGAACAAGTAGAAATGAATAACTCAAGGAGAAACCAAGAAGTACTCAAGCAAAACCAGAAAAATGCAACAATTGAAAAGAATGTCAAGTACTTTATTGGAAAGACAACAGACCTGGAAAACATATCCAGGAGAGACAATTTGAGAATAATCGGACTCCCTGAAAAATGTGAGGAAAAAAAGAGCCTGGACACTATTTCCCAGGAAATTATCAAAGAGAACTGCCCAGACATTTTGGAAACAGAGGGTAAAATAGACATTGAAAAAATTCATTGATCACCTACTGAAAGGGAACCTAAAATCAAAATGCCAAGAAATGTACTGGCCAATTTCAAGAACCATCAGACAAAGGAAAAAAACAATATTGGAAGCTGTTAGAAAAAAGCAATTCAGATATGGAGGAGCCACAATAAGGATAACTCAGAATCTAGCAGCATCCACATTAAAAGAAAGAAGGGCTTGGAATATAATATTCCAAAAAGGCTAAGGAACTTGGTATGCAGCCAAGAATAACTTAACCAGCAAACATGAGCATCGTTTTCCAGGGAAGAAGATGGACATTTAACAAAATAAATGAATTCCATCTATTCTTCATGAAAAAACCAGACCTACACAAAATATTTGATCTTCAAATACAGAACTCAAGAGAAAAAAAAAAGAATTCAAGATATTTCTAAAAATATAAAAAGAAATCTTGAGAACTATATTTCTGCCATAAAGATATATAAAGAACATATGTATAATTTGTCCTAGAAACTAGAGGTAAAAAGGAAATTATATCATAAAAAGGGTAAAGTGGTGGTATTGCATCTCATGAAGAGGCAAAGGTAACCTATTATATCTGAGAGAAAGAAAGGAGGGAGATGAACATAATGTGTATCAATAGGCATATTCGATTTATGGTGAAACTTCTCCACTTCATTGAAAAGTGAGAGGGAAGGAGTAAGCTAAGGGGAAGGCAATACAGAAATTGTGAGAAAAAGGGGAAAAATAGGAAGATGAACTTTAAGGTGGGGGAGGGATACTAAAAATGGAGGGCTGTGAAAAGCAAGTGGTGTTCACAAGTTTAATACTGGGTAGGGAAATACGAGGGAAGGAAAGGAGAAAAGCATAAGAAGAGGTTAACAGGATGGCAAGCAGTATAGAATTAGTCATTCTAACCATAAATGTGAATGGGGTAAACTCCCTCATAAAGAGGAAGCATTTAGCAGACTGGACTAAAAGTCAGAATCCTACTATATGTTGTTTACAGGAAACACACCTGAAACAGGTTGATACATTCAAACTAAAAGTAAAAGGGTGGAGCAGAATCTACTTTTCTTCAGGTGAAGCCAAAAAAGCAAGGGTAGCCATCCTCATCTCAGATCAAGCAAAAATAAAAATTGATCTAATTAAAAGAGATAAGGAAGGGCATTATATCCTGCTAAAGGGTAGCATATATAATGAAGCAGTACAAATATTAAACATTTATGCACCAAATGGTGTAGCATCTAAATTCTTAAAAGAGAAATTAAGAGAGCTACAAAAAGAAATAGACAGCACAACTATAATAGTGGGAGATCTCAACCTTGCACTCTCAGAATTAGATAAATCAAACAATAAAATAAATGAGAAAGAAGTCAAAGAGTTAAATAGAATACTAGAAAAGTTTGATATGATAAATCTTTGGTGAAAGCTAAATGGAGACAGAAAAGAGTATACTTTCTTCTCAGCAGTTCATGGAACCTATACAAAAATTGATCATATACTAGGACATAAAAACCTTAAAATCAAATGCAGTAAGGCAGAAATAGTAAATGCATCCTTTTCAGACCACAATGCAATTAAAATTACATTTAATAAAAAGCCAAGAGAAAATAGACCAAAAAATAATTGGAAACTAAATAATCTTATACTAAAGAATGATTGGGTAAAACAGCAAATCATAGACATAATTAATAATTTCACCCAAGAAAATGACAACAATGAGAGATCATACCAAAATGTGTGGGATACAGTCAAAGCAGTAATACGGGGAAGTTTTATATCTCTACAGGCCTACTTGCATAAAATAGAGAAAGAGAAGGTGAACGTATTGGGCTTACAACTAAAATTGCTAGAAAAGGAACAAATTAAAAACTCGCAGACAAACACGAAACTTGAAATTCTTTTTTTTTTTTTTTTTTTTTCTAGCTGCAACAACCATTTACTTTTTTTTTTTTTTAATTTTTTATTATATATATATATTTTATAATATTATCCCTTGTATTCATTTTTCCAAATTACCCCCCCTCCCTTATTCCCTCCCCCCGACGACAGGCAATACCATACATTTTACATGTGTTACAATATAGTCTAAGTACAATACATGTGTGTGAATATCATTTTCTTGTTGCACAATAAACATTAGAATCCGAAGGTACATGCAACCTGGGCAGACAGATATTAGTGCTAACAATTTACATTCCCCTCCCAGTGTTTCTTCTCTGGGTGTATCTACCTCTGTCCATCATTGATCAACTGGAAGTGAGTTGGATCTTCTTTATGTTGAAGATTTCCACTTCCATCAGAATACATCCTCATACAGTATCGTTGTTGAAGTATACAGTGATCTTCTGGTTCTGCTCATTTCACTCAGCATCAGTTGATTTAAGTCTCTCCAACCCTCTCTGTATTCCTCCTGCTGGTCATTTCTTACTGAGCAATAATATTCCATAACTTTCATATACCACAATTTACCCAACCATTCTCCAACTGATGGACATCCATTCATCTTCCAGTTTCTAGCTACAACAAAAAGAGCTGCCACAAACATTTTGGCACATATATGTCTCTTTCCGCTCTTTAGTATTTCTTTGGGATATAATCCCAGTAGTAGCGCTGCTGGGTCAAAGGGTATGCACAGTTTGATAACTTTTTGGGCATAATTCCAGATTGCTCTCCAGAATGGCTGGATTCTTTCACAACTCCACCAGCAATGTATTAGTGTCCCAATTTCCCCACATCCCCTCCAACATTTGTCATTATTTGTTCCTGTCATCTTAGCCAATCTGACAGGTGTGTAGTGGTATCTCAGAGTGGTCTTAATTTGCATTTCTCTGATCAGTAGTGATTTGGAACACTCTTTCATGTGAGTGGATATAGTTTCAATTTCTTCCTCTGAGAATTGTCTGTTCATATCCTTTGACCATTTATCAATTGGAGAATGGTTTGGTTTCTTATAAATTATGGTCAGTTCTCTATATATTTTGGAAATGAGACCTTTGTCAGAACCTTTGTTTTTAAAAATATTTTCCCAATTTGTTACTTCCCTTCTAATCTTGTTTGCATTAGTATTATTTGTACAGAAACTTTTTAGTTTGATGTAATCAAAATCTTCTATTTTGTGATCAATAATGATCTCTAGTTCTCCTCTGGTCATAAATTCCTTCCTCCTCCACAAGTCTGAGAGGTAGATTATCCTCTGTTCCTCTAATCTATTTATTATCTCCCTCTTTATGCCTAAATCATGGACCCATTTTGATCTTATCTTGGTATATGGTGTTAAGTGTGGATCCATATCTAATTTCTGCCATACTAATTTCCAGTTTTCCCAACAGTTTTTTCCGAATAATGAATTTTTATCCCTAATGTTGGAATCTTTGGGTTTGTCAAAGATTAGATTGCTATAGATGTACCCTTTTTTGTCCTTTGTATCTAATCTGTTCCACTGATCTACCGGTCTATTTCTTAGCCAATACCAAATGGTTTTGGTGACTGCTGCTATATAATATAGCTTTAGATCAGGTACACTTAGACCACCTTCCTCTGAGTTTTTTTTCATTAGTTCCCTTGCAATTCTTGACCTTTTATTCTTCCATATGAATTTTGTTGTTATTTTTTCTAGGTCATTAAAATAGTTTCTTGGGAGTCTGATTGGTATAGCACTAAATAAATAGATTAGTTTGGGGAGTATTGTCATCTTTATTATATTCGCTCGGCCTATCCAAGAGCACTGAATGTCTTTCCAATTATTTAAATCTGATTTTATTTTTGTGGCAAGTGTTTTGTAATTTTTCTCATATAATTCCTGACTTTTCTTTGGTAGATGGATTCCCAAATATTTTATACTATCAACATTTGTTTGGAATGGAATTTCTCTTTGTATCTCTTGTTGTTGCATATTGTTAGTGATATATAAAAATGCCGAGGATTTATGTGGATTTATTTTGTATCCTGCCACTTTGCTGAAATTTTGAATTATTTCTAGTAGCTTTTTAGCAGAGTCTTTGGGGTTCTCTAAGTATACCATCATGTCATCTGCAAAAAGTGATAGTTTAATTTCCTCATTTCCTACTCTAATTCCTTGAATCTCTTTCTCGGCTCTTATTGCCGAGGCTAGCGTTTCTAGTACTATATTGAATAGTAATGGTGATAGTGGGCAACCTTGTTTCACTCCTGATCTTACTGGGAAAGGTTGCAGTTTATTTCTATTGCATATTATGCTTACTGACGGTCTTAAATATATACTCCTGATTATTCTAAGGAATAATCCATTTATTCCTATACTCTCAAGAGTTTTTAGTAGGAATGGATGTTGGATTTTGTCAAATGCTTTTTCTGCATCTATTGAGATGATCATATGGTTCTTATTAATTTGATTATTAATATGGTCAATTATATTAATAGTTTTCCTAATATTAAACCAGCCCTGCATTCCTGGAATAAATCCTACTTGATCATAGTGTATTATCTTGGAGATGATTTTCTGAAGTCTTTTTGCTAATATCTTATTTAAGATTTTAGCATCAATATTCATTAAGGAGATTGGTCTATAATTTTCTTTCTCAGTTTTCGATCTACCAGGTTTAGGTATCAGTACCATGTCTGTGTCATAAAAGGAATTTGGTAGGACTCCTTCATCCCCTATTTTTTCAAATAATTTATATAACATTGGGGCTAATTGTTCTTTAAATGTTTGGTAGAATTCACATGTGAATCCATCTGGCCCTGGGGATTTTTTCCTGGGGAGTTGATTAATAGCTTGTTCTATTTCTTTTTCTGAAATGGGACTATTTAAGCAATTTATCTCCTCCTCTGTTAATCTAGGGAGCCTATATTTTTGGAGGAAGTCATCCATTTCACTTAAGTTATCAAATTTATTGGCATAAAGTTGGGCAAAGTAACTCCTTACTATTTCTCTAATTTCCTCTTCATTGGTGGAAAGATCCCCCTTTTTATTTCTAAGACTAACAATTTGATTTTCCTCTTTCTTTTTTCTGACCAGATTTACCAAAGGTTTATCTATTTTATTGCCTTTTTCATAAAACCAACTCTTGGTTTTATTTATTATTTCAATAGTTTTTTTTTTTTTTTTTACTTTCAATATTATTGATTTCTCCTTTTAATTCTAGAATTTCAAGTTTGGTTTTTGGTTGTGGGTTTTTAATTTGGTCTTTTTCTAGCTTTTATGTTGCAGGCCCAATTCATTAATCTTCTCTTTCTCTATTTTATTCAAATAAGCCTCTAAAGATATAAAATTTCCCCTTATTACCACTTTAGCTGCATCCCAAAGATTTTGATATGATGTCTCATCATTATCATTATCTTGGGTGAAATTGTTAATTGTTTCTATAATTTGCTCTTTCACCCAGTCATTCTTTAAGATGAGATTATTCAGTTTCCAATTACTTTTTGGTCTATTTACCCCTAACTTTTTACTGAATGTAGCTTTTATTGCATTGTGATCTGAGAAGAAGGCATTTATTATTTCTGCCTTCCTACATTTAATTTTGAGATCTTTATGTCCTAGTATATGGTCAATTTTTGTATAAGATCCATGAACTGCTGAGAAGAAAGTATATTCCTTCCTATTGCCATTCAGTTTTCTCCAAAGGTCTATCATACCTAGTTTTTCTAATGTTCTATTTACTTTTTTAATTTCTTTCTTGTTTGTTTTGTGGTTTGATTTGTCTAAATCTGAGAGTGCAAGGTTGAGATCTCCCACTATTATAGTTTTACTGTCTATTTCTTCTTGCATTTCTCTTAACTTTTCCTTTAGAAAGTTAGATGCTATACCACTTGGTGCATATATGTTTAGTATTGATATGGCTTCATTATTTATGCTACCTTTCAGCAGGATATAGTTTCCTTCCTTATCTTTTTTAACGAGATCTACTTCTGCTTTTGCTTGATCTGAGATAAGGATAGCTACCCCTGCTTTTTTGGCTTTACCTGAAGCATAATAGGCTCTGTTCCAACCTTTTACCTTTACTCTGTATGTATCTCCCTGCTTTAAGTGTGTTTCCTGTAGGCAACATATTGTAGGGTTCTGCTTTTTGATCCAATCTACTATCCGTCTCCGTTTGATGGGATCGTTCATCCCATTTACATTTACAGTTAAAATTACTAATTCTGTATTTCCTGCCATCGTATTATCCCCAGATTATGCTTTTTTCCCTTGACCCCCCTGATCCCCCTCCCCGATATTTAATTTACAGACCCCCCTTGTGACGCGCAACCCTCCCTCTTTTTTTTTTTTTTTAGGATCCCTCCCCCCTCCCTCCAAGTCCCTTCACTTATTCCCCTTTTCCTTTTCCCTTTTCCTCTCCCCCCTTTTAATGAGGTGAGAGAAAATTCTCTGAAAAACAAATATGTTAATTATTTACTCTTTGAGCCTCTTCTGATGAGAGTAAGATTCACACAATGATTCTCCCCCTCACTAAGTTCCCTCAGATATGGTGTATTTTCTATGTCTCTTCCTGGGATGTAGTTTCCCTCTTTTTATCACTCCTTCCCCTGTTTCTGAACCGACCTCCTTCCCTTTACTACACCCCCCTTTTTTTCTTTTATATCAGTAAAATCAAATTATCCTTGAGTATTTTTTATATACCCACAACAGAGTTACAGTTCTCAAGGGTTCTGTGTACCTTTTTCTGTTTCTCTTCAGTCTTGTGGATGTAGATCAAATTTTTTGTTTAAGTCTGGTTTTTTTCTTAGAAACATATAGAATTCCTCTGTTTCATTGAATGACCATCTTCTTCCGTGGAAAAAGATGCTAAACTTAGCTGGGTAGTTCATTCTTGGTTGCAGTCCTTGATCTTTTGCCTTACGGAATATCAGGTTCCAGGCCCTTCTATCTTTTAATGTGGAGGCAGCCAGATCTTGGGTGACCCTTATTGTGGCACCTTGGTATTTAAATTGTTTTTTTCTAGCTGCTTGCAGGATTTTCTCCTTTGTGTGGTAATTCTGCAGCTTAGCCACAATATTCCGTGGTGTTCTTTTTTTAGGGTCTATTTCAGAAGGAGTTCGATGAATTCTTTCCACATCTACTTTCCCTTCTGTTTCTATTATCTCTGGACAGTTCTCTTTGATAATTTCCTGTAAAATAGAATCTAGGCTCTTTTTTTGGTCATAGTTTTCTGGAAGTCCAATAATCCGCAGATTATCTCTCCTAGATCTATTTTCCAGGTCTATAGATTTTCCCAGTAAGTATTTGACGTTGTTCTCCAGCTTCTCATTTTTTTTGTTTTGTTTGACTGATTCTTGGGTTCTCTGTGAATCATTCATTTCTATTTGTTCCATCCTGACTTTTAAGGAGTTATTTTCTTCTTTCACAGTTTTTAGTTCTTTTTGTAAATGCCCAATTTCGTTTTTAAATGAATTGTTTTGCTCTATTGAATTTTTTTCCATTTCCCTAATTTTTTTTTTTTTGAGAATTATTTTCTTTTTCCAATTCAGAAATTCTATTTTCTTGAGACTTTTTTATCTTTTCCAATTCAGAAATCCTACTTTCCTGTGTTTTTTTAACCTTTTCTAATTCACTAATTTTGTTTCCCTGCATCTCCTGTGAATTCTTTATTTTTTCCAACTCCAATTTCAGGACGTTGTTATTCTCTATCATAACTTCCCTTTCCTTGCCCCATTTTTCTTCGATCTCCCTCAATTTCTTAAGAGCTTCTTCTAGGAGAGAGTTATGTGATGGGGGGCAGGAATCGTTCCCCTTTAGGTTGTTATCTTCTGAATCTTTGCTGTTAACTTCCTCGGGGTTGGATACCCGCTCTTTCTCTGTATAGAAGGAATCTATAGTTTTTCTAGCTTTTTTGCTCATACTTAAAAAATGATTTGGGGTCTGTCCCTGGGGTAGGAAATTATTTACTTCTTTACCAGCTTCCTCCCAGACCGGATGGATGCAGCGGCCCCCGCGCCCGCGCTAAGAGAGAGCTCTGGGAGAGAGTTCCCCACCCCCTCCCTGGAAGTGCCTCAGAGGTGATTAGCACTGCTGTGCTTTGAGGGCGTAGAATAGTGAAGACAGCAAGAAGCTCAGCCTATGTGTCCGGGTGGGGAGTGGATGTCTGCAGCAGGTGACGTGAGAAGCCCCTGCGCTCAAACTGGAAGTGTCTGCCAGAAACCGAGGTCCCTAGTTCAAAGGTTCCGCTTCTCTGGGACTTCCTGGAGCTGAGTTCCACTCCCTCCAGCTAAGCTAGGCAGTGTGTGTTGCCTTGGGCCGTATCCACCCACTTGTCAGTCTCTTAACTATTCTCAGGAGGTAGCTGAGGCCACACCCCCTGGTGCCGAGTCACCCCCAGGGTGGGGGGGGGGGGAAATCTAATCTGAGTTTTAAAATATTTTGGCTTTCTCTTCTGAACTGCTAAATAATTAGCAGAGAAGAGCTAACAGCCTGTGCCAGATTCCTTTACCTCAGTGGCTTCTCTGATCCCAGAGCCCCTCCCAGCGCAATGGGCGCAGTGTGCCCCTACCCCACCGTCTGTGCTGGTCTTTCTTATTCCTCCCCTGAGAACTGACCTTTCCTGTTGAAACTCCAGATTCTCTTCAGCTGGTAAGTCGTGCTTCCAGTCCTTGTGGTATCTATCAGTCCTGAGCTAATTTTGAGACTTAATTTATCTAATTGGTTGTGAGGGAGTGAGGACGTTCACTGAGTCGTGTGTTTCTTCTCCGCCATCTTGGCTCCGCCCGAAACTTGAAATTCTAAAAATAAAACATGAGATTAATAAAATTGAAAGTAAAAAAAAATACTATTGAATTAATTAATAAAACTAAGAGTTGGTTCTATGAAAAAACCAATAAAATAGACAAACCTTTAGTAAATTTGATTAAAAAAAGGAAAGAGAAAAAGCACATAGTTAGTCTTGAAAATGAAAAGGGAGAACTCACACCTAATGAAAATGAAATTAGAACAATAGTTAGGAGCTACTTTGCTCAACTTTATGCCAATAAATTTGATAACTTAAATGAAATGGAAGAATATTTTCAAAAATATAGCTTGCCCAGATTAACAGAGGAAGAAGTAAGTAGTCTAAAAATTCCCATTTCAGAAAAAGAAATAGACCAAGCTATTAACCAACTCCCTAAGAAAAAATCCCCAGGACCAGATGGATTTACATGTGAATTCAACCAAATATTTAAAGAACAATTAACTCCAATTCTATATAAACTATTTGAAAAAATAGGGATTGAAGGAGTCCTATCAAATTCCTTTTATGACACAGACATGGTACTGATACCTAAACCAGGTAGATTGACAACTGAGAAAGAAAACTATAGACCAATATCCTTAATGAATATTGATGCTAAAATCTTAAATAAGATATTAGCAAAAAGACTTCAGAAAATCATCCCCAGGATAATACACTATGACCAAGTAGGATTTATACCAGGAATGCAGGGCTGGTTTAATATGAGGAAAACTATTAGTATAATTGACTATATTAATAATTAAATTAATAAAAACCACATGATAATCTCAATAGATGCAGAAAAAGCATTTGATAAAATTCAACATCCATTCCTACTAAAAATGCTTGAGAGTATAGGAATAAATGGACTATTCCTTAAAATAGTCAGGAGTATATATTTAAAACAATTAGTAAACATCATATGTAATGGCAATAAACTGGAACCTTTCCCTGTAAGATTAGGAGTGAAACAAGGTTGCCCACTATCACCATTGCTATTCAATATAGTACTAGAAACTTGGCAATAAGAGCTGAGAAAGAGAATCAAGGAATTAGAGTAGGAAATGAGGAAATCAAACTATCACTCTTTGCAGATGATATGATGGTATACTTAGAGAACCCCAAAGACTCTGCTAAAAAGCTATCAGAAATAATTCAGAACTTTAGCAGTTTCAGGATACAAAATAAATCTACATAAATCCTCAGCATTTTTATACATTACCAACACAATCCAACAGCAAGAGATACAAACAGAAATTCCATTCAAAATAGCTGTTGATAGTATAAAATATTTGGGAATATATCTACCAGAGGAAAGTCAGGAATTATATGAGCAAAATTGCATAATACTTGCCACAAAAATAAAGGTAGATTTAAATAATTGGAAAGACATTCAGTGCTCTTGGATAGGCCAAGCAAATATAATCAAGATGACAATACTCTCTATACTAATCTATTTATTTACTGCTACACCAATCAGATTCCCAAGAAACTGTTTTAATGACCTAGAAAAAAATAACAACAGAATTCATATGGAAGAACAAAAGGTTGAGAATTTCAAGGGAAGTAATAAAAAAATTAAATGAAGGTGGTCTAGCTGTACCTGATGTAGAACTATATCATAAAGCAACAATGACCAAAACCATTTGATATTGGCTAAAAAATAGACTAGTTGATCATTGGAATACGTCAGGTTCACAGGGCAAGATAGTGAATAAAAATAGCAATTTAGTGTTTGATAAACCCAAAGATCCCAACTTTTGGGATAAGAATTCATTATTTGACAAACACTCCTGGGAAAACTGGAAATTAGTATGACAGAAACTAGGCATGGACCCACATTTAACACCACATACTAAGATAAGATCAAAATGGTCCAAGATTTAGGCTTAAAGAACGAGATCATAAATAAATTAGAGGAACATAGGATAGACTTGTGGAGGAGGAAGGAATTTGTGTTCAAAGGAGAACTAGAGATCATTATTGAGCACAAAATAGAAAATTTCGATTACATCAAATTAAAAAGTTTTTGCATAAACAGAACTAATGCAAACAAGATTAGAAGGGAAGTAACAAATTGGGAAAACATTTTTACAGTTAAAGGTTTTGATAAAGGCCTCATCTCCAAAATATACAGAGAATTGACTTTAATTTATAAGAAATCAAGTTATTCTCCAATTGATAAATGGTCAAATGATATGAACAGACATTTTCAGATGATGAAATTAAAACTATTTCCACTCATATGAGTGTTCCAAATCACTACTGATCAGAGAAATGAAAATTAAGAGAACTCTGAGATACCACTACACACCTGTCAGATTGGCTAAGATGACAGGAACGAATAATGATGATTGTTGGAGGGAATATGGAAAAACTGGGACAGTGATGCATTGTTGGTGGAGTTGTGAAAGAATCTGGCCATTCTGGAGAACAATCTGGAATTATGCCCAAAAAATTATAAAAATGTGCGTACCCTTTGACCCAGCAGTGATACTACTGGGCTTATATCCCAAGGAAATACTAAAGAAGAAAAAGGGACCTGTATGTGCCAAAATGTTTGTGGCAGCCCTTTTTGTAGTGGCTAGAAACTGGAAAATGAATGGATGCCCATCAATTGAAGAATGGTTGGGTATATGAATGTTATGGTATATTATTGTTCTATAAGAAATGACCCACAGGATGAATACAGAGAAGCTTGGAGTGACTTATATTAATTGATGTAAGTGAAACGAACAGAACTAGGATATCATTATACACTTCAACAATGATACTGTATGAGGATGTATTCTGATGGAAGTGGATATCTTCAATATAGAGAAGAGCTAATTCAATTCCAATTGATCAATGATGGACAGAATCAGCTACACCCACAAAAGGAACACTGGGAAATGAATGTAAACTGTGAGCATTTTTTTTGTTTGTTTTTCTTCCTTTGCAACAACAAAATTCGGTTCTGCACATATATATTGTACCTAGGATATACTGTAAGATATTTAATATGTATGGGAATGCCTGCCATCTAGAGGAGGGGGTGGAGGGAAGGAGGGGAAAAATTCGGAACAGAAGGGAGTACAAGGGATAATGTTGCAAAAAAAATTAATTATGCATATGTACCATCAAAAGAAATGTTATAATTATAAAATTAGTTTAAAAATATAAGCAAAAAAAAGCTAAATAAGATAATCTGTAATTGATGTGTCTCTGGAAAATTTTGAAAAGCAAACCTGTCATTATTGTTTGATTTTTCATCGTTATTTGACCATATTAAACACATCTGTTTTGACTTTAGGAGAAAAATAATGAACAAGTTGTATTAAAATTTAAAATAATGTTTCAATAGCAGACAAAATGGTTATCCTGACCCAAATAGCAAAGTGTTCCAATGTTCACAATGTTCCCCTAGAATCAACAAATGAAAATAGCAATAATTATATTCCAAAATGAGAAAATGATCAGAAAATTCAATCTCTCCATCAGTGGCATTCACAACCATATATTCTTTTTTCACCTTTTTAATTAATTTTTAAAATTAATTTTATAATTATAAATTTTTTTTCACAGTACATATGCATGAGTAAATTTTTATAACATTATCCCTTGTATTCATTTTTCCAAATTTTCTCCTCCCTCCCTCTTCTCCCTCGCCTAGATGATAGGCAATCACATACATATTGAATGTGTTACAGTATAACCTAGATACAATATATGTGTGTAAATCCAATTTTCTTGTTGCACATTAAGAATTGGATTCCAAAGGTCTAAGTAACCTGGGTAGAAATACAGTAGTGCTTACAGTTTCCATTCAATTCCCAGTGTTCCTTCTCTGGGTGTACTTGTTTCTGTCCATCATTGATCAACTGGAAGTGAGTTGGATCTTCTTTATGCTGAAGATATCCACTTCAATCAGAATATATCTTCATTCAGTATTGTTGTTGAAGTGTATAGTGATCTTCTGGTTCTGCTCATTTCACTCTGCATCAGTTCACGCAAGTCTCTCCAAACCTCTCTGTATTCCTGCTGGTCATTTCTTACAGAACAATAATATTCCAAAATATTCATATATCATAATTTACACAACTATTCTCCAATTGGTGGACATCCATTCATTTTCCAGTTTCTAGCCACTACAAAAAGAGCTGCCACAAACATTTTGGCACATACAGGTCCCTTTCCCCTCTTTAGTATTTCTTTGGGATATAAGCCCAATAACAGCAATGCTGGGTCAAAGGGTATGCACAGTTTGATAACTTTTTGGGCATAGTTCCAAATTACTCTCCAGAATGGCCAGATTCTTTCACAACTCTACCAACAATGCATCAGTGTCCCAGTTTTCCACAGCCCCTCCAACATTCATCATTATTTGTTCCTGTCATCTTAGCCAATTTGACAGGTGTGTAGTGGTATCTCCAGGGTTGTCTTAATTTGCATTTCTCTGATCAGTAGTGATTTGGAACACTCTTTCATATGAGTGAATATAGTTTCAATTTCATCATCTGAAAATTGTCTGTTCTTATCCTTTGAACATTTATCAATTGGAGAATGGCCTGATTTCTTATAAATTAGGGTCAGTTCTGTATATAATTTGGAAATGAGGCCTTTATCAGAACCTTTAACTGTAAAAATATTTTCCCAATTTGTTACTTCCCTTCTAATCTTGTTTTCATTAGTTTTGTTTGTACAGAAGCTTTTTAATTTGATATAATCAAAATCTTCTTTTTTGTGATCAATAATGATCTCTAGTTCTCCTCTGGTCATAAATTCCTTCCTCCTCCATGGGTCTGAGAGGTAGACTATCCTCTGTTCCTCTATTCTAATTATGATCTCATTCTTTATGCCTAAATTATGGACCCATTTTGATCTTATCTTGGTATATGGTGTTAAGTGTGGATGCATATCTTATTTCTGCCATACTAATTTCCAGCTTTCCAAACAGTTTTTTTTCAAATAATGAATTTAATCCCAAATGTTGATATCTTTGTGTTTATCAAACACTAGATTGCTATAGTTGTACCCTTTTTTGTCCTTTGTACCTAATCTATTTAACTGATCAACTGGTCTGTTTCTTAGCCAATATCAAATGGTTTTGGTGACTGCTGCTTTATAATATAGCTTTAGATCAGGTACAGCTAGACCACCTTCATCTGACTTTTTTTTTTCATTAATTCCCTAGAAATTCTCGACCTTTTATTCTTTCATATGAATTTTGTTGTTACTTTTTTCTAGGTCATTAAAATAGTTTCTTTGGAGTCTGATTGGTATAGCACTAAATAGATTAGTTCAGGGAGTATTTTCATCTTGATTATATTCGCTCGGCCTATCCAAGAGCACTTAATGTCTTTCCAATTTTTAAAATCTGACTTTATTTTTGTGGCAAGTGTTTTGTAATTTTGCTCATATAATTCCTGACTTTCCTTTGGTAGATGGATTCCCAAATATTTTATACTTTCAACATTTGTTTTGAATGGAATTTCTCTTTGTATCTCTTGCATTTGCATTTTGTTGGTGATGTATAAAAATGCTGAGGATTTATGTGGATTTATTTTGTATCCAGCAACTGTGCTAAAGTTATGATTTATTTCTAATAAGTTGTTATTAGAATCTCTGGGATTCTCTAAGTATGCCATCATATCATCTGCAAAGAGTGACAGATTGATTTCCTCATTACCTACTCTTATTCCCTTAATCTCTTTCTTGACTCTTATTGCCAAGGCTAGCATTTCTAATACAATATTGAATAGTAATGGTGATAGTGGGCAACCTTGTTTCACTCCTGATCTTACTGGGAAAGGTTCCAGTTTATCTCCATTACATATTATGCTTACTGATGGTCGTAAATATATGCTCTTGACTATTTTAAGGAATAGTCCATTTATTCCTATACTCTCAAGCGTTTTAAATAGTTAAGAATGGATGTTGGATTTTATCAAATGCTTTTTCTGCATCTATTGCGATGATCATATGGTTTTTATTAATTTGATTATTAATATGGTCAATTATACTAATAGTTTTCCTAATATTAAACCAGCCCTGCATTCCTGGTATGAATCCTACTTGATCATAGTGTATTATCCTGGGATGATTTTCTGAAGTCTTTTTGCAAATATCTTATTTAAGATTTTAGCATCAATATTCATTAAGGATATTGGTCTATAATTTTCTTTCTCAGTTTTCGATCGAACTGGTTTAGGTATCAGTACCATGTCTGTGTCATAAAAGGAGTTTGGTAGGACTCCTTCATCCCCTATTTTTTCAAATAGTTTATATAGCATTGGAGTTAGTTGTTCTTTAAATGTTTGGTAGAATTCACATGTGAATCCATCTGGCCCTGGGGATTTTTTCCTGGGGAGTTGATTAATAGCTTGTTCTATTTCTTTTTCTGAAATGGGACTGTTTAAGCAGTTTACCTCCTCCTCTATTAATCTAGGAATCCTATATTTTTGGAGATAGTCATCCATTTCATTTAAGTTATCAAATTTATTGGCATAAAGTTGGGCAAAGTAACTCCTTATTATTTCTCTAATTTCCTCTTCATTGGTGGAAAGATCCCCCTTTTTATTTCTAAGACTAACAATTTGATTTTCCTCTTTCTTTTTTCTGACCAGATTTACCAAAGGTTTATCTATTTTATTGCCTTTTTCATAAAACCAACTCTTGGTTTTATTTATTATTTCAATAGTTTTTTTTTTTTTTTTTACTTTCAATATTATTGATTTCTCCTTTTAATTCTAGAATTTCAAGTTTGGTTTTTGGTTGTGGGTTTTTAATTTGGTCTTTTTCTAGCTTTTATGTTGCAGGCCCAATTCATTAATCTTCTCTTTCTCTATTTTATTCAAATAAGCCTCTAAAGATATAAAATTTCCCCTTATTACCACTTTAGCTGCATCCCACACATTTTGGTATGATGTCTCATAGTTGTCATTATCTTGTGTGAAATTATTAATTGTTTCTATAATTTGCTGTTTCACCCTGTCATTCTTTAAGATGAGGTTATTCAGTTTCCAATTACTTTTTGGTCAACTTACCTTTAACTTCTTATTGAATGTAGTTTTTTATTGCATTATGATCTGAGAAGAAGGCATTTACTATTTGTGCCTTCCTGCATTTAATTTTGAGATATTTATATCCCAATATATGGTCAATTTTTGTATAGGTTCCATGAACTGTTGAGAAGAAAGTATACTCCTTTCTACCACCATTCAGTTTTCTCCAATGATCTATCATACCTAGTTTTTCTAATGTTCTATTTACCTCTTTAATTTCTTTCTTATTTGTTTTGTAGTTTGATTTATCTAATTCTGAGAGTACAAACAAGATTGAGATCTCCCACTATTATAGTTTTGCTGTCTATTTCTTCTTGCAACTCTCTTAACTTTTCCTTTAGGAAGATAGATGCTATACCACTTGGTGCAAATATGTTTATTATTGATATGGCTTCATTGTCTATGCTACCTTTTAGAAAGATATAGTTTCCTTCCTTATCTCTTTTAATTAGATCAACTTCTGCTTTTGCTTGATCTCAGATAAGGATGGCAACCCCTGTTTTTTTGGCTTTACCTGAACCATAATAGATTCTGCTCCAACCTTTTCCCTTGACTCTGTATGTATCTCCCCGCTTTAAGTGTGTTTCCTGTAAACACCATATTGTAGGGTTCTGACTTTTGATCCAGTCTGCTATCTGCCTCCGTTTAATGGGAGAGTTCATCCCATTCCCATTTACGTTAAAATTACTAATGCTGTATTTCCTGCCATCATATTATCCCCTGATTTTGCTTTTTTTTCTTCCCCTTGTTCCCCCTGAATCCCTTCCCCAGTATTTAATTTTTGGACCCCACTTGTGATGTACAGCCCTCCCTTTTTTAGTATCCCTCCCCCTCCTTTTAAGTCCCTTCCCTTTTCTTTTACCCTTCCCTTATTCCCCCTTTTCCTTTTCCCTTTTGCTCTCCTTCCTTTTAATGAGGTGAGAGAGAATTCTCTGAAAAACAAATATGTCAATTATTTACTCTTTGGGCCTACTCTGATGAGAGTAAGATTCACACAAAGTTTTCCAGGTCCTTTGATTTTCCCAGTAAGTATTTGACGTTATTCTCCAGCTTTTCTTTTCTTTCTTTTTTTTTTTTTTTGTTTTGTTTGACTGATTCTTGGTTTCTCGATGAATTATTCATTTCTATTTGTTCAGTCCTGATTTTTAATGAGTTATTTTCTTCATTCACATTTTTTAGTTATTTTTTATATGCCCAATTGAGTTTTTAAATGAATTATTTTGCTCTGTTGAATTTTTTTCCATTTCAATATATATATATGTGTGTGTGTGTGTGTGTGTGTATTAGTGAATTATTTTCTTTTTCCAATTCACAAATCCTACTATCTTGGGAATTTTTTATCTTTTCCAATTCAGAAATCCTACTTCCCTGTGATTTTTTTTTAACCTTTTCTAATTCACAAATTTTGTTTCTCTGAACCTCCTGTGAATTCTTTATTTTTTCCAACTCAAATTTCAGTACGTTGTTATTCTCTATCATAGCTTCTCTTTCCTTTCCCCATTTTTCTTCAAACTCTCTTAACTTTTTAATAGTCTCTTCTAGGAGTGAGTTATGTGATGGGGGGCAGGTATCATTCCCCTTTAGGGTGTTATCTGGAGACTGTCTGCTGTTAACCTCCTTGGGATTGGATACCCGCTCTTTCTCTGTATATAAAGTGTCTATCATTCTCTTCAGCTTCTTACTCATTGGTAAAAATCTGTGTGGTGTCTGCCCTTTTGGTAGGAAATTTATCAGCTTCCTCCCAGATGGGGATAGGTTGCCGCTATCCTGTGTCTGGACTAAGAGAGAGCTCTGGGAGAGAGTTCTCCTCCCCCCTGGAAGTGACTTAGAGATGGTTAGTACGGCGGCTGCGTTATGAGGAGTGTCTAGTGAAGGATCCTTGCTGTGTGGCCTAGCGACTGCCCTGAGACTAGAGGTTGAACAGTAAAAGTATCACAAATCCAAGCAAAAGCCTCCCTTGGGGCCATGGATATTAACAGCTGAGGTGAAAAGCCCCTGTGTTCAAACCGGAAGTGTTTGCCTGGAAAGCACAGTCCCTGCTGTGTAGGTTCTGCTATTATGGGATTTCCACTGCTGCTGGAGTTTCCCTGCAGGGAGAATTCCACTGTCTCTGGCTGAGCCCTGCACTATGTGGATTAGAGGCTGCCCCAAGCTGTGTCCCCCTCTGTTCAGGTTCTTAACTGCCCCAAGGAAAAGCCCGGGACAGCAGCAGGCGGCTGCATAGTCATGCTGAGATTTGTTAGATCGCTTCTGGTTTGGGGTGATTATATTATCTGGCTATTGCTTTAACATGGCTTTTATTTCTCTTCTGATCTGCTCTTTTATAAGCAGAGTAGAGCTATCAGCCTGTGCCAGATTCTTCTATCTCAGTGGCTTCTCTGATCCAGAGTTCTCCCCAGCCCATTTGGCACAGTGTGCTAGCCCCAATCCAACACTGTCTGTGCTGATATTTTTTTTCCTCCCCTTGGAATTGACTTTTTCTGTTGAAATTCCAGAATTTCTTCATCTGGTAAGTTGTGCTTCTAATCCTTGTGGTTTTTATCAGTCCAGCATTATTTTTGAGGCTGATTTAACTAGTTGGTGTTGAGGGAAGAAGGGAGCTTTCAAATTCGCATGTATCTTCTCCTCCATCTTGGGTCCACCCTCCCACCTTCTTAATTTCTATCCAACATGTAATTTTCTTAAATGTTTTGGCTTTGCCTTTTTTCCTCTCTGAAGTTAAGGTTTGTTTCGTATGTTTTTCTTTTTTTCTGTGGTGGTATTAAAGCGCCCATGGAATTTGTTCTATACAGGGGTTATAGAATCAGACCTACTCTTTAAGAAAAATAACTTTAGCAGTTAAGTTGAGGATGGGTTGGCTTTTAGTCAATTGGCTTTTAGAGACAAAGGAGATTAATTGGAAGGCTATTTCAATAGTTCAAATGAGAGATAACGAGGGCTTGGAACAGGACATGATGCTAACTAGTTAATGATGGTGTGAATAGAGACAAGGATACACACACACACATTATATATGAGTGTAGAAAGCTAAGAATTAGGGTTTTGGAATTAGGAAGAATGAAAGTGAGTAGTCAATGATGGTAATGAGGTTGTGGATTTATGTGACTGGAGATTGTCTTCAACAGTTGGACCAGAACATTCAGAATCAGAGAAAGACAATAATTTTGTTTCATACACATTGATCTCAGATATGTATGAGACAGAAATTAGCATTGCCCAGAATGCCTATTTTTCTCTACAGGAAGTTTGATTCAGATTCATAGTATTTTTCAGAAACTCCTTTTATGCCATGTGGCTTAGTTATTGGTTTTTACCCTTTTAGGGGGCCACATTCTCTGTTCTTCACTATCTTTGTGGTCTTATGGTTCTTCTTTTCCTGTAGCCACATGGTTCACTGGAAGTTCCCTGTAGATAAATAGATTTCTTCCCCAGGGAACCCATTTTCCTTCTTCTTCTTCTTCTTCTTCTTCTTCTTCTTCTTCTTCTTCTTCTTCTTCTTCTTCTTCTTCTTCTTCTTCTTCTTCTTCTTCTTCTTCTTCTTCTTCTTCTTCTTCTTCTTCTTCTTCTTCTTCTTTTTTTTCTTCTTCTTCTTCTTCTTCTTCTTTTTCTTCTTCTTCTTCTTTTTCTTCTTCTTCTTTTTCTTCTTCTTCTTCTTCTTCTTCTTCTTCTTCTTCTTCTTCTTCTTCTTCTTCTTCTTCTTCTTCTTCTTCTTCTTTTTTTATTAAACCTTTTTATTCGCAAAACATAAGCATGGGTAATTTTTCAACATTGACCCTTGCAAAGGTTTCTGTTCCAAATTATCTCCTCCTTTTCCCACCACCTCCCCTAACTGGTAGGTAGTCCAATACGTGTTAAATATGTTAAAATATATATTAAATCCAATATATGTATACATATTTATACAGTTATCTTGTTGCACACGAAAAACTGGATCAATGAAAAAACTGGGAAAGAAAACAAAATATATGAAAGCAAACAACAACAGAAAGAGTTAGAATGCTATATTGTGGTCCACACTAAGTTCCCACAGTACTCTCTTTGGCTGTAGATGGCTCTCTTCATCATTGAACAATTAGAATTGGTTTGAATCATCTCATTGTTGAAGAGAGCCATGTCCATCAGAATTGATCATCATATAGTCTTGTTATTGCTATGTACAATGATCTCCTGGTTCTGCTCATTTTACTTAGCACCAGTTGGTGTAAGTCTTTCCGGGCTTGTCTGAAATCATCCTGCTGGTCATTTCTTACAGAACAATAATATTCCATAGCCTTCATATGCCATAACTTATTCAGCCATTTTCCAATTAATGGGCATCAGGGAACCCATTTCAAATCTCTATAGCCCCTTTATTCTCTGTGCCTCTGCTTTTATATCTTCTGCTCCTGAAGTTTCATTCCATGAAGTGAAAATCAACATCAAGTCTCCATTATATATTCCCTCCTAAAATAATTAATACAAAACATTTATTAAAGACTTTCCATGTGCCCAGAACTGTCCGAGACACTGAAGAGATACAAAAATCAAATAGTCCTTGTCCTTAGAAAGTTTACATTTCTGTTAGAATGTAATTTTGCCAGACCATTGGGAAAATAGCTTTGTTCTCTAAGGTAGTTTGATACTGATCTTTCCAGTTCTTTGATTATAAACAAATATAAATAATATTTGACCATCAAACAGTATAATTTTTGCATAAGATTAGAATGCTGCTTTACTATATTGACAAAATATTAATAACAGTAACTATACAAAACATTGTAGGCCTAAAAGCAGTCACCAATTAAGAAAGAGTTAAAGCTCAAACTCACATTCTACTTAATCCCCAAAATCCATCAAAAGCCATAACCATACCCCCGAGCCAACAGAGAATATAAAAAAAAAAAAAAAAACTTCCTACAAAATTCAGTAGACAAGAATTAGAAATAATAAAATTAATATCTGACACTCATATAACCATTTCTCCTTGTTATTCTATTTGATGCCACAAAACCCCTTCCTGTGGAAAGGTATTGTTTTTCATTTTGAAAAATTGAATAAAATGCAATGGAATTAAATAAACTTATATAACTAAAGGTTAGGGTCAGATTTTGAAATATTTGGAAAAAGTGTGGAAGCTAGAAAAATCATGTATTTTTGAATATATATATATATATATATATATATATATATATATATATATATATATATATATATATATATATATATATATAGAATGCTAAATACAATGTAACAACTTTTATGAAAAACAATATATTTAACAATTTTAACAAAGTGGCAGGATATAAAGTAACCCTGTAGGAAGACATAGCAACAGATACTTGATTTAGAATAATTCTAGACAGTAGAAATTATTCTGAAATATACCTACCACAACAAACCCAGGAAATATATAAACAGAAATATTTAAAAACCTTTACATATATATATATATATGTATATATATATATACATATATATGTACACAATATGATGTAAATAATTGGATAAATTATAAGAAAATTAGAAGAATATGGAATACATTATTTATCAGAATTATGCATTGGCAAAAATTTATGAATAAAAAGCAAAAGAGAAGACATCCAAGTATAAAATGGATAGTTTCAATCATATTTTAAAAATGTACAAATGTAAATAATGTAGCCAAGATCAGAAGGAAAGCAGAAAATTGGGAGGAGGGAATTTTTTAGACATGTTAATATCTCAAATCAAATATATGAAAAAGTTGTCAAATGTATAGGAATGAGTCATTTACCAAGTGACAAATGGTCAAAGGCTATAAGCAAGCAAATTTTCAATGAAGAAATCAAAATAATACATAATCATGTGAAAAATTGTTCCAAATCATTATATGCAAATTAAAACAACCTTGAGATATCATTTAGTATATCATTTTATACTTAGGAGAGTGATAATTTATTGAAGGACAATGCAATAAATGTTGGAGGAGATGTGGAAAAATTTCACTACTTCATTGTTGACCTGATCGAATCATTTTGGAGACAATTTGGAATTATGCCCAAAGAGTTATTAAACCGCCTATTCTCTTTGACTCAGCAATACTATCACTAGATTTATTTCCGGATATTTTTTAAGGGGAAGAACTAAAATTTTATAGCAATATATACATACATACGTAAACACATACTTATATATACATATGAGAGGGAACCAAAAAAAAAAAGTAAAAAACAAAACAAAACAAAAAAAAACTTCAAAAAACATTATTATATATTTAAAGGAACAACAAGTTGTACATAATAGGTTTGCATTTTCAGTTATAATCTATAATTTTTGGTAGGCAATTGGGGTTTGAGTTCCTTGCCCAGAGTCACACAGCTAGTAAGGTGGCTCCTTTGGATAATGGACAAAAGCATGAATTATATGAATAGTAAAAAAAAAAAAAGCCTTTTCTTTTAATTTTTGAAGAAAAAAATAACTAAACAGCAAAAAATTGGCATATAAAATGGCTCTATTCCTGGGACTGAAACCATTTTGATCAATCATTGAATACTAATGATTCGAGGACTTGTACAAATTCTCATTAAAAATGTGGTTTAGAACTTAAAGGGGCCTTTAGAGGTAATTTATTATAAACTCTTCCTTTTACAGATAAGGAAACTGAGACCCAAAGAGGTTATCTCCCCAACATCTTATTGATAGTGACAGAACTGGAATTTGAACCTAAATCATTTGATTACAGGATTAGCATTCCTTGAGCATAAAGTGAAACTAGAAGTCATTTAAGCCAAGCAAAAAGCTCTTTACTATGAAATTTGTTGTATAACAGCTTAAGCCACAGAGGTATTATTCTAGAATTTTCCTTTTATGTAGAACAGGAAGATTTGGGGAACACTTCTGTTTTTCCTGGAATAACAATAGCTTTACTAATAGCATCCAAGATCTGTCTCTATGCAAAGCTGTATCAATCATCCTGTGTTATTTAGTCTTTTGGATTCACTGACTTTGACACTCACTCAGGCTGATTCTATTATTATTATTATATAATATATATTATTTATATATTATATATAAATATAAAATATAATATAATATAAATATATACATATATTATAAATATTTACATATTTATATCATATTATATATTACATAATATATATTATTGATTGTTATGGACATTTCAGTTGAGGAGCATGAGACCAGCTTAGGCTCCCTGTCTAAGGAATGGATTGATGGATGGAAGCCAGTGATGGTAGGAAAAGATTTCAGTTTATTGAGCAGCACAGCCTTTTTAAAATATGATTTAGCAAGCATAATCAGTGAGCATTCTCCAATCACTGTGCAAAGAGCAAACATGAGCACCTCGTGGACACCTCAGGGACAATGAGGGAATACCAACTGGAGAAGAGCCTATCCAGTGGGTCAACTGCTGACCAACAAGCTAGCAGTTCATGAGAACATCCTTGCACAGTCAACAACTTGTTGTGATCCTCAGCTATATCTCTCCATCCCAGAGAAATGTGATGATTTATCATATCCGGAGAACAAAGAGTACCTTTTACTGCCATGGATTCACTTCACAACTGATGACATTTCATTTCAGTCATTGTGACCAAAAAAACAACAACAACAACAACAACAACAACAACAACAAAAAACCAAAAAAAAACCCCACCCATAATAGTTAATAACTAGCAGATATATATACACGTGTGTGTGTATGTCTGTGTGTACATATACTCAAATATATGATTTTGTATTTTACAAGGAGCTTTACAAGTATCCAGTTTTATTCTTATTACAACTTTAAAATACAAATGCTATTGTTATGTCCATTACATAGATGGAAAAATTGAAGCAGAAAGAAATTATGCCAATTGCACAGGCAAGGTAACATCCATGAGTGTCTGAGGCAGGATTCAAACTCAGACCTTTCTGACTCAGCCCTCTACCCACTGTATCACATAGCTGCCCTGTACCATATTTAGGGTACAGTCAGATACTTGTCCACTACCACTTTATATATTCTTGAATACCAGGCTAGAAGCTTTAACAAATGCAAACAATTTTCTGTTCTCCTTGATTAGTGACTGCATATGGTACCACTATTATTAAAACCAACTAAATTGCTGGTCACTTTTTATTAACAATATCAGATACATAAATGGGTTTCAGGAAATCAGTTGATTCTATGTAATTAGAACAGTCAAACTCTGCCTTAATTGATCCTTTAGGACCAAATGAAACATTAATTTTGAAGTGATATCCCAAGTGTCTTCTATAGATGAATTGCTAACTTATCCTCCCAAGTAATTTTATTTTGCCCATGGGTCAAATGACCACCTAATACTATCAGGTAATAGTCTGGCAGTGCATTTATTAGGAGTGGAGAAAGCTCCTTGTCTAAATAAAGCCAGAGAATGAGTAAGAAAGAGTCTTTTTCTCCCTGCCTGGCATAAGATGTTTCTTTTTAAAAAATATTTATTCTATATGATGTTTGTATATAAAAATAAAGTCCTATTGGATGCAATGTTGAATACCTGCATTTGGGTCTAAAATTGAAAACTTGTATCCCTTAAGCTTGACTTTTTTTTTCATTTGCAAGGAACAAGCAAGGAGGAACAGGCTAGTCTGAAGAAATAGCAGTGTTATGGACACAGTCCTGGATTTGGAGTCAGCGAATCTGGATTCAAATTTTTGTCCTACTAAAAGGTACTTATATGACTTTTGGTAAGTTACTGAATATCTATAGGCTTCAGTTTTTTCTATTGGGTAATAATGTATTTATGAGGTTTACGGTACATTTCAGCCTTGAATATGTTATTTCAAGAGGTAAAAAAACCAAACCAAAACAAAACAAAACAAAAAACCATTAAGAGAGAAAGAGTAAATTGGAAAAAATTTTATGCTGTAGAAATGATGAAAACATGGGGGACAAATGGATGATTTGGTTCTATATTACTAAGAATTTCATGAGGAATATGGACTAGCTTGCTCTTACTACTGTTCTTCATAAGAATTATTAACATGGCAGCCAGGGGAAAACAAAAAGTCCTTCTGCAATTAATTGCAAAGGGTCTTCCAAGAAAGTGCAGAGGTCATTTAGTCAAATCTATGCCTGAATAGTAATCATTGCTACAGCATACCTACCAAATGAGCTTCTAGATTTGCTTTAAAAATCTCAAAGGAAGGGAGACCCACTTTAAAGGAATAGGATTCCATTTTTTTTTATTAAAATGAGTTCCTGTAAATTAGCATAAATTTAAACTTTTCACAACTTCTTCTCTTCATTCCTGTTCTATCTTAAGTAGAACAAATTTAATTCCTTTTATGCAGATAGCCCTTTCATCTGCTCTTTTCTTACTTCCTAGGTTTTCACTTCTCCAGACTAAACACAAACCATTTCCTTTAAATTAATACTTTTCCTCCTCATGTTTGGAATGGTCTCCTTCCTGATCTTTGCCTCCTGGCCTCCTTGGCTTTTTTCAAGACACTCATTTCCTTTTAAAAAAAACCCTGAGATATATAATATATATGTTATGTAATTATAACATAAATATAACATAATATATTAGATTATGTAGATATTGTATTAGATTATGTAGATATTGTAACATATTGATATATAATACATTAAAACTTTTATAATATTTTGTTTTTTAAAAGTTTTGATTTCCAAATTTTATCTGTCTCTCTTCCCTTCTCCTCCCCCCCCTCTGAAATGGCAAGTAGTCACATATAAGTTATATATCATGTAAAACTCATTGCAAATTCTACCATTTGCAAGAAGCATTTCCTCTTCTCTCTTTTTCCCCTCTCCAAATACTGATTGATGCCTTTTCTTTTATTACTTTTAATTATCAAGGCATACATCCTTGGATGTACATAGTTGTTAGCATATAATCAGGGAGTTCTAGGAGGGCAGGGACTTTAATATTATTTTGTTTGTTTGTTTGTTTCCCCATTACTTTAGTATGATGTATGGTATAGAGCAATACTTATTCAATGCTTGCTGACTAACTCACTGTTCTATTATTTACTCAGTACCCTTCAACAGCTTATTTGATTTCCTGTGAGCAAACCAGGGCAGACTGTGACAATTTTTTCCTTAGTCTAGACATTATGTTTGTCATTGCAGTCTTAGCTTTATTGGTTTTCCCTGATACCCCTGATCTGCCTTGAGAATGAAGTTCCATAAATCTAAAAGTCTTTGTCAAATTAATTGATGTCTAGCCACAGCTCCCCATCTTATACTTATGAAGTTGATTTTTTGAACCTAGGTGTATGACTTAATGATTTAATTTTTTTTCAGTTTAGCTCGATGTTCTATCTTGCCAAGATTTTATGAATGTTGATTGCAGCCCACTGGGTTAATTATTCCTGCCAAGTTTGATGTCATAGGCAAATGTGTTAAGCATGCCATCAAAACCTTTCCCCAAGTAATTGATTAAAATGTCCCATAATCCAGGGTCAAATAGTAATTCCTGAGGCAAATGATTGTTGTGCTTGTCCAGAATAGTGACTTCTTCATGAAGAAATGGGTAAATTTGTTTATTGATTCTGTCTCTGTAGAAGTTTAATTTGAGTCAAGGTATTGTTAACATAACTAGCCACAAGAAGGAAAAGAATAGTTGCATATATATATGCATTCTTTCATGATTTTCCATGCACTTTCCTTATGTATACTTTCTGAAGTAGATAGTATAAATATTAATTTCTCATTATTTTTAATACTTTAAATCTAAAACTCCAATTAGAAAAAATGGAGTTAACCATACACTAAGAAACTGAAATGGTCAAAAATGAATAATTTTTAAATTTCATAAATCAATATATGAATGTAGAATAAATTGTAAAGTTGCCATCTAAATAATTATTTTACTAGAAACACATAATCTTTAAGCTTTCACAACTCATGTTATGATCCTTTGGGGAATTTTTTCATATGGAAGAACCAAAGAAAAGATAGTATGGATTTGGGCAATTGTCATACTTTTCCTTTTTCACATCTCTGTTCATTTCAAGCATATGGAGAACCAGATACTAAATACAGAGATGAAAAACATTTTTAAAACATCACAATTATAGACAGTCTGTCTCAAAAGTCTTCTTGAAATTTTCAGCTTTAAAAGGCTAAGGAGAGAATGACAAATACATAAGAAAAAAAAAGCTTTTTAAAGTTTTAATAGCTTAAACTATACTATGACTTTTGGAATAGCCCATATGCAGGGGAAAAAACATCTGTTTCATAATTTAATTTTTTCCAGTTCTTTTATTCAGATTTTTCCCTTTAACCTTTACAAAAACCAGAACATTAGAACAGTTGAGTTAAGAACATGGAAAGCAATAACTTTGCCAAACTGCATTAATGAGGACCTTTATTCTCTCTTATGCAGAGATTGCTTATACATAAAAACAGGAAGGGCTGGAAAAGCTGTCTTGGTGTTTGTTAGGTTTCACTTTGTATTCTGATGTTCACTATTTGTCTTGGAAAGAAGGAATAATACCAATACAGCAGAAACTACTTTGTGATGGAGTAACTGGACTTCAGAAAAGTATAATTTTTGATAATTTCCCCAGTATCTTTGTATTCCTATTCCTATATACCTGTCTTGAATTGCATGTATACTTGAAGAGGAATTATGTGAACAAAAGAGTATAAAGAATAATGAAGATGACTCAGTGTTCCAAGGTCATTAGGAGCTCTGTCCTTAGCAAAATCTTTTGGGAACTTCCCTATTATCTCAGGTGTGCCCTTGCCAGATGTCATTACATAATGGTAGCAGGAAAAGTATTGCAACAGATAATTCCATGGATTGTTGGAGAAGCAGAGGCTCATCGATTGGCCAAAGTTTTGTGATTTTGTTGGTGGCATACCAAATGCAGACCAAAACATCTATTTAGCCTCATAGGGAAATGAAAAAGAATTGTCTGAAATTCATAGAGGTTAGACACCTACTAAATATCAAAGGCAAAAGTGAACACAGGTCTTTATTATTTAATAATTTGCAAACCATACTAGCAGTTCTCAAACTTTTTTTAATCTCTGGAACACTTTATACTCTTAAAACTTGAGGATTCTGATCAGGTTTTGCATATGTCAGTTCTATGCATTTTATTTACTACTTTAGATTACTAAAGTGGACAAATTTAAAAATACTTAATTCACTCAATAATATACCCATTTTTTACCTGCAAATGACATGTTTTATGAAAACAACTTTTAAAAAAGTAATAAAGATTGTGGCTTTGTCTTATAGATTTTTGTAATTTTCTTTAATGTCTGAAATATAATGTCTGAAATATAATGTCTGAAATATAATGTCTGAAAATAGCTAACTTTGTATATTTGTTTCTGAATGTAACATGTTGTGAAAATGGTTTTGATTTTGAAGACTCACTAAAAGATCTTGGGAAATGCTTAGATGTCTTCAGACCATACTTTGAGAACCATTAAGCTTTTCCATAGTTTCTTCCAGAGCCTAGTTATAATGAAATTAAATTATAAAATAAATAAGTAGATAAGAGAAAAGAGATCTAGCCCACAAAGCCCAAGATATCTTATGAGGTTTCATATATCAAAATGTTCAATCCTTTGGTCAGAGGGAAGGGTATGATTCATTTTTGAACATATGAATGGACAGAAGTTTGGAGGGAGAAAGATGGAAAAAAAGGAAGGAAGGAACATTGCCCAAATGGAACTGACCATTGAGTTCCCAATAGGACAGATACTGTTCTTCACAAATTGTTGTTTATCTCTTGTCTACAAAGAGGATAAAGACATAAGAAAATCATAATTTCAGGTGAATCTGATTTAAATGAAGCAGGGTTATGCAAAATCCTCAGCCTCAGGATCTCCTCTAGAACCATTTGTGTCTAGAGGCAAGATATAGATCAGCATGATTAGAGATAGCCCTGAATGTAGTGGGAGACCTTGGTCTTTTTAAGTTAAGGTCTTTCACAGGACTAAATTCTTTTGAAGCAATACTAATTAGAGATTAAAGCTAGATAAAAAATGAGGCTAAAAAGATCCTCTTTTACCAGCTCAAAAATAATCTGTCTGGGAAAGGACAATAGATAAGGTTTCTAGCCCTACAGAAACAATTGCTTTTTATATCTTATGTCATGTATGATTTCATGAAATAAAGCATTGGGAAAAAAGACTCTGATAAAACCAACTGTAATTCAAATGGATCTATTAACTATACCTTAAAATCAAAATACTCTGGTTCTCATTGAATAGGTCAACAATATCTCAATTTTAATTTATATGATCTAAAATATATTTTTTAAAATATCCTTTTATTATATGGTTCAACACAAAGTAATTAATTCCTATAAATAAAATGAAATAGCTAATTATTAATTATTTGTATATGGTATTCACAATTTGTAATACATTATTCCCATTCATCATCTAATTTGATTCTCATAACAATGCTATGAGATAAAGCTTTTAATATGATATTCATAATATAATGATAAAAAAACTAAGATTTAGAGAAAGATGAATATTGATAATCCCACATTAAGGAATTGTAGAAGTGGGATTTAAGTCAGAAAGTACCTGATACTAATCAAACTCAATTTTTGTTCTCAATAAAGACAAACTTGTGAAGTATAATTTAATACATGAGTGTATATACATGCACATACATATGATTATAATTATATATATAATATAAAACTCATTTTTCTTTTTTTTTTTACAAGGCCATAATTAAATTGAAAGGTGAGTGGAATATCTAGGACATAGTCAAGATTGTGCTACCCAATGGCATGGATGAATCAGACACTGGTGACTGAGTTCTTTGTGAAAGGATTCTCAGAAGCCCCTCACCTCCAGTCCTTGTTCTTTGTCTTTTTCCTCTCTCTTTACACAGTGGCACTCTCAGGAAACATCCTCATCTTTGTTACAATCAGTTTTAATCCCACACTGCACACACCTATGTACTTCTTTCTGGTCAATTTAGCTGTGGTTGATATCCTGTGTACCTCTACAATTCTACCCAAACTGCTTGAAAACATGCTGGGCAGAAAGACCATATCTTATTTAGGATGCATGGCGCAACTGTATTTCTTCACTTGGTCCTTAGGGGCTGAGTTGCTGCTTTTCACAGCCATGGCTTATGACAGGTATGTAGCCATCTGCCATCCCCTCCGCTATAGTACCATGATGAGCAAGAGGGTTTGTATGCTGTTAGCTGCTGGTGTTTGGTCAATAAGCATCCTCAATACTAGCATTAATAGCAGCCTTATGTTTCGATTGTCTTTCTGTCACTCTAATGTAGTTAATCACTTTTTCTGTGAGATCCCTCCTCTACTGAAGCTCTCCTGTACCCCTACTTACCTGAATGAAACCATGGCATTTACAGCAGATGTATTTCTAGCTGTGGGGAATTTCATGATCACGATGCTGTCCTATGCCTGCATTATCTCCAGCATCTTGAAAATACGCACCACTGAGGGCAAAAAGAGAGCCTTCTCTACCTGTTCTTCCCACCTCATTGTGGTCAGCATGTATTATAGCACTGTAATTTACACCTACATCCGCCCATCTTCCAGCTACTCATTGGATAAAGATAAAATTGTGTCTGTGATATACACTTCAGTGGCTCCCACCCTCAACCCTCTCATTTACACTTTGAGGAACAAAGATGTCAAAGTGGGACTGAAGAAAGTGTTCTCTTTCTTCAAGAGATTTTGAGCCTTCCAGATGCTGAACCTCTGAATACCTTCAGATGCCCCTCCAATAATCCTGGCTTTGTACTAATGACTGAGCATTATTGATGTTACAAAGTTTTCTAATCCAAGACATACATTTTGACTTTGAAAAATGTTGTTCTTCTGGACACTTATAGAAATTCAATTTTCTTCCACTTCTTAAGAGAGACATCATTTTTCTAGACCTTTCTTTGTACTTTCTTTTCCATTATATTTTGTAATAGGAAAATAAAACTTTTAAATCTTGTATAAGAGTAATATATACTATAGAGGTGAACTTGAATATTTAATTGGTAAAATTCTTATACTTATTTGACTCTTGCAAAGCCTTATATTCCAAATTTCCCCTTCTTCCACCCAATCCTTCCCTTAGATAGCAATTCAATATAATATATGTTATACATGGTAGAATATATGTTAATTCCAATAATGTAAACATATTTATATAATTTATATAATGTTCTTGTTGCCCAAGTAAAATTAGGTCAAAAAAGAAAAAAAAATGAAAAAGAAAACAAAATACAAGGGAATAATATCAAAAAGAGTGAGAATGTTATATTGTGATCCACACTAAGTTTCCACAGTCTTCTCTCTGGGTATAGATGATTCTCTTCATCACAGGATCATTGGAACTGACATCAATGATCTCATTGTTAGAAAGAGTCACATTCATTAGAATTGATCGTCATATAATATTGCCATGTATAAAGCTCTCTCTCAAATAAGTCTCTCCAGGCCTCTCTAAAATCATCCTCCTGATCATTTCTTATATAACAATAATACTCAATAACATTTCTATAACATAACTAATTCAGCCATTCTACAACTGATGGACATCCATTCAGTTTCCAGTTTCTTGTCACTACAAAAAGGGCTGCCACAAATATTGTTGCACATGTGGAGCCCTTTCCCTCCTTTAAGAACCCTTTGGGATACAAGTCCAGTAGAAAGATCAAAGGCTATGCTGGATCAAAGGTTATGTATAGTTTGATAACTTTTTGAGCATAATTCCAAATTGCTTTCCAAAATGGCTGGATCCATTCACAGTTCCACCAAAAGATGTACTAGTGTCCTAGTATTCCCATATCCCCTACAATATTCATCACTATCTTTTCCTGTTATCTTAGCCAATCTCAGAAGTGTGTCTTTGTGCCTCAGAGTTTTCATAATTTGCATTTCTTTGATCAGTAGTGACATAGATCATCTTTTCATATGATTAGAAATTGTGACTGTAACTGTGAAAATAAGCAATAATCAGGCGTGGTGGCATTTATTTTTAAAGAAAATTCTTTTTACAGGCCAATAGTGTGTGACTAAATGTCAAAATGAAAAGATGATGTAATAAAAATAGGAAGTAGCATTAATTTTAAAAATTACTCTTTGATCTTTTATTCTTCAAAATAATTTATGTTATGAGACAAGCATTTTATTTTCATTTGAGTATTGTTCGTGAAATTGTGAAAAAAATTTAAAGTGGAATAGTTGAAGGACATGGTATGTACTTAAATATCTGGTAAAGAATTAGAGAATTATTGATTTCTATACTAAACTGAGGAAGCATTCACATATTTTGCTAAATAAATAATTTTTATCTCTAAGTTTTAAATGTAACCATGTGTGTATTTTATCTTATGTTGCTTTATCTTATATTTAGAAACAATATGTATATATACTTGTTTTCAATTTATTTTCATTAAATTTTTTTGTTTACTTTCTTAAAGAAATAAAATTAAATACTTTTAGAGAGGATTCTGGGAAGTTGACAGAGTGCATATTTCCCCTGCAAATAAGACCTGAGGGTAAACAGAGGCCAGTGGGGAAATAAAAGGCTTGGAGCATACTAGAGGTTCTCTTGTCTGGAAGAAAGACTCCAGCACTTAAGTTTAACCAGTATGAAGTATACACCTATAGGCTAGTTCCACAGAACCAGCCAGCAGAGGACCCTAGGACTTGCTGGGTTCTAAGGTAACCTCAGCCTAAGCCACATAAACTTTCATCTCCCGGATAGCATGGGGAGTTAGGAGTTTTAGTCCAGCAAAACTGAGGGAACCTTGGCTAATCAGGCCCAATTGTGCTGCTGAGATGGGGCCCTTGGTAGGACAGAATCGGCATACCTGGTGAGTGTAGAAAGAGACAGGCAGGTACCTTGATATTTGAAGGCACTTTCAAGAAGGTGAAGTTTTTGGTTTGGAATTCCAGGTTAGAGGAGAGAGCTTCAGTCAAGATAGAGGGATCCCCACCCTAGGATTAGAGATGTTTAGTCTAATAGTTCTCATGAAAAACAATAAACAGTCAAAGGAGAAAGAACTCAATTATAGAAACTTATTATGGGAACAGGAGACCAGGGTTCATCTTCAAAGGAGGACAGCCAAGTACAAACAGCCTCTTCTAACCCAAATAGATCGTAAATGGCAATCTTTGCAGAAAGAATTTTTGGAAGAACTAAAGTCAGACTTTAAAAAATCAAATGATAGAGACTGAGGAAAAACAAAAACAATTCAAGAAAAAATAAGATTACTTTTTAAAAAGTCAACCAACAGGAAAGGAGATTCAAAGTCTTAAAGATGAAAATAATTCTTTGACATTAAAATTAAAGAAAAGCCAGTGAAGATATGAGACCAAGAAATAACAAAACAAAATATAAAAAATGAAAAAGTAAGATGGAATATGAAAGATCTTATAAGAAAAGCAACTCTAGAGAACAGATCAAGAAAAGAAATATAAAAATAATTGGGCTGCCTGAAGCTGTGAACAAAAAAAATAACTTTGAGACAATAACAAGGGAAATAATTAAAGAAAATGTTCATGTGGTGATAGAACATGAGGAGAAAGTAGAAATATAAAACATTCACCAATCCATACCTCAAAGAGATCCTGTATGGAAAAAAAACAGAGTAATATTATTGCTATATTTTGAAATCCCCAGATCAATGAGAAAATTCTCCAAGAAATAAAGAAATAAAAAGGCTCAAATATGTTGGAGCTACAATTAGAATTGTACATGATTTATCAGCCACCACAATAAAGGAGCACAGGTCTTGGAATAATATATATTAATAATCAAAGGAACTAGGCCTAGCCAAAAATGTCATATCCAGTAAAACTACTCATAATATTGAAGAATAAAATATTCAATGAGCTTGCAGATTTTGCGGACTTTGTCTCAACTAAACCTGAACTTAATAAAACATTTATTATATGAGAGTCAACAATACAGATTAATTTCAAGGAAATCAACAAAAGCCAATTTAAAATATACTTTTTACATGAGAATATATACTACATCTCTAAAATTAACATAAATAATTGAATAACTCAATAAAAAAGATTGGGACAGAACTGAGCAACTGAGCATGATTCTAAAAAGCAAAACAGTCTAAGAAAAGTGGAAAATAGTAATTATGCTATACAAATGAGGTGCAAAGGAAGAACCAACACAGAAGCATTAGAGGGGGAAAAGGTGCTGGTAGTTCTGAAAACCTATTCATATTGAGAATGGTTTAAATAGGGAATGATACATACATATATACATATTCATATAGGTATTAAGACATGTATACACATACATACATGAACACACACATATACCATGAAGGGAATAGCACCTCCCAAAATCTATAAAAATTAAGGGGGGGGGAAGAATAGGATAAATTAATGAGGGAAGGAAAAAATATGGGGAGAAGATAAAGGAGGGATCCATGGATGAGGGTTGGTTAAGTAACAGTAAGGGAATTTAAGGATACAATTAAATTCAGAGTGTTAGCTGGGATATGAAATAAGAGATATGCACAAGCACTATAACAAGGATCAGGAGTAGAATTCATAAAAAACACAAGGCTAGGTGGTAAATAGTGGACTCTTTCAATGTCTTTTTCAACCATCTGGATCCAAGATATTGGGGAAGTTTTCCTTGAAAATTTCTCAAAATATATTGTCTAGGCTCCTCCTTTGATAGCAATTTTTCAGTTAGTACAATTATTTTAAAATGGTGTTTCAATCAGTTATTTTTCTGATAATAAACTTTACATTTTCTTTTTGTGAAAACATTTTTGGCTTGTTTTATTGTTTCTTAATGTCTCACAGAGTCATTAGCGTCCACTTGCACAATTCTAATTTTTAAGCAATGGTTTTCTTCAGTGAGCTTTTTTTTTTTAGCTTATTTGAAGTATACTGATTTATTTATTGAGGAAAATTTAGAATTAGCTTACAAAACTAATCTTTTCACAAAAAAAGTATTTTGATTTTATTTATTTTAATAGCTTTTTATTTATAAAGCAACTGTATGGGTAATTTTTCAACACTGACCCTTGCAAAACCTTCTGTTCCAACTTTTCCCCTCCTTTCTCCTCCTTCCCCCCACGGCCTCCTTTAGATGGCAGATAGTCCAATACATGTTAAATATGTTAAAATATGTTAAATCCAATACATACACACATATGTATACAGTTATCTTGCTACACAAGAAAATTCAGATCTAGAAAGAAAAAAATATGAGAAGGAAAACAAAAATACAAACACATAATAACAGAAAGAGTGGAACTGCTTTGTTGTGGTCCACATTCATTTCCCATAGTTCTCTCTCTGGGTGTAGCTAATTCTCTTCATTATCGAACAATTGGAACTGGTTTGAATCATCTCATTGTTGAAGAGAGCCATATCCATCAGAGTTGATCATTGTAAATCTTGTTGCCATGTATAATGATCTCCTGGTTCTATTTATTTCACTTAGCATCAATTCATATAAGTCTCTCCCAGCCTCCCTCTTCAATGAGCTTTTATATCTCTTTTTTTTTACTTGGCCAATTCTGTTTTTAAGGACTTCTTTAGTACTTATCTGAATTCCTTTTATGAAGATATTGTTTCTTTTAATAATTTTCTTTCATCACTTTCATTTTCCCACCTTGTCCTCTACCTTTCTTTTCTGATTTTAAAAAAAATATTTTTTAGTTCTTCAAGGAATCAACATTGGCCTTCAATTCACAAATTTTCTTGTTGCAAAATTTTCTCTTTGATCTTGGAGTTTTGAAATTTGGCAGGAATATTGCTCTGTGTTTTCCTCAACGTATCTCATTGAGATTTCATTTTCTCAGATTATTTCTTGCATTATTGTGTCAAGGTTCTCTTTTTGGTCACAGCTTCCAGATAGTCCAATTATTCTTATATTTTCTCTTGATCTGTTCTCCAGGTCTATTGTTTTTCTTATGTTTCAGATTCTGTTCTATTTTTCATCCTTTATATTCTATTTTTTTATTCCTTGGTCTGCTATAGTTTCACTGGCTTTCCCTTGCCCAATTCTAATTTTCAAAGAGGTATTTTTGTCTTTGAGACTCTGTATCTCCCTTTCTAGTTGGATAACATTAAAAAATAATCTTGTTTTTCTCAGATTCTTTTTAGCTTTTCCTCAATATTTCTCATTTCATTTTTAAATTCTTTTTTTTTGTTTCTTTTTTTTTTAAATTTAAATTTTATTTTATAATTATAACATTTTTTTGACAGTACATATGCATGGGTAATTTTTTACAAAATTATCCCTTGCACTTACTTCTATTCAGATTTTTTCCCTTCCTCCCCCAACCCCCTCCCCCAGATGGCAAGCAGTCTTATATATGTTAAATATATTACAGTATATTCTAGATACAATATATGTGTGTAGAACCGAATTTTTTGTTGCACAGGAAAAATTGGATTCAGAAGGTAAAAATAACAGTTTACATTCATTTCCCAGTGGTCCTTTTCTGGATGTAGCTGGTTCTGTCCATCATTAATCAACTGGAATTGGATTAGCTCTTCTCTATGTTGAAGAAATCCACTTCCATCAGCATAATTCCTCGTACAGTATCATTGTTGAAGTGTATAATGATCTTCTGGTTCTGCTCGTTTCACTCAGCATCAGTTAATGTAAGTCTCTCCAAGCCTCTCTGTATTTCTCCTGTTGGTCATTCCTTATAGAACAATAATATTCCATAACATTCATATACCATAGTTTACCCAACCATTCTACAATTGATGGACATCCATTCATCTTCCAGCTTCTAGACACTATGAAAAGGGCTGCCACAAACATTTTGGCACATACAGGTCCCTTTCCCTTCTTTAGTAGTTCCTTGGGATATAAGCCCAGTAGTAGTATGGCTGGGTCAAAGGGTATGCACATTTTGATAACTTTTTGGGCATAATTCCAGATTGCTCTCCAGAATGGTTGGATTCTTTCATAACTCCACCAACAATGCATCAGTGTCCCAGTTTTCCCACAGCCCCTCCAACATTCATCGTTATTTGTTCCTGTCATCTTAGCCAATCTGACAGGTGTGTAATGATACCTCAGAGTTGTCTTAATTTGCATTTCTCTGATTAATAGTGATTTGGAACACTCTTTCATATGAGTGGAAATAGTTTTAATTTCATCATCTGAAAATTGTCTGTTCATATCCTTTGACCATTTATCAATTGGAGAATGGCTTGATTTCTTATAAATTAAAGTCAATTCTCTGTATATTTTGGAGATGAGGCCTTTATCAGAACCTTTAACTGTAAAAATGTTTTCCCAATTTGTTACTTCCCTTCTAATCTTGTTTGCATTAGTTTTGTTTGTGCAGAAACTTTTTAATTTGGTGTAATCAAAATGTTCTATTTTGTGATCAATAATGGTCTCTAGTTCTCCCTTGGACACAAACTCCTTCCTCCTCCACAAGTCTGAGAGGTAAACCATCCCATGTTCCTCCAATTTATTTATGATTTCATTCTTTATGCCTAAATCTTGGACCCATTTTGATCGTATCTTAGTATGTGGTGTTAAATGTGGGTCCATGCCTAGTTTCTGCCATACTAATTTCCAGTTTTCCCAGCAGTTTTTGTCAAATAATGAATTCTTATCCCAAAATTTGGGATCTTTGGGTTTGTCAAAGATTAGATTGCTATTTTTATTCACTATCTTGCCCTGTGAACCTAACCTATGCCACTGATCAACTAGTTTATTTCTTAGCCAATACCAAATGGTTTTGGTGACTGTTGCTTTATAATATAGCTTTAAATAAGGTACACTTAGACCACCTTCCTCTGACTTTTTTTTAATTAGTTCCCTTACAATTCTCGACCTTTTATTCTTCCATATGAATTTTGTTGTTATTTTTTCTAGGTCATTAAAATAGTTTCTTGGGAGTCTGATTGGTATAGCACTAAATAAATAGATTAGTTTGGGGAGTATTGTCATCTTTATTATATTCGCTCGGCCTATCCAAGAACACTGAATGTCTTTTCAATTATTTAAATCTGACTTTATTTTTGTGGCAAGTGTTTTGTATTTTGCTCATATAATTCCTGACTCTCCTTTGGTAGATATATTCCCAAATATTTGATACTATCGACTGTTATTTTGAATGGAATTTCTCTTTGTATCTCTTGCTGTTGGATTGTGTTGGTAATGTATAAAAATCCTGAGGATTTATGTGGATTTATTTTGTATCCTGCGACTTTGCTAAAATTCTGAATTATTTCTAATAGCTTTTTAGCAGAGTCTTTGGGGTTCTCTAAGTATACCATCATGTCATCTGCGAAAAGTGACAATTTGATTTCTTCATTTCCTACTCTAATTCCTTGGATCTCTTTCTCGGCTCTTATTGCCAAGGCTAGAGTTTCTAGTACTATATTGAATAGTAATGGTGATAGTGGGGAACCTTGTTTCACTCCTGATCTTACAGGGAAAGGTTCTAGTTTATCACCATTACATATGATGTTTACTGAAGGTTTTAAATATATGCTCCTTATTATTTTAAGGAATAGTCCATTTATTCCTATACTCTCAAGCGTTTTTAGTAGGAATGGATGCTGGATTTTATCAAATGCCTTTTCTGCATCTATTGAGATGATCATATGGTTTTTATTAATTTGATTATTAATATGGTCAATTATACTAATAGTTTTCCTAATATTAAACCAGCCCTGCATTCCTGGTCTAAATCCCACTTGGTCATAGTGTATTATCCTGGGGATGATTTTCTGAAGTCTATTTGCTAATATCTTATTTAAGATTTTAGCATCAATATTCATTAAGGAAATTGGTCTATAGTTTTCTTTCTCAGTTTTCTATCTACCTGGTTTAGGTATCAGTACCATGTCTGTGTCATAGAAGGAATTTGGTAGGACTCCTTCAATCCCTATTTTTTCAAATAGTTTACATAGCATTGGAGTTAGTTGTTCTTTAAATGTTTGGTAGAATTCACCTGTAAATCCATCTGGTCCTGGGGACTTTTTCTTAGGAAGTTGGTTAATAGCTTGGTCTATTTCTTTTTCTGAGATGGGGCTATTTAGACTATTTACTTCTTCCTCTGTTAATCTGGGCAAGCTATATTTTTGAAGGTATTCTTCCATTTCATTTAAGTTATCGAATTTATTGGCATAAAGTTGAGCAAAGTAGCTCCTAACTATTGTTCTAATTTCCTCTTCATTAGTGGTGAGTTCACCCTTTTCATTTTCAAGACTATCAATTTGCTTTTTCTCTTTCCTTTTTTTAATCAGGTTTACTAAGGGTTTGTCTATTTTGTTGGTTTTTTCATAAAACCAACTCTTAGTTTTATTAATTAATTCATTAGTTTTTTTTTACTTTCAATTTTATTAATCTCACCTTTTATTTTTTGAATTTCAAGTTTTGTGTTTGTCTGGGGGTTTTTAATTTGTTCCTTTTCTAGCAATTTTAGTTGTAAGCCCAATTCGTTGGCCCTCTCTTTCTCTATTTTATGCAAGTAGGCCTGTAGAGATATAAAACTTCCCCTTATTACTGCTTTGGCTGTATCCCACACATTTTGGTATGATGTCTCATTATTGTCATTTTCTTGGGTGAAGTTATTAATTATGTCTATGATTTGCTGTTTTACCCAATCATTCTTTAGTATAAGATTATTTAGTTTCCAATTATTTTTTGGTCTATTTTCCCCTGGCTTTTTATTAAATGTTATTTTGATTGCATTATGGTCTGAAAAGGATGCATTTACTATTTCTGCCTTACTGCATTTGATTTTGAGGTTTTTATGCCCTAGTATATGATCAATTTTTGTATAGGTTCTATGAACTGCTGAGAAGAAAGTATATTCCTTTCTGTCTCCATTTAGCTTTCGCCAAAGATCTATCATATCAAACTTTTCTAGTATTCTATTTACCTCTTTGACTTCTTTCTTATTTATTTTGGGGTTTGATTTATCTAATTCTGAGAGTGCAAGGTTGAGATCTCCCGCTATTATAGTTTTGATCTATTTCCTCTTGCAGCTCTCTTAATTTCTCTTTTAAGAATTTAGATGCTGCACCACTTGGTGCATACATGTTTAATATTGATACTGCTTCACTATTGATGCTGCCCTTTAGCAGGATATAATGCCCTTCCTTATCTCTTTTAATTAGATCAATTTTTGTTTTTGCTTGATCTGAGATGAGGATGGCTACTCCTGCTTTTTTTGGTTTTGCCTGAAGCATAATAGATTCTGCTCCACCCTTTTACTTTTAGTTTGAATGTCTCATCCTGTTTCAGGTGTGTTTCCTGTAAACAACATACAGTAGGATTCTGACTTTTAATCCAGTCTGCTAAGTGCTTCCTCTTTATGAGGCAGTTTGCCCCATTCACATTTATGGTTAGAAGGACTAATTCAATATTGCTTGCCATTCTATTAACCCCTGCTTATGCTTTTCCCCTTTCCTTCCCTTTTCCCCTCCTATCCAGTATTAAACTGGTGAACACCACTTGCTTTTCACAGCCCTCCCTTTTTAGGATCCCTCCCCCACCTTAAAGATCCTCCCCTTATTTTACCCCTTTTCCTCGAAATTACTGTATTCCCTTCCCCTTAGCTTACTCCTTCCCTTTCACTTTTCAATGAAGTGGAAGAAGTTTCACCATAAATCGAATATGTCTATTGATACACGCTATGTTCATCTCCCTCCTTTCTTTCTCTCAGATATAATAGGTTACCTTTGCCTCTTCATGAGATGTAGTACCACCACTTTACACTTTTTTATGATATAATCTCCTTTCCACCTCTAGTTTCTAAGACAAATTGTACATATGTTCTTTACATATTTTTTTGACAGAAGTATAGTTCTCAAGATTTCTTTTTACCTTTTTAGAAATCTCTTGAGTTCTGTATTTGAAGATCAAACCTTTTATGTAGGTCTGGTTTTTTCATCAAAAATAGATGGAATTCATTTATTTCGTTAAATGTCCATCTTCTTCCCTGGAAAACGATGCTCATTCTTGCTGGGTAAGTTATTCTTGGCTGCATACCAAGTTCCTTAGCCTTTTGGAATATCATGTTCCAGGCTCTGCGTTCTTTTAATGTGGACGCTGCTAGATCCTGGGTTATCCTTATTGTGGATCCTCCATATCTGAATTGTTTTTTTCTAGCAGCTTCCAATATCTTTTCCTTTGTCTGATGGTTCTTGAACTTGGCCACTATATTTCTTGGCATTTTGATTTTAGGGTCCCTTTCAGTAGGTGATTGATGTATTTTTTCAATGTCTATTTTACCCTCTGTTTCCAAAACGTCTGGGCAGTTCTCTTTGATAATTTCCTCAAAAATGGTGTCCAAGCTCTTTTTTTCCTCCCATTTTTCAGGGAGTCCGGTTATTCTCAAATTGTCTCTCTTGGATCTGTTTTCCAGGTCTGTTGTCTTTCTGGTAAGGTACTTGACAGTCTTTTCAATTGTTTCATTTCTCTGGTTTTGCTTGACTCCCTCTTGGTTTCTCCTTGAGTCATTCATTTCTACTTGTTCCAGTCTAATTTTCAATGATGTATTTTCTTCACTCACTTTTTTTATATCTCTTTGTAATTGTCCAATTGAGTTTTTATCTTCTATGGAATTTTTTTCCATTTTATCCATTTTATTTTTTAGAGAGCTGATTTCTTTTTCCAGCTCACTAATCCTGTTTTCCTTGGAGTTGTTTACCTTTTCCAGCTCACTAATCCTGTTTTCCTTGGAGTTGTTTACCTTTTCCAGCTCACTAATCTTGTTTCTCAATGATTTGATTTCTTTATCCACTCTGTCTTTGAATGCATGGGATGACTTCTCCAGGCTCTCTTGCCAATCTTCCCTTTCCTTTTCCCATTTCTCTTCCAGCTCTCTTGTGAGAGCCTTTTTGATTTCCTCTATGAGGTTCTTTTGTATTGAGGAGCAGCTTATATCCCTCCCAGGGGATACATCTGGGGACAGTCTGTTCCTAGTCTCCTCAGCATTTGAAGTCTGCTCCCTCTCCACACAGAAGCTGTCAATGGTTAGAGCCCTTTTGAATTTTTTGTTCATTTTGTCAGAGTAGGAATCAAAGAAAACAAACTGACGAGAGAAACAATTGGTCTGTTTTGCGGGGGATGGGGCTGGATGGTATTAATGGGCTTCCTCTACAGACTGGGGGTAGGGCAGCAGAGAGCCACTAACAGAACAGCAATGACTGTACTGAGTCTGCGCTCTGAGGCTCCGAGAACACACTGAGTCAGTCCAGGTGGGGGTTGGGGGGGGCCGGGCTCTGAGAGACGCTGGCTTTCTGGGGTTTTAATCTTCACCTCCGGTGTTTACACCCTCTCCACCGCTCCTGGCTTGCTGCCAAGATGGAGCATCCCCACTGGGGCAAAAGCCCTTTCACAGAAACGGCAGAGATCACACCCCTCCCCCTCCAGTCTGAGCTGTGCGAGCTGCCTGTCTTGCTCTGGCTGTCTGCCCTCAGTCTGTGCCCAGTCTGATTGACCCTCCCCTGAGCAAACACAGACTTTTTGTGGCGACTTTCAAGGATGTCTTCTCTTGGTGATTATTTGTGGATTTCTTTCTGGGTCAAGCATTAAGTCAGAGGCTTGTCATGAAGTAAGTTCTGAGAGAAAATGAGGAGCTCAAGCATCTGTCTGCCTCCACGCCGCCATCTTGGCCGGAAGTCCCCTTTTTTGTTTCTTCTATAAATTTTTTCTTTGGGCAGGGAGCCATTTCATCTTATTCTCTGAGGTAGAAGCACCTTTTTTTTTTTTTTACTTCAGAACTCTCTGAAAAATGAACCCTAGTCTTCCTTGTTCTTATATTTCTGTATGGATTTTTTCTTCTTTGGTGATTCATGTTATGAATGAAATATTAATGTAAGCACTTTTATTAGTAGGGTTGGGGATGGGGTTTCTGCATTCACTTCAGGTCTTCAATTCAACTACAAATTACAAGCTATAGGCTCTTGCAAGTGCCCAAAGCCATCTACTTCCCTACACCTGCACTCCTGGTGTGTTGGTTCTTTCTTCTGCAAATCCTTGTCTGTGTTGTACAGCTATGTCTGGAGTTTTTAACCAGTCAAGATTCCCTCAATCTTCCTAGATTAAGACTCAGCAATCAAGCAGTTCATGCTTTCTTTTTTCTCTTTTTTTATTATAGCTTTTTATTTACAAGATATATGCATGGGTAATTTTTCAGCATTGATAATTGCAAAACCTTTTGTTCCAATTTTTCCCCTCCTCCCCCTGCCCTCTCCCCCAGATGGTAAGTTGACCAATATAAGTAAAATATGTTAAAGTATAAGTTAAAAACAATATATGTATACATATCCATACAATTGTTTTGCTATACAAAAAAATGGACTTTGATTTGGTTCATCACATTGTTGAAGAGGGCCATGTCCATAATAATTGATCATCATATAGTATCATTGTTGAAATATATAATGATCTCCTGGTCCTTCTCATTTCACTCAGCATCAGTTCATGTAAGTCTCTTCAGGCCTTTCTGAAATTATCCCTCTGGTCATTTCTTATAGAACAATAATATTCCATAATATTCATATACTACAATTTATTCAGCCATTGTCCAAGTGATGGGCATCCACTCTGTTTCCAGTTTCTGGCCACTACAAAAAGGGCTGCCACAAATATTCTTACAAATCAAAGAGTCTTGCAAGATCAAAGGGTAGGCACAGTTTGATAACTTTTTGAGCATAGTTCCAAATCACTCTCTGGAATGGCTGGATGCATGCACAATTCCACCAATAATGCATCAGTGGCCCACTTTTCTCACATCCCCTCCAACATTCTGCATTACTTTTGCCTATCATTCTAGCCAATCTGACAGGTGTGTAGTGGTATTTCAGAGTTGTCTTAATTTGCATTTCTCTGATTAAATAATGACTTGGAGCACCTTTTCATATGGCTAGAAATAGTTTCAATTTCTTCATCTGAGAATTGCCTTTTCATATCCTTTGACCATTTATCAATTGGAGAATGGCTTGATTTCTTATAAATTAGAGTCAATTCTCTATATTTTTTGGAAATGAAACCTTTATCAGTACCTTTGACTGTAAAAATGTTTTCCCAGTTTATTGCTTCCCTTCTAATCTTGTCTGCATTAGTTTTCTTCAGCAGTTATTTTGAATGGAATTTCTCTTTGTATCCCTTTCTACTGGACTTTATTGGTAATATATAAAATACTGATAATTTATGTATTTTCATTTTGCAATTTTGGTAAAGCTGTGAATTGTTTCCAGAAATTTTTTTTAAATTGATACTCTGGGGTTCTGTAAGAATACCATCATATCATCTACAAAGAGTGATAATTTGGTTTCCTTATGACCTACTCTAATTTCTTTAATTTATTTTTCTTTTCTTATTGCCAAAACTAACATTTTCAATACAACACTGAATGGTAATGGTGATAGTGGGCAGCCTTTTTTTCCCTCCTGATGTTATTGGGAATGGTTCTAGTTTGTCCCCTTACATATGATGCTTGTTGATGATTTTAAACAGATACTACTGATCATTTTAAGGAAGTCTATTTATTCATATACTCTCTAGTGTTTTTAATAGAAATGGATATTATATTTTATCAACTGAAGCCCCTTTATTTTAAAGGGAAGAGAACAAAGATGAAGATAAAGGAAACATTTTTTTTTCTATATTGTCAGGAAACTACCATTAAGTTCCTAGATTGAAAGCTCAGACTAGAGTCAATATTGCTCTTTCCCTAAGTAACTATATTTTCTTTTCTATCACAATGGAACACAAAACCACAATCTTGAACCATGTAGCTCAGATAGGTCTATGCAAAGGAAACCACAAAAGCCACATTAGATAATTAGGAAATCTTATATGAAACTCATTTCTGTCTCTATTTTTTATTTTAATTTAAAGAATATTTATTTTATAAGAACTAAAAAAAGAATTATCACAGTACTACTTTAAAAAAGATAATTCATAGCAAACTGTAAATCTAGTATATAAAATTTGCTATTTTTAAATATACAAAAATTTTATTTTGACTTTCTTTCCCATCCTTTTTTTCCCCTACCCTTCTGAGAGATGGCTACAATTAGACACAAGTATATATATGTATGTTCCTATTCATCTATTCATCAGTTTCTTTTATGATTGTAAATAGGCTCTTTGATGGTCATTTGAAATTAATTTGGATAAATATAAAAATCAAAATGATTTATTCACTCAAAGTAGTTCTTTAATCAATATTTGGCATTTAAATGAGTATTTAGCATGAGAAAATGAGCAATACATATCAGTGATGGCAACATCGATTATTCAAATAGAAGCAAAAAAAATTACTTCCTTGTCCATTGCAGATTAATTTATATTGTTTTTAAGTTTCTGAAAGAAATAAACCATGGTAATTCTGGTCAGAGCTATTTACTGCAGGCAGTCTATTATTTAAATGCTCTAAAGCCAAATTAATTCAAAAAAGATCCAGATAGACCTACAACTTGGCTATAAATGAATTATCCCAATATTTGTTGCTCTACTGTTCATGGATCTGGTCAAGTGTGTGAAAAATATAACTTTTTTATGCTATTAATGTTCATCATTTACACATCTATGATATGATTCCCTATTTTTACAATTAAATTATTCTGTTTTATCTTCCATATTTTAAGTTTTCTTTATAATTTGCACCTTATAAAATATCTCTTTCGAAAGTAGAACCAAGTGAAATGAAGATGCTTATTAATACCTTAAAAGCAAGCTCCTGAATGTGACAGCTTCAATATAGAACTTTGCTGTGAGATTCATGGAGTATGAAAGAAAATGGCAACACTGTTCCTCTGTTACTGGAAACATAGGCAAATGCAACCAAAACAAGAGAATAAATTTTAAAATGCAACAAAACTATTGAAGCATATGCTATTCTACTTGACCTTACCAACATTTTATAATTATGCTGTAACATCTCTGTATTGCCAGGGGTAAAGATGAATTGACTGCAGTGACTTTCCTAACAGTGAGTATCACTAGTAAAACTTTTAAATATTATGACCCATTAAATTACCTTAGAATTCAAAAAATTTAGAAATAAATGTAATAAAATTGTTTTGGATATAACTGGGGAAATATTAACTAAATAAAACAAATTACACAATTGGAAAATTACTTACAATTCTTTAAATTTCATCTTCATTACTATTCTACTTACCTTTAACATTTTTAATACTAATGATATTTTGTTTTTTAAAAATGAAATTAACCAATGATTTATCTAAGTATCTATTTTTTCATAAAATATATTAGTTTTATTTAGTAGTTCAATGGTTTTCATGCTCAATTTTATTAATTTTACCTTTATTTTTTGAATTTCCAATTTAATATTAAGTAGGAAATTTAGTTTGTACTTGTTCTAATTATTATTATTATTAAATTATAGTCCAATTTATTGGTCTGCTCTTTCTCTGTTTAATTGATGCGAGCATTTAGAGGCATAAATATTTTTTCTGATTATAGCTTTTGGTGTTTCCCATAGGTTTTGAAATGTTATCCTAGCTTATTAAATGCTAATTTTTCCATTTATGTAATACTCTTCTTTGCTAGGTAAATTTTCTTGATTTCAACCCCAGCTTTTTTGGTCTTTGAAATATCATGTTCCAGAACTTCCAGGTTTTTTATTCAAGTAGAAGCTCCTAGGTTTTGGAAATCTTGAATGCATCTCCTTAGTATTAAAACTTTTTTTAAATTTCTTTTTGTTTTCTTGCAATCTTTTCTTTTTAACCAAGGAGTTTTGAAAATTGGTATGACATTTCTGTAACTTTTCCTCCTGGGAACTCTTTTATGTGATAAACAGTAGATTTTTTTTTCTATTTCTACTTTACCCTCTTGTTCTAGAACTTTAGTGAAATTTTCCTTAATTATTTCTTTTAATATTGTATCATAACTTTGGGTAGTTTATCAATTCTTTTTTTGTGTGTGTTTCCTTAATCAGTTTTCCAGCTCAATTGTTTTTTTTTTCTAATAAGATGTTTCATCTTTTTTTTTTTCCTTTTTAGTTTATTATTTCTTGGTTTCTTATGATGTCATTTGGTTTCTTTGCCCAATTCTAGTTTTCAAGGAGATTTTTTTTTTAAGATTTTGTATTTTTTTTCCACTGTTAACTTTTTTTCATAATTTTCTTCAATTGCTTTGGGTTTTTTCCTGTAATTTTCCTTGATATATCTTATTTGACTTTTGAATTCTTTTTAAATTTATTTTAAGAGAAATTCCATTTAAAGTAACTACTGATAGTATAAAATATTTAGGAATCTGTCTGCCAACAGAAAATCAGAAACTATATGAGCAAAACTACAAAACATTTTCCACACAAATAAAATCAGATCTAACCAATTGGAAAAATAGTAAATGCTCTTGGATAGTTTTAGGATTCTTACAAGGTGCTAATTCAGTGGAATGAATAGAGACAATAATTATCTAATTCAGTATGATTGATCTAACCCTAACAGGAGATGTTATGGGCTAGAACTTGAAACAAGGTACTGAGTGGAATTGAGGAGAGAATGGTTAAATCTAATTTAACATTGTTTAATCCTACAATAAATAATTGTTTCCTAGTGATGAAATGATTGGTGTATACTTAGTGGACAACCTATAAGCAGGAAGCTCTCAGAGCTCTCGGGACTGTTGGGAGAGAACTTCCAAGAGATTCAGAGTCAAGATTCATTCCCTCTTTGACTGGCTGGTGGGTGACATTTAGACAAGAGCCCTTGGTAACCAAAGAAAGAGATAGGCCTCAAAGAAAGTTAACCAGGCTAAGGAAAAGATTCAGGATTTTGAAGGACACAATAAAAGATCTCACCTTTAACTCCTAGCTGCATTTTGGGATTATTGAACTGAACTGAAACTAAGGCTGCCTCCAGAAGCTCCCCAAGAGATCTGCTCCAAGAGAATGATTGCAATTTAGAGAAACAGAACATACATTTTGGCGCCCAACGTGGGGCAGATAAGATTTGGATTTCAGTGGAAAAGCCTCTGATCCTGATTCAGTGGAAAAGTCTCTCTGACCCAGAAAAAGGGTGAGTACAAAAAGGAAATTTTGTTAAAGAACTAAAGTAGAATTTCAGCTAAAATGGGGCAGATATTTAGATAACAGCCTGTTTTTCCAATTCAAGGAACATATATCAAAAACTTGGTCAGACTGATAAAAAATCAGAGTTTAATTATAACCTGGGAGGAGATCATTGAACTTTTAAAAACCGTAGAGTATACATCTCCTTGGTTCTCTAAGGGAAAAGAATTGAATCCAGATGAGTGGACATTAGTAGGAGAGTAACTAGATGAATACTATAATTCCAATGCAAACTCAGTTTCCAAAGATACACTTTATACATACAATTTAATCCAAGTGGCTTTAAGAAATTATGTAAGTGTTAGGTTAAAAAAAAAGAAGAAAGAGCAGGAGGGGAAGGATTCAACTAAACTAGGCGAAAAGGATGCAGAATCAGATAATAATTCACAGCAGGAGAAATCAGGTCATTTCATATCCCCAGACTTACCTCCCTTAATTAACCCTTTATGGGTGGAAGGAGAAGGGAGGGGGAGAGGCAGTGACACAAACAGAATCACCTGTGAAGCAGCCTATGACAAGATTAGAAAAAGCATTGGTTAAGGCTAAGAGAGAAGAACAGGATGTAAGTGATTTTATAGATGCATACCCTGTGATTGAAGAGCTTGATTCTTTGGTCAAACAAGGAGAAGATACACTCCTTTTGATTTGGATAAAATTAAGTATTTGATAAAAGGTTGCACTCTTTATGGGGCTACATCATCTTATGTTAAGATGTTACTAGACAATTTGTCTTATGAAATCCTAACCCCAAGTGACTGGAGACATGTTCAGAACCTGGACAAAACTTCTTGTGGCTTTTGGAGTATCATGAATTATGTAGGATTCAAGAAAGGCTCAATAGGCAAATAGGAGTTAACACACAAGTGACTTTTGAACAACTAGCTAGTGAAGTCAGTATGGAGAGAATTCAGAACAGATTGATTATCTCATAACAGTGTATGAGCAAATTTCTAAGGCTGCTATAAAAGCTTGGGATTCTCTCCATGAACAGGAAGATAGAGGTGAAACTTTCACAAAAATAGAGCAAGATCCCAATGAACCTTTTGTGGGTTTTGTGGGATGTTTGCAAATTGCTATCACAAGAACTATTGGGGAGAATGCAGCTACAGAAATAATGACCAGACATTTGGCTATGGAAAATGCCAATAAGGTTTGCAAAATAATTATATGGGGACTACACAAAGATGCTCCTTTAGAAGAGATCATAAGACGCTGTGCTACAGTGGGCACAAATGGAAAGACAGGGTCCCTCCTGGCAAGGGACTTCTAGAGAAACTTGTCAATGTTTTCAATATTGAAAAGTTGGACATTCAAAAGCTCAGTGTAGATATGGAGATAGAGTGAGAAGACAAGCTGAGAGAAGCCTAAAACTCTATGTTCAAAATTCCACAAGGGTTTCCACTGGGCCTCAGAATGTAGATTGACCCAGGGAGATGAGAGGCAGGGCCTAGCTTTTTTAGGGCCCCAGATGGGGCATGATAACAGCTGAGGTTACACCCAGAGAAATTCAATATTAAGACATGATCAATCTTTTCTGTAGGAAATGACCAACAGGAGGAATACAGAGAGGCTTGGAGAGACTTACATCAACTGATGCTGAGTGAAATGAGCAGAACCAGGAGATCATTATACACTTCAGCAATGATACTGTATGAGGATGTATTCTGATGGAAGTGGATATCTTCAACATAGAAAAGAGCTAATCCAATTCCAATTGATCAATGATGGGCAGAATCAGCTACACCCAGAAAAGGAACACTGGCAAATGAGTGTAAACTGTGAGCTTTTTTTTTGTTTTTTGTTTTTCTTCCCAGATTATTTTTACCTTCCGAATACAATTCTTCCTTTGCAACATCAACAAAATTCAGTTCTGCACATATATATTGTACCTAGGATATACTATAAGATATTTAATATGTATGGGAATGCCTCCCATCTAGGGGAGGGGGTGGAGGGAAGGAGGGGAAAAATTCAGAACAGAAGGGAGTACAAGGGATAATGTTGTAAAAAAAATTACCTATGCATATGTACGGTCAAAAAAAGTTATAATTACAAAATTAATAAAAAAAAAGATTTAACTAAAAAAAAAGACATGATCAATCAGCTAAAAGGCAATTGGATGGAAGAAAGGGGTTGAAATTGGGAAAAATAGAGTTGTATGCAGTAGAGACTACTGAGATAGTCCCTGGAGAGGTGAAGTCTGTTCTTGTTCAGCCTATGGATCCTTTGCCTCTAGGCAGAGTAGGCTTGACCATTTTACCTCCTGAAAGTGCTTACAAAACAGTATTCATCCATATACTGATGTGGGAAACTGGAGAATGTGTAGCTAATGTCCCAGTAACTAACACTGGTAGACAACGTGTGATTTATCAAACAGGAGAAGTAGTAGCATCAGGCTTATTGTTACCCCTAATAAGCAATCTAGTGATAGTAGCCCAGATTCTGACTCCAAGCAACAAAATCCAGGAATATACTAGACAGCAGCTGTGATGGCTGACCAACCTATGCTCACTATTTATATAAATGGAGTACCAGTAGAAGGATTGGTAGACATGAGTGCAGATCGTATAGTTATTAGAGGTACCAACTGGCCCAGTCACTGGGCAAAGATTAAAGCAGACACCTACATGTCTGGTGTAGGAGGATCAATAGCAGCAGAAGTTAGTGCTACCCCTATAAGATGGACATTCAAAGGTTAAACAGGAGTTTTTACTCCTTTTGTGGTTGAAAAAATCCCCATAAATCTGTGGGGAAGAGACATTTTACAGTAGATAGGATTACAATTAAGTACTCCAGCTTCTTAGACAGGACTGCTATCAAAGGCCTACCTGCATTCTCACTGGTTCCTATTCAGAGGAAAACTTGTATACTAGTGTGGGTAGAACAGTGGCCCTTAACAAGCAATAAAATTCAGGCCTTATTAGATATAATGCAAGAGCAACTTATCCAAGGACACTTACGACCTTCTTTAAGTCCTTGGAATTCCCCAGTATTTGTTGTAAAAAAGAAATCTGGAAAATGGAGGATGTTGACTGATCTAAGAAAAGTAAATGAACAGATAGAAACTATGGAAACTCTTCAGACTGAACTTCCATCTCCTTATCAGTTGTCTAGAGAATGGCCTCTTTGTGTTATAGACATTAAGGATTGATTCTATTCTATCCCTCTAGATAAGGAGGATATGAAAAGATTTGCCTTTTCAGTGCCCATTGTTAATTTAGCTGAGCCTTATAAAATATATGAATGGATAGTTTTGCCACAGGGACTGAAAAATAGCCCTACTATGTACCAAATGTATGTTGCTGCTGCTCTTGCTCCAGTAAGAAAGTCATTTCGAAAAGTAGTATTGTTACATTATATGGATGATATTTTGGGATGTGCACCTGAAGAATAAATGTTAGAAGCATGTCTACAAAAGACCATGGAAACACTAAGGAACTACAAACTGCATATAGCTACAGAAAAAATGTAACGACATGCTGTTTTTTAATATTTAGGATAGGAAGTATATCCTAAGGCACTCATAGGACAAAAAGCTTTCTTTAAGAACAGAGAAGTTAAACACCTTAAATGATTTCCAAAAATTAATAGGAGTTATCTAATGGATGTGTCCAGTGTTAGGCTTAACTACCAATCAACTGTAACTTCTATATGATATTTTAAGGGGAGACACTGCTTTAAACTCGCCATGCCAGCTTACAAAAGAAGCACAAGAAGCTTTGAGAGAAGTTGAACTGGCTTTATCCAATTTGGTTGAAAGAGTCACTCAAAAACCCTTGCAAATATCAGTTATTGCTATACAAGAGGCATCCACAGCAGTCCTTCATCAAGGAGACAGTGTGATTGAGTGAGTGAACTTCCCAGCACAACCAGAACAAAGCTTTACTTCTTACCCAGTGCTTGTGGCTAGAATTTTACTAAAGGCTATTAAGAGAGTAGTACAATTATCTGGGATAAGACCTGACAAAATATACACATTATATAGTAATGCACAAATTAATGTATGCTGCCTGTCTATCTCAGAGTAGCAAATTTTATTGGCCACATCTCCAAATTTTGCACATTAAAAATAACCCGGCTACTACATAATTGACAATAGATTTTTGAAGAAAAGGTTTCTAAGCTTCCTCTTAAAGAACCAACTATCTTTACAGATTCATCCAAAGAAAATATTTGTGCTGTATACTCTCATGATTTAATCATAAAGAGAGTAATGAGAACCCCTTTTCAGTCAACTCAGCAGAATGAATTATTTGCAATCATGCTAGCTCTTACTTATCATCCAGGAGACATAAATATAATTTCTGATTCAGCCTATTCAGTAGGTGTGGTACAAAGAATTGCCACAGCCCAAATAAAATTTGAAGCCTCTAATATTTATCAGCTCTTTAAGAAACTTCAAGAGCAAGTGAGAAAGCATCCAGGCAAGATTTATATCTTGCATGTCCATTCACATAATGGACTTCCAGGTCCTATTTTTGATGGAAATTCAAAGGCAGCTAGCCTTTTACTTATGTTAGCCAGTACTCCTTTATTTCAGGAAGCCCAAGAATCTCATTCTAAATATCATTAGGCTGTTCTAGCTTTACATTTACAATTTAGAATAACAAGAAGGTAGGAGCATAGTTAAAAAAAAAAAAAAAAAAAAAAAAAAAAAAACTGTACAGCTTTCCTTCCTTTCCATGCTCCTACACTCCCTCCAGGGAAGAACCCTCATGGTTTGAGACCCAATGAAATCTGGCAAATGGATGTGACCCATTACAAATCTTTTGGTCATCTGTCTTTTATCCACATTGTGGTAGATATCTTTTCAGGATTCACTCTTGCAATGACATCAGCAAAAGAGACAGCCTGAGTGGTCACTGCATTCCTCATACAAGCATTTGCAAGTATGGGTGTGCCACAAGAAATAAAAACAGATAATGGACCTGCATATACTTCTAAACATTTTGCACACTTTTGCGTACAGTATAAGATTTTACACTGGCATACCTTTTAATCCTCAAGGTCAGGCAATAGTAGAGAGAAGAAACAGAGACATTAAGATGCTCCTCCAAAAACAAAGGGGGAGCCATGGGCAATCCTAAAGAACTTCTAAATGTAGTTCTCTCTACCATTAATTTTTTAAATTTTTGACAAAGATGCACTGGCTCCAGCAGACAGATTTTATAACCCACCAGAAGGGCAGTGTCCAGTATGAGCAACTCCACTGTCTTTAGATAATCACCAGGTGATGTGAAGAGACCCAGAAAGTGGTGAATGGAAGGGGGGCAAGATTGGTTAACTGCTTGGAGGAGAGAGTTTGCTTGTATTTCTTCAGATGGAGAAAGAATCAGATGGATGCCAATGAGTCGTATTCACCTTGTCCATCAGAGAGAGACAGAAAAAGAGAAAAAATCTGGAAACAAAGGAGAAGACTTAAGAACAAAATCTTCAGGAATCATTGGATTCCCTAACACAAGATAAGACTGTTAAAGGACTTGAAAACCAGCAGGGATCATGGGATTCCTTGAGATGAAAATTGTTGAGACTATTATAGGACTTCAAAGCTTATAGGAATTATTGGATTCTTGCCACATGAACTAATGGACAATGGATTCCTTTTGGACTACTTATAGGACTTATGGGCATACATAAATTCTTCATGTTGATTCATGTTTTTTTGTTACATCCCTTCTAGCCTGTGTTATATTGCTATGTGCTCATGTATTTTATGTAATTATGTGTAATACTTCCCATATTGAGGGATTTATGTATACCTGTTTCAAGTGAGCCCCTTCAGAAATCTGTTAATCTGATTTGATTTCCCATTTCCTTTGATGTTTTCATCTCCCTGAGAAGTCAGGGAAGATGTGACCACCCCTTTTTATGATCTTTTTCACTTCTTTTTTAAGTAGTCATGGAAGAAGTGATAACCTTCTTTTTTGGGGTTCTCACCTCCTTGAGAAATCAGAGAGGTCATGACCACCGTATGTTCTATCTAAATCAAAAGAAAGGGGGAGATGTTAGGATTCTTACAAGGTGCTAAGTCAGTGGAATGAACAGACACAATAATTATCTAATTTAGTTTGATTGCTCTGACCCTAAAATGAGTTGTTATGGGCCAGAACTTGAAATAAGGTACTGAGTGGAATTGAGGAGAGAATGGTTAAATCTAATTTAACATTGTTTAATCCTACAACAAATAATGGTTTCCTAGTGATGAAATGATTGGTGTATATTTAGTGGACAACATATAAGCAGGAAGCTCTCAGAGCTCTCGGGACTGTTGGGAGAGAACTTCCAGAGTCAACTTTCAGAGTTAAGATTCATTCCCTCTTTGACCTTTGTGCTGGCTGGTGACATTCAGACAAGAACTCTTGGGAACCAAAGAAAGAGATAGACCTCTAAGAAAGCTAACCAGGCCCAGGAAAAGATTCAGGATTTTGAAGAACACAATAAAGGATCTGGACTTTAACTTCTAGCTGCATTTTGGGATTATTGAACTGAACTGAAACTAAGGCTGCCTCCAGAAGCTCCCCAAGAGATCTGTTCCAAGAGAACAATTGCAATTTAGAGAAACAGAACATTACAGATAGGGTGAGAAAATATAATAAAGATGATAATACTACCTAAATTAATCTATTTATTTAGCGCTATACCAATCAGACTCCCAAAAAAACTATTTTAATGACCTTGAAAAAATAACAACAAAGTTCATATGGAAAAACAAAAGGTCAAGAATTTCAAGAGAATTAATGAAAAAAAAATCAAATGAAGGTGGACTAGCTGTACCAGATCTAAAATTATATTATAAAGTAGTAGTTATCAAAACCATTTGGTATTGGCCAGTAAATAGACTAGTAGTCCAGTGGAATAGGTTAGATTCAAAGGATAAGACAGTCAGTAACTTTAATAATCAGTGTTTGACAAACCCAAGGACCCCAGCTTTTGGGATAAGAACTCACTGTTTGACAAAAATTGCTGGGAAAATTGGAAATTAGTATGGCAGAAACTAGGTATTGACCTACACTTAACACCATACACCAAGATAAGGTCAAAATGGGTTCATGACCTAGACATAAAGAATGAAATTATAAATAAATTAGAAGAACATAGGATAATTTACCTCTCAGATCTGTGGAAGAGGAAGGAATTTATGACCAAAGAAGCACTAGAGATCATTATTGATCACAAAATAGAAAATTTTGATTATATCAAATTGAAAAGTTTTTGTACAAACAAAACTAATGCAGAGAAGATTAACAGGGAAGCAATAAACTGGGAAAACATTTTGCAATCAAAGATTCTGATAAAGGCCTTATTTACAAAATATATAGAGAATGGACTCTAATTTATAAGAAAGCAAGCCATTTTCCAATTGATAAATGATCAAAGGATATGAACAGACAATTCTCAGATGAAGAAATTGAAACTATTTCTAGCCATATGAAAAAATGCTCCAAGTCATTATTAATTAGAGAAATGCAAATTAAGACAACTCTGAGATACTATTACACACCTGTAAGATTGGCTAGAATGGCAGGGAAAGATAATGCGGAATGTTGGAGGGGATGTGGGAAAACTGGGACACTGATACATTGTTGGTGGAATTGTGAATTCATCCAGCCATTCTGGAGAATGATTTGGCACTATGCTCAAAAAGTTATCAAAAAGTACATACCCTTTGATCCAGAAGTGTTACTACTTGGCTTATATCCCAAAGAGATTTTAAAGAAAGGAAAGGTACCTGTATGTGCAAGAATGTTTGTAGCAGCCCTCTTTGTAGTGGTCAGAAAATGGAAACTGAGTGGATGCCCATCAATTGGAGAATGGCTGAATAAATTGTGGTATATGAATATTATGGAATATTATTGTTCTGTAATAAATGACCAGCAGGATGATTTCAGAAAGGCCTGGAGAGATTTACATGAATTGATTCTGAGTGAAATGTGCAGAACCAAGAGATCATTATATACTTCAACAATACTATATAATGATCAAATGTGATGGACGTGGCCCTCTTCAACAATGAGATGAACCAAATCAGTTCCAATAGAGCAGTAATGAACTGAACCAGCTACACCCAGAGAAAGAACTCTGAGATTTGACTATGAACCCCTACATAGAATTCCCAGTCCCTCTATTTTTGTCCGCCTGCACTTCTGATTTCCTTCACAGGCTAATTGTACACTATTTCAAAGTCCGATTCTTTTTGTACAGCAAAATAACTGCATGGACATATATACATATATTGTATTTAACTTGTACTTTAACATATTTAATGTGTATTGGTCAACCATCTGGGGGAAGGTGGGAGAGGAGGGGAAAATTTGGAACAAAAGGTTTTGCAGTTATCAATGCTGAAAAATTACCCATGCATATATCTTGTAAATAAAAAGCTATAATAAAAACTAAAAAAAATATTTTTCAAGAAATATTATTTTGGGTTTATGACCATTTGGTGTTACTTTTTGGAATAGTTTTTTTTTTTAATCACTATCTTCCTCTGAATATGAACCAATATCTGCTTGTATGCCACAGTAGCTATCTATGAACAGATTCTTTTTTTCTTTGTTTACTTATTTTTAATTTTATTATTTTAGCAACTTTTTTATTGTAATCATGGTACATTTCCAGTAATAGCTTGCTCTAGGCCTCAGCACCTTCTTATTGTTATTTTCTGAATTTTTTCCAGGGGTCCAAACTCTGGTTATCCTTTCCTTCCCAAATCAACAGTTAAGATTCCTAGCTATACAGTCCCTAATATGCTATTGTGGGGTACAGAACTCACAAAACATGTTATTTACTCCTCCATGCCACAGCCACAGCCAACATCACATCTGGTCAGCACCACCAGACCTGGTAGCCAAAACCAGCAAGGGTTTTGTCAGTCTTCCCTTACCTAGCCATCTGATCTTCTCACTGTTTTATAGATGGAAGTCTGTGAGGTGAAACTGAAGCTTTAAGATGAAGTTCATATAGTGAAAGGCCTAATCTGATTTCATTAGAAGGAACTGACTCCAGGACCTACTGTTTGATTTAGCAGAATTGTTTTGGAGATGTTAACACTTCATTCTGGATAGATCTTAGTCCTTAGAGGTCTTGTCCTTCCTGAGCTTCTCTCAAGTTGTCTCGGTATGAAAACTGCTTTTACCCATTTATTTTTGCTACTCAATATTAATTTTCCATGTGCTATTGTATTTGTGTACAAAGTTTGGAAATCTGGAATTTTTTCTCCTACTCTGCCATTTTATTAGAATTCCACCAATTTAGTGTCTGACCTTAGATCATGTTATTCATCTGAACCTCCATTTTCTTCTCTGTAAAATGAAGCAATTGGATTCAGTTCTCTCTAAGGTCTTTTACTATTCTAGAAATCTATAGATTATAGATTATAGATTTAGATGTGGGCATGACTTCATGGGATTTCTAGCCCAATTGTTTCATTTTACAGATGAAGAAATTGGTAGTCAAAAAGGCTTGACTTGACCCAAGTCACCTATGAAATAGGTGTCAGAGGAAGAATTTGAAGCTGCTTTGAATCCAGGGCCAGAATGTTTCCTACTAAATCTACCTGTCTCAATGAATTTTTCCTTGGGTCCTTGACCTGGAAATAAGTTCTATGTCCCTGAAGTCTTCACTATGCTAGTATTGGAACTTAATTACTCCATTGGCATCCTTCCCAGAAAACCACCCTTCAGAAAGTCTCAAGTGGCACTGCTTTGTATAACCTCTTCAGATCTTGTGGCACCTTTCTCTTTAAATATTGGCTCACTGTTTGCACCTTAGCATATTGTTATGAAGGTGATACTATAAGAATTCATGTAGTTAATATGTCCTCAGTGAATATTATTTTGGAATCTACTAAAGTCCTTTTTACCTCTTTTCCCCTAATGCTGGGAGCTTTTTATCAGAATCCAGAATTTTGCATCTTTCAAACTGAATAAAAATATCCTCAGGTGAGCACCTCAGTACTATGAGTTTCTATATAATTTATTCATTTATAATAGATAAAAAACTAACAAGAGGCTAAAATATACTATATCCTGACAGAGAGGTGATAGACTCAAGATGTAAAATGAGATGTGTTTTTAAATGTTATTGAGAAAATTTGTCTTACTTGCTTATGCATATTTATTATAAGTGCTTTTCTTTTCTTTTTCTTTTTTTCAAAAGAAAGGAATAAGAGAGATATAAAAATAACTGTTTCTTAATTGAAAAAAGAAGAAAGTTTCCATAGTCATTATTGGACCTTGAATCAGAATATTGGGGTTGAATTCCTGAGCCTTTTTCTCTATTAAGCTTTGCAGCTTTCACATTTTTCTTCTGTGAATCTTAGCATACTTATTTCCAAATTATATGTTTTGTAAGAGATGATAATGGCCATTTCTTTCAAACTTTAATGTTCATTGACTAAACAGTAGGTTCCTATTGGTAGCTAATGATATTTCATTCAAAGCTCTTGGAAATTTGATTTTTACCTGTTGATTATTATAGAATTAGTGATCCCTCTTTAATTGCCCTCTTTCTTTAAGTATCTATCTCCTAGTTGTATGGCTTTGAGTAAGTCATTTAAGCTCACTGTGTTTTAAATTTCTCATCTATTAGATGAAGTTGAACTAGATGACCCCTAAGATTCTTTCCACAATGAATTATCTGCAATTCTCCCATTGGGTGATGTAGATGTTTAGAGTCACTGTTTAAGAAATTGTCCATACCCTAGCTGGTTCTCCCATTATGCTGGCTCATAAGGGGAACTGTGGAGAGAGTTCCCAAATAATGATAAAACCAATAAAGACAAATAATATCTGATACTGACTGGCATTGTGATACCCTCTTTTTCCTCCAGTAATGTCCCATTTCAAATAAATAGCAAAGAAATTTGTGGACCTTGATGACCCAATCATTATCAATTTGATGGATAATTTGGTGGCTACCAAGCACTAGAGTTCTTTACATATCACTATGATCTCTTATCTTTCCTTCATGCAGTCTTGGGTATGAATATACTTCTTCAGGCTAAAGAACATAATCTTATTCTAGCAAAAGATATTTTTACTTCAAAATGTTTCAATCCATTTCTTCTCAATTATCAGTGATAAAAATGAGGTTGAGATATGAATCTACCAAGAATTCTCTGGGTCTGGACCCCTTGAGCTTCAGAATGGGTATATTCCCTTTGGGACATATTTGATAGGAGCCTCATAGTGCATATTCTTTTTGTTTTGCTAGTGAAATGATAGCCTCTTATTCTTCAGTAAATTAATGCTCATCCAGAATGATTACTGTAAAGATGCTTTAATATATGTATTTTGATTTATAGTTATATTAGTTCAAAGTTCTCACCAGCTTGATGAGAATGCTTATCTTTCTTCAAATAATCTTTAACTTTCTTACTTCTACAACTGTGTTCTTTCATTTTACTCTGGCTAAATTACCCTCTCCTTCATTTCTGTCATATTTTCCATCTTTAAAACTATAGGTCAAATTTCTCTTCTCCATAAAGTTTTTGTAGGTTAATTCAAGCATAATTTTTCTCTTCTTCCATATGATTCTCATATCATTTAGTTCTTATCCTGAATACATCTTATATTGTGGGCATTTGTATACATGTTACATCTTTCCTACTGTACTGGAAAAACTCTTTAGAAGAAGTAAGTGAGTATGATTTATTTTATTAGCCTCAATATGGGACATATAATGGTTTGTAGATTGTACATAAATTATTGTTAGACTTTAAAACTAACTTGGAGTGACATCCTCATTTTGCCCTCTGAAAGCAGGGTTTTATTTATTTTTTGCCTGGGATAAAGAGAAAGAACATTAAATAAGGAAAACTACAGGTGTTAATGAAATAACCTTACAGAAAAGGAAGGGCAAAGACTAATAAAGTCCTGTGAGGAGGGAATTCAGAGTTAGATCTAGGCAGAAAATAAATTGTCCCAGAGGTTTGCTATTGCAGCTTTATAGGAAGGGTAGGCCAGTGGAAGGAACTGTGATGCCTTCTCAATGCACATATCCTTCTACTTCCAAGTTTAAGTTTCACTCTTCAGAGCTTTTTAGTGACTTAATTTAGTACTAAGGAAACTCTGAGAGATGTAGATTTATTTTTCATTTGAACTATTCTGTGGGGCAAACAGTCATGTTCAGATAAGTAATTTTTTTCAATGTTTCATGTAAAATGACCTTAGTTATCTATATTTGAACCTTGTTAATGAGGCACTAGAGTTCTCTGAAGAATCTTGCAATTTCAGACTTGTTACTTAAAGCTGCTTTGGGGAAAACTCTGCTTTTTCCAATTTAGACTCATATCTTACTCTTAAATAAGCAAAAATAATATTCCAAATGATTTGAATCCTGATCTAACAACATTTCTGAAAAAGGGATGTGACTATAGAACTAACTGACTTTGGGTGTGGGATAGTTTGAATATATAGCAGGGCAAATACAATTTTATAAAATTATGTATGACATTTTTCTTCAACAAATTGTCCTGCAACTAGGGAGTGGACTTTTGGTTGAGAAGTTATTATGACTCTGAAAAATATAGAATTGAAGAGAGTTTTCTTTAGGTCTACAAGATGCAATTTTTAATTTTTTCATTTTCATTTTGGTGCTTTTAAAATTATTTGTTTTTCATAATAATTTAATTTTTTTGAGTAATGAATTCCATTGCTGCCCCACCCATTGAGATGGTAAGAAAGTTAATATAACTGTACTGATGTTATGTTAACTGCATCATGTAAAACATTTCAATATTATCCATATTGGAAAAAGGTGAAAAAATTTCATTCAACTTCCATCCATTATTTCTTTAAAAGTAGATAGTATTTTTCATCAAAAATCCTTTGGCATAGTCTTGTATCTTTGTATTCAGAATAACTAAGTCATTAAAAATTGATTTTTGAACAATATTTCTATTATGCAATATAACCTCCTGATTCTGTTTACTTCACTCTTCATCATTTCATATAAGCTTTTTTATGTTTTTCTGAAACAATACTGATCATTGTATTTCATAATATAATAGTTTTCCACCACAATCATATAAAACAACTAATTCATCCTTTATCTGATTCATGGGCATCCCTCAATTTCCTATTCTTAGCAATCACAAAAAAAAAAAAGAGCTGCCATAAATATTTTCACTTAAATAGGTTGTTTTCCTTTTCCTTTGGTATCAAAGACAGACAGTATTAGCAGTAGTATTGCTGAGTCAAAGGGCATGCATACTTTGACAATACTTTGAGAATAGTTTGAAATTGTTCTTCAGAATGGTTGGATCAGAACTTCACCATCAGTGAATTAGTGTTCCAATTTTTCTATATCTCCTTCAACATTTGTCAGTTTTCCTTTTTTTCATATTAGACAATCTGATAAGTTTGACGTGGTATTTCAGAATTGCTTTAATTTGCATTTTTTCCTGTGAGTATAAATAGCTTTAATTTCTTCTGAAAACTACCTATTTTTATTCTTTGGCCATTTAATAAGTGGGAAATGATTTGTAATCTTATAATTTTTACTCTATTCTCTACTATTTTTGAAAATTAAAACTTTTGTCAGAGAAATTCCTTATAGATTTCCCTCCATTTTCTGCTTTCCCCTCCCCAATCTTGGCTGCATTGGTTTTGTTTGTGCAAAACTTTTTAAAAATTATTCATCTTAATTCTAATGTTCCTCTCTATGACTTGTTTCAAATTCTTCTCTTATTTACAGATTTGTCAGGTAAGATTTTCCTTGCTCCCCTAATTTGCTTTAACATTATCTTTAATGTCTAAATCATATATGTATTGACTATATCTTTGAACACAGAATGAGATGTTGGTCTAAATCTAGTTTCTGACATACTATTTTTCAATTTCCCCTGTGATTTTTGTCAGAAAATTAGTTTTTCCCCCAAACCTTGGATCTTTTAATTAATCAAACACTGGACTTCTTAAGTTATTTGCTTCTTTTTATTGTCTAACTAATAGATTAGGTATATTTCACCAATCCCCCACTTTGTTTCTTAGACAGTAGCAGATTGTTTTAATGATTACCATTTTGAAGTACAGTTTGAGATTTGGTACTACTAGGCCATGTTATTTCACTTTTCCCCTCATTGATTCTCAATATTATTGACATTTTGTTTTTCTATATGAATTTTGTTAATTTTTCTACATCTAGAAAATTTTTTGGAGAATTTTATTGGTATGGCACTGAATACATAAATTAACTTAGGTAAAATTTTCATTTTTATTGTATTAGTTCACTTTACTCATAAACAATATTTTCCCAATTGTTTAGATCTGACTTTATTTGTGTAAAAAGTATTTTGTCATTATGTGTATATAATTTCTGGGTTTGTCTTGGCAGGTAGACTCCTATGTATTTTATATGGTTTTCAGATGCTTAAAATGGATCTCCCCCTTTCTCTCTCTTCCCGTTGGACTTTGTTGATAATATGTGGAGATGCTATGGACTTATTTTATATCCTGCAACTTTGCTAAAGTTGTTAATATTTTCAATCAATTTTTCATTGGATTCTGCAGGATTTTGTAAGTATACCATCATCTGTTTATCCCTATACTCTATCGTATGTAAGGAATGATAACTTTATTTCCTAATCTCATTTTTATTGCTTCAACGCCTTTTTAAAAAATTTAATTGCAATAGCTAGCATTTCTTTGTGTTTTCTTGCCCTTCATTCTCAGAAAGGATCATAAAATCATGGAATGTAAGTGAATTGGATTTAAGCAATGGAGGCCTGTGCAAGGTCATCTGTTTCACTCCGCCCCACTCTGCCCCCCCCAGCCCCTCCTCTAGAGCCATCTGGGTCTAGTGATAAGATATGGATCAGGATGATTAGAGATGGCCATGAATGAAATGGGAGACTGTGGCCTTTTTCATTAAGGGTAAATTGAATAGCTAACATTTCTAGTATATTATGGAATAATTCTGTTGATAATTGATTTCCAAACATTATCTCTGATTTTATTGAGAAAGCCTCTAGGTTATCCTCATTACACATAATGCTTGCTGATGGTTTTGGATAGATATTTCTTTTTATTTCAAGGAAAGCTTCACTTTTTTCTCATCTTCCTAGTGTTTTTCCTGGCAATGAATGTTGACTTTTGTCAAAATCTTATTATGCATTTATGGAAATAATCATATGATTTTTGTTGATTTATTATTGATATGGTCAATTATGATGATAATTTTTCTAACATTGAATCAACCATGCATTCCTGGTATAAGTGCAATCTGGCTTGGGGCAGCTATTTTCAGTGGATAAAGTACTGTCTCTAGAGTCAAAAGGAACTGAGTTCAAATCTGATGGACATTTAACCTTTATGGGTCATTCTATTTCTTTTTCTAAGATGAGGTTATTTAAAAATCCTATTTCCTCCTGTATTAATCTGGGCATTTTATATTTTTATAAATATTCATCAATTTCACTTAGACTGTCATATTTCTTGATATATAATTGGTCAAAACAATTTATTTTAATTTTATCTTTATTGGTAGAACATTCAGCTTTTTCATTTTTTTGATATGAGTAAATTAGTTTTCTTCTTTTTGAAAAATAAATGTGCCAATGGCTTATATATTTTTATTGGTTTTCTCATAAAATCAGTTTCTACTTTTATCTATTGGTTAAATAATTTTTAAAATTCAATTTTATTAAACTTTCTTTTGATTTTTCAGACTTTCCAATTTGATAGTTAATTGATAATATTTAATTGATTCTTTTTCTAGCTTTTAAATTTTGTAATCAATTCATTATCTGTTCTTTCTCTATTTTTATTGAGGTAAGCATTTAGAGATATAAAATTTCATCCAAACACTTCCTTTGGTATATCTCATAAGTCTGGATATATTGTTTTATTTTTGTTCTCATTAATAATTTTTAATAGTTTCTATGACCCAATTATTATTTAGGATTTGATTATTTAATTTCCATGTAATTTTAATCTATATTTTCATGGACCTTTACCGAATATAATTTTATTGAATTATTGGCTGAAAATGATGCATTTAATATTGCTATTTTTCTGCATTTGTGAGCTTTTTATGCTCTGGTACATAGTTAATTTCTATGATACTATGTAGAGTATAATGAACAATTCTGTTAAATTTTTCTAAAAGTCTATCATAACTAACTTTTACATTCTTCTAATCATTTCCTTAATTTGTCTTATTTGTTTTCTTGTTAGATTTATCTAGTTCTTAGAGGGGAAAATTAAGGTTCCCTTCCAATATAATTTTACCATCTATTTCTTCTTTTAACTTACTTAACTTTTCCTTTAAGAATTTGGATATTTCATTAGCTGCCAATATATTTAGTACTGATATCACTTTATTGTCTGTAATTCATTTTAGTAAAATGTAATTAGGTCTATTATGGTTTTTGGATTGTCTTAGATCATGGTGATTGCTACCATTGCTGAAGCAAATTAATTTATAACTCAGCTCCTTATTTTTACTTTGTCTAAGTGTCTCTGTTTCAAAAGTGCTTTTCTGGAAACCACATATGGTTGGATTCTGGTTTCTAATCCATTCTGCAATTAACTTCTTTTTAACGGATAAGCTCAATCCATTCACATTCAGTTATGATTACTCTCTATTTCCTTCCTTCCTATTTTCTTCTGTTTATTCTCATTCTCTTCTCAAAAGTCTATTTTGCCTCTAACCACTGCTTCCCTAATTCTGTCCACCTTTTTAGCATTCTGATAAGATCATATTGGATGAGAAATATACATAACTGATTGTGTTTATCTATTCCTCTCTCTTTGAACCAATTCTGATGAGAGATTCAGCACTGTCTGCTTATAATCCATTTTTTTCTGTCTACTAGAAAAGCTCTTCCTTGTAATTTAATGTGATAAAAAGTTCTCCAACCCATCTCATCCTCTTCCTTGTAATTTAATGTGATAAAAAGTTCTCCAACCCATCTCATCCCTCCTCCTTCACAAAATGTAGCCCTCTTTCTAATGCTTTCAGTTTTTAGAGACCATTTCAACATAATCAACTCACATCCATGCCCTCTATCTATGAAAACTTCTTTTTAACTCCCCTAATAATGATAAAGTTCTCAGGGCTTACATGAATCATCTTCCTACATAGAAATGCTAACAGTTTAACTTCATTGAATCCTCTATTTTTTCTTGTTCCTTTGTACCATTTCTCTTGATACTTGTATTAAAAAGTCAGTTTTCTATTCAGCTCTGATCTGCAAGCTTGTTGAATGTCTTTTTTTTCATTCAACATTATGGACAATTTTGCTGGATAGGATATTTTTGACTTCTAGGCTAGTTCTTTTGATTGCTGGTATATATAACTCTAAGACCTGTGGTCTTTTATTGTGGCTACTGATAAGTCCTGAGCAATTATTGTTGTAGGTCCAACATATTTGAATTGGTTTTTCTTGTTTCTTGCAAAATTTTCTCTTTGATCTGGAAGTTTTGAAATTTATAATAATATTCCTATTTGTTTTCATCAAAGGATCATGTTGACGTGGTAATGACTTTTTTCTATTTCTCCTTTCTTCTCAATTCTCAGGACAATTTTCTTGGATTATTTCTTGCATTATTGTGTCAGGATTCTTTTTTTGGTCACAGCTTTCTCATATTTTCTTATTCTTATAGTTTCTCTTGATCTATTCTTCAGATCCAAGGTTTTTCTTATGTTTCAGATTCTGTCCTATTTTTACATTTTTTATATTCTATTTTGTTATTTTTGATCTTCTCTAGCTTCACTGGTTTCCCCTTGCCCAATTCTAATTTTCAAAGAGGTATTTTTGTCTTTTGAGATTCTGTAATTCCTTTTCTAGTTGGATAACTTTGAAAAAATAATCTTGTTTTTTTTGGGTTTTTTTCTAGTTTTCCTCAATACAATATCTCTCATTTGATTTTTAAATTCTTTTTTGATTACTTCTATAAATTGTCTTTGGGCAGGAAGCCATTTCATGTAATTCTTTGAGATAGAAGCAGCTTTTTTTTTTTTTTTTTTTTTTACTTCAGTGCTCCTCTCAAAATGAACTCTAGTCTTCCCTGTTCTTCTAGTTTCTATGGTTGGGTTTTTCTTCTTTGATGGTTCATTGGTTTTTTAGGTGAGGGCATGGGGTCTTTGCCTTCACTTTCTCTGACCTAGAACTTCAAATCATAAACTCCAGGCTCCTGCAAGTGCCCACAGCCATCAACTTCCCTGCACAACTGCTTCTGCACTCCTGGTGTGTTGGTTCCTTCTTGCTCAAATCCTTGTCTGTGCTACACAGCAGTGCCTGAAATTTTTAATCAGCTGAGATTCAAGACCCAGTTATCAAGCAGGTCAAGATTTCTGTGGTTCCTACTGAGGCTCCAGCCAAACTCAGCTACCCCCAGGATTTCCCACTTGAATCTCTGAAGAGCTTTCCTGGAAGTGTTTCCAATTTACTCTGATTAACCTCAAGCTTCTTTTGTCTGAATTTACAGGGTTGGTCCAAGAGGATTTGTTCTGCCGCAAGTCCTCTTGATTTTTCATCAGTCTAAGTTTGTTCTGAAGTATAAATTTGTTCTGTTTGTGGGAAATCTATAAAGGTTGAAATATATTGACCTACTTCACTGTCTTCCCAGAATTCTCCAATTTTTTCAATTTTAAAATAGTTAAAAATCTGACAAAATTCTATTTCTTCTTTTTCCCCTTCCCCTATAAGATGGTAAGCAATTAGATATAGGTTAAACATGTCCAATTATGTAAAACATTCCATATTGATAATTTTGCCCAAGAAGATTCAAAAATGAAAAAAAAATGAAAAACCATCATGCTTCAGTCTGTATTCAATCAATCTTTATCTAAAGGTGCATAGTTTGCTTCATAATTAGTAGTTTGGGATTGTTTTATTTCGTTGCATTGCTAAGAACAGCTAAATCATCCATAGTTCTTCATTAAATAATATTGCTCTTATTATGTACAATAGTCTACCAATTCTTTTCACTTCCCAATGGAACACTTAGTATAACTCTTTCCAGATTTTTCTGAACTCATCTGCTTATCATTTATTATAGCATAATAAAATTTCATTATAATCATATCACAGTTTCTTTAGTTATTGCCTAATTTTTGGACATGCTTTTGATTTCCAATTTTTAACTACTATGAAAAGAACTTTTAAAAATATTTTTGTACAAATATGTCCTTTCTCATTTTAGGGGGATGTCCTTGGCATACAATGCTAGGAGGAGTACAGCTGGGTCAAAAGATATGTGCAGTTTTATAGCCATTTGGGCAAAGTTACACATTGCTCTTCAGAACGTTGGATCAGTTTACAACTCTACCAACAATGCAGTACCATCTCAATCTTCTCAGAAAATCATTTTCTAGTTTTATGGAGAAGTTCAATAGTTTTCTCCTTTTAATTTTGTTAATCTCTTCTTTAATTTTTAGTATTTCCAATTGAGTTGAAGTTTTTAAACTTATTGTTTTATAAATATATATATAGATATATATAGTTTAATGTCCAGTTCATACATCTTTTTGTTTCTTCTATTGATGTAAACAAATTAAAATAACAATTTTCTTCTCAGTACCATTTTGGCTTTATCCTATAAATTTTGGCATGGTTTCTTAATGTTGGCATTTTATTTAATGAAATTATCACTTGTATGATTTGTTCTTTGACTCACTTGGATTTTACAATTGATTATTTAATTTTTATTAAATTTTTAATTTCTCTTTTCATTGTCCATTATTGAATATAATTTTTACTGTACTATGATCTGAAAAGGATACATTTGCTATTTCTATTTTTCTGCATTTGGTTGTTAGATTTTTTAAAGATCTTATTTAGGTGCCATGTACTGCTAAGAAAAAGATGTATTTCTTTCTAACCCCAGGCATTTTTCTCCAGAAATTTATCATATCTAACTTATATAGAATTTTATCCATCTCCTTAATGTTTTTTGCTTTGTTTTCATTTGATCTATCTAGTCATGTGAGAGAAAAGTAAAGATTCCCCACTAATACATTTTTATGCTCTATTTTCTCATACAACTCATTCAACATCTTCAGAAATTTAGATGCTGTACGACTTGGTGCATATATATTTAATAATATTTTACTTCATTATCTATAGCACCTTTTAGCAAGACCCTCTTTTATTTAGACCCACTTTTGCTTTTGCTTTGTCTGAAATCATGATTGTTAATTTGGATTTCTTTGCTTCAGATTAAGCATGATAGAATCTATTGTAGTCCCTGTGTATTTTTTGCTTTCAATGTGTTTCTTATAAGGAATATATTGTAGAATTATGACGTTTAATGCATTCTGCTATATATTTTCACTTTATGGGTTAATTCATCCCATTCACATCTATAGTTACAATAACTGATTGCGTATTTTTCTTCATGCTGTTTTTTTCTTGTTTACTCCTCTCTCTTACACCTCACTTTTTCTTTCTTCACTAGAATTGTACTTCTGATTGCCACCTTCCCCTATATAGCTTTCTCTGTATGAGACATCCTTCCCTCTTCTATTTTACCCACCCCTCTCTATTTCCTTATAGAGTACTATAGATTCTTAAATCCAAGTGAATATGAATGTGATTCCCTGTTTGAGGCAATTTTGATGAAAGCAAGATTTGAACTTTGCCTATCAAACCCTCCCTCCCTCATCTTCTCCTCCTTTATAGTAACTCTTATTCCTCTCTTATGTGGGATAATTTGCCTCACTCAATGTCTCCCTCCTTTTTTCTTTGCAAATTTTTTTTCTCATTCATTCAATTTTGGGGGTGGTATCATCCCATTAAAATCACTTTATATCTTCACTTCATCTATATATACTCCTCCTAGTTGCTATTATAGTAATAAAATTGAATTACAAATATTATCTTGCACATAGAAATAAGTTTAATCTTATGAATTGTTTATGTTTTCTTATCCTTGCTTCTTTTTTATCTTTTTCATGTTTCCCTTGAGTCTTGTATTTGGAAGTTAAAATTTTATTAAATTCTGGCCTTTTAATAAGAAATAATAGAAAATTCTTCATTTCATTAAAATTAATTTTCATCATTTAAAAGATAATATACATATATATATATGTGATTATATATATATATATATATATATTTAATTGTTATTAGAGCTCTTTATTTACAAGATATATGCATAGGTGATTTTTTCAGCATTGACAATCGCAAAACCTTTTGTACCAACTTTTCCCCTCCTTTCCCCCACCCCTTCCCCCCAGATGCCAGGTTGACCAATACGTGTTAAATATGTTAAAGCAAAAAAATTGCTGGGAAAATTGGAAATTAATATGGCAGAAACCAGGCATAGACCCACACTTAACACCATACACCAAGATAAGGTCAAGATGGCTTCATGACCTAGGCATAAAGAATAATATTGTAAATAATTAGAAGAATGTAGGATAGTTTACCACTCAGACCTGTGGAAGAGGAAGGAATTTATAACCAAAGAAGAACTAGAGATCATTATTAATCACAAAATAGAATATTTTGATTATATCAAATCAAAAAGTTTTTTTTACAAACAAAACTAATGCAGACAAAATTAGAAGGGAAGTAATAAATTGGGAAAACATTTTTACAGTCAAAGGTTCTGATAAAGACCTCATTTCCAAAATATATAGATAATTGACTCTAATTTATAAGAAAGCAAGCCATTCTCCAATTGATAAATGGTCAAAGGATATGAACAGACAATTCTCAGATGAAGAAATTGAAACTATTTCTAGTCATATGAAAAAATGCTCCAAGTCATTATTAATCAGTGAAATGCAAATTAAAACAACTCTAAGATACCACTACACACCTGTCAGATTGGCTACAATGACAGGGAAAAATAATGCAGAATATTGGAGGTCACAGAACTGAAAAGTGTCCGAGCTGCCACTTAAAACCAAGCCTTCTGATTCAAAGGCCACTGGTTTATTGTTCTTTTTATTTTTCCTATACTATTCATGAGTGTCTTTTTCTTATCTGCATCCCCAGTGCTTGTCACGGTGCCTGGTAAGTAGTAGATATTTGATAAATATTTAATTTCATTGGAAAAAAACAATAAAAATAAGATGTGGTTCTTGTCTTTAAAAAGGAAATGTAGTCAAAGGTAAAACAAAAGTTAAAAGCTATAGTGTGAAACAGAAGAAAGTGATTGGTTAAAGAAAACAAAGCACACATTTGCAAATTGATATCACTTAGAGGTCAAATATCAATTGAATAGGTATTGAATTTTATGTTAATCTCATTTATGAGGCAGGAACTAATGTTCTTTTCAATGTACTTTTCACCAGTTAGCAATAATTCAGTTTTGAATATATATGCTACACCCCCAAGTATTTAACATTTTTAATGGAAATATGTACATTTTCTTTCTGTTAAAGACTTATTTATTGCCACATGAAGGAGCCTCTTTTTTGGAAGACATTCACTGGTGGGTCAAGGAGTCAACTTCGAATGGCAGAGAAAAATCAAACAGTGGTGACTGAGTTTATCCTGCTTGGCTTCTCTGAGACACATCCAATTCAGTTTGTTCTCTTTTGTATGTTCTTTTTTCTTTACATAGTAGCCTTAGCAGGTAACACTCTTATTGTGGTGGCTATAAGTATAGATTCTGGACTCCATACACCCATGTATTTTTTCCTTGCCAACTTGGCCATCTTAGATATTGGCTGCACAACCACAGTTCTACCAAAATTGCTGGAAAATCTTGCAGACAAGAAGTCCATCTCCTATGTTGGGTGCATGACTCAGTTGTATTTCCTTACATGGTTTTTGGGTGCTGAACTCCTACTCTTCACAGCTATGGCTTATGACAGATATGTGGCCATCTGTCACCCTCTGCATTACACTACAATGATGAGCAGAATGGTTTGTTTCCTTCTAGCTGGTAGTGTGTGGGCCATTAGTGCCATTAGTTCATCAGTGCACACTGGTCTTATGATACAGTTAACCTTCTGTGGCCCAAATATAATTAAGCACTTTTTATGTGAAATCCCCACTTTATTACTTCTCTCCTGCACTTCTACATACCTGAACAATGTCATGATAGTCATTGCAGATGTATACTTTGGGGTGATTAATTTTGTGCTCACTATGGTATCCTATGGTTTCATTATTTCTAGCATCCTAAAGATCCGTACCACAGAAGGCAAGAAGAAAGCCTTCTCTACCTGTTCTTCCCACCTCATTGTAGTCACTATATATTATACCACAGTTATATACACATACATTCTCCCAGGTTCTGGGTCCTCCATGGATAATGGCAAAATAGTGGCTGTCCTATACACTACTATCAGCCCAACTTTAAATCCTCTCATTTATACTTTACGCAACAAGGATTTCAAAACAGCCCTCAAGAAAATGTTTCCATTCATTAAATAAATAATTGTAATCTGTCTATATGTCTTGGTTATAATTTTATTTTTAAAATTCTAATATAAAGCATGTTGTAAAAGACAAGTTAGTTTCTAGGAACCTTTGTTAGATTTACTCAGAATCTCAGAATTTAGAATGAATCTGGCTAACTTGAGCCTCACCACACTGCTGCTCTATTCCCAATTTATTTCAGTTTTGAGTCAAGCAATATTCTCCTAGTCCTCATAAGCTTAGTTTTATGCCTTGTTACCATTTCTTTACATTGAATCAGTTGCCAACCAAATTCTGTTGATCTTTACTCCACAATGTCTCTCATACTGTTTCCATTCTCATCACTCAGATGATATATCCCAGATTATGTCCCCTTCATTTTATTATTTACAATATATCTGATTATCTGTTTGCCTCCAATGTCTTCCTGTTTTCTACAAAACTATATATACTTTTACATCAGTTTATATAGTTTATCTCAGGTTTTTCTGAAACAATCTTGCTTGTTACTTCTTTTAATAAAATAGCATCACCTTACACTCATGTATCACACATTTTTTTGGTCATTCTTCAATTGGTGGGAACTTCATCAGTTTCCAAATTTTTACTACTACTAAGAGCCATTATAAATATTTGTGTATATATATAAATCATTTTTACCTTTTCTTTGATTTCTTTGGAATTTAAACATAATAGTGGTATTTCTGGCCCAAAGTGTATGCATAGTTTTAAACTATAATGAGAATGGTTTCTAATCGTGCTCCAAAATGGTTAGATTTGTTCACAGTTCTACCAACTAAGTATTAGTGTCTCAACTTTTCCACATCTGCTCCAGAATTTGTCATTTTCCTTTTTGGTCATGTTAGCAAATCTAATAGGTGTGAGGTGGTATCTGAGAATTGCTTTATTTTTCATTTCTCTAATCAGTAGGGATTTAGAAAATTTTAAAAATGTGATTATTAATATTTTATTCCTTCTAAAACCTGGCTCTTCGTATCACATAACCACTTATCAATTAGGAAACAGTTCTTACTTTTTTGTTATAAATTTGGCTGAATTTCTAATATATTTGACAAATGAGGCTTTTATCAGAAAAAAAAAAAAAACAACTTGTCATATAAATTCACCTCACTTTCCTGTTTTCCTTCTTACTTTTGTGGCATTTGTTTTACTTGTACAAAACCTTTAAATTTTATTTATTTAAAATTAACTATCACACTCTCCATTATAAGCTCTATCTCTTGTTTGAACAGGTATGTTTTACCATTCTTTCATAATTTATTTATTATATCACCACTTTGTAATATAGTCTGTAATCTGGCACTACTCATTTTTCTTAAAATCTTTTGTCTAGATTTTTTTTCTCTTTACCCATTGCACTCAACATTATGTCACATTTATCTGTGAATATATTTTCTTCTTAGAAGAATATAAGTTCTTGCCTTGAGGGCAAGGATTTTTTGCACCTCAAGGAAGAGCATAGTATATTGTACCCTAGTCTGTGGTTAATTACTACCATTAAAGTAGAAAAAATTAATTGTGGAGGGAAAGAACATTAGTACATTATTGATGGAGCTATGAATTGCTTCAGCCATTTTGAATTGCAAATTGAAACTACTCCTCTAAAGTCACAAAAAGATAAAAAAGGAGTACAATAACTTGTACATAATAACTATTTATAGCAGTTCTTTTGGTAATGGTCAAACTGAAAACTAAGTTGGTAACATCAATTGAAAAAATGGCTGAATAAATTGTGTCATATGAATGCAATGAAATACCTTGATGCTATAAAATAATGACACTAGATATGGTTTCAGATAAGCTGCAGAAAACTTGCATGATGGAGAATGAATAGAATTATTTCTAGGACAACATTGTATAAAACTCTGAAAGACTTGAGAGCTCAAATTAATGCAATGACCAAGTGTGATATTAGATGACTCATGATGAAAAATACTGCTCACTGTCCAACAAAGAATGGCAAAAATATGCAAAATGAAACACACAATTTTGAACATAGAAAATTAAGGAATTTTGTTGCTGACTTAAATAATTTTTTCAAGGATTTTTCTTTTTTTTCAGTAGTTGGAGAAAAAGAAAATGAGTATAAACTGAAAAAATAAAAATGAATCATAAAATACAGTTAATTTTCTTAAATAGTACTGGAGAAAATTCAAAGTTTATGTTTCTAAAATGATCCATTCTTATCTGACCATTGTTTTTACAATGTAGACAGATGCTGTTTTCACTGGAATTTTCAAATATTAGCATTAAATATCAGGATGATATATAACATAAGCCCAACATAGTACATAATTTAGTAAAAGACCCAGTGAGAAACACTAAAGAAATAATTATAAGGTAAAATATAATTTGTAGTACATAATTTACCAAAGACCAGGTAAGAAACACCAATTAAATAGAAAAAAAAATATTTCACTGAGATTTGCTAGCAAAATAATTAGACAGGAAAAGTCTAGCAATGAAATTATTTTCATCCATTTGATATATATTAGTAGAGGAATTTTCCAGAAAGTAAATTTCCAGAAAATTTATGCTTCAAGGTAATGGAATATTTATATTTCTGTGAAACATTTATTGTATCCTGGATGGCACATTTTTTTCCTTTAAGGATCTATGTAAATTCTACTGCAAGAAATAGATCATCCTTCTAGTCTCTCCTTCTTCCATAGCTTTGGCACAATTTATGAATTCCCTTTTGATTACTATGCTGCCCCATGTCAACTTTTTTGTCATTAGTTGGCTCCATTTCTTTAGAGTTACACTGATGGTGCTCTAGTACTATTGATTTTCAATTTCATTCTTACCATCTATTGAAGATCTGCCTTGCTCCTGTTGCATTTCTGATTTGAGGGAGTGTTGCTGGTACCCTTAAAAGAAGTAGGTAAATATATTTAAAGATCTTTAATACACATTCAGTTCCACTGTTATTCAGGATCATGGCCCCACATAATTGATACACACAAATGCTGCCTAAATGATTCGTAAGATTTGCCAACTTGCTCTTTTCAACAGGAAATGACCAACTCTTTTTTAAAAGCTTTTTATTTTCAAAACATATGCATACATCATTTTCAACATTCACCCTTGAAAAACCTTGTGTTCCAATTTTTTTCCCTATCTTCTCCTCACCCTCGCTTAACCATCAAGTAATCCAATATATGCTAAACATGTGCAATTCTTATATAAATATATCACAATTATCATGTTGCACAAAAAAATCAGATCAAAAAAGAAATCAATGAGAAAGAAAACAAAGTGCAAGCAAACAACAATTTAAAAAGTGAGAATACCATGCTGTGATCACCACTCAATTTCCATCGCCCTCTTTCTGGGTACAAATGGCCCTCTCAATCCCAACACCAATGGAGTTGGCTTGAATCACCTCACTGTTGAAAATTGCTGAAGTTTCTGAAGCCACACTGGTTCTCAGATAAATAACTTTTTTTCTAGGTGTAGGGGTAGTCTATTAAGGAGGATTCTGGTAAGAATCTTTCTAGCATTGACTAAGAGAAAGATCTTGTGATTGTCACAGGACAATGTATTCCATTTACCTTTGTAAGATGAACAAGTGAAGCTCTCAAGGTCTCTGTTAAGAACTTTAGAATTGAGAGACACTGGCACAGCATGGCCCTGCATGACATGATGTGTTCTATGAGCAAAGCAGAGTTGAATTGATTTAGAAGAAATGAGAGATGCACAAAGTTAGAGTCCACTCCAAATGTTCCTAAGAAATATTTGTTTCTGAATTGTGGTAGTACATTCCGAGGTAATATGGGTCTAATTAATCACAGTCAGACACATTATAACTTGACTCTAACATAGTGATGTCATTCTGGTGCTCTTTCAGAATGAAGAACAAAAATCAACCAATTCTATTCCCCTCAGGCTGGGGAATTCTTCTCCTGCTCTGTCCCTCTGACAAACATCGTATCATAAAATTGACATACTATCCTGATGAACTTTTCTGAAAAATCAATTTTGACATAATTTCCCATAACTACTCACAACTGACAGCATCAAAGGCCTTGCTCAAATCTACAGATGTTGTATACAGACTTCTGTTCTGTTTCTGGCATTTTTCCTGGAATTGAAGGGCAGTAATCACCATATTGACTATCCATCAGCTACTTCTGAAGCTGCACTGGTTCTCAGATAAATAACTTTTTTTCTAGGTGTAGGAGTAATCTATTAAGGAGGATTCTGGCAAGAATCTTCCAGCACTGACTAAGAGAAAGATCTTGTGATTGTCACAGGACAATGTATTTGGTCTCTGTTAAGAACTTTAGAATTGAGAGACACTGGCACAGCATGGCCCTGCATGACATGTTGTGTTCTTTGAGCAAAGCAAAATTGAATTGGTTTAGAAGAAATGAGAGATGCACAAAGTTAGAGTCTACTCCAAATGTTCCTAAGAAATATTTGTTTCTGAACTGTGGTCACACATTCCGAGGTAACATGGGTCTAATTAATCACAATCAGACACATTATAACTTGACTCTAACATAGTGATGTCATTTTGGTGCTCTTTCAGAATGAAGAACAAAAATCAACCAACTCTATTCCCCTCAGGCAGGGGAGGTCAATCTTAGAAATCCTCCAATCAATTAACAAATCACTTATTCAGCACTTGTTATGTTCCAAATGTTGTACTAGGCACAGGGCATCCAAATACAAAACCAAGACAGTTCTACCCCTGAAGCTCAGAAAAAGGAGGAATTTACTAGTCATGGAGTTAGCTAATGGCTAAACAGGGACTAAAGCACACACCTTTTGCTCACTGTGCTTCCTATTACCTTGAAATTTCTCTGGTAAACCTGGTAAAAAAAGGAATATCAGTATATTGATGCTTATAAACAGTTTCTTTAGAGTTCAGAATCGTATATTAGTAAGCATTGGAATAGAAAAGGGGGCATGGTTTCCAGCTCCATCTCTGAAGCTAGTTTATTTCATGGCTTTATTCAATTCACTTTTCCTCTCAATATCTCATTGTCCTTATATGTAATATTTTATAGATGATCATTAACAATCATTCCTGTGCTAAGGTTCTATAAGTGACTTTAGGAATTTTTCTCTTGAATACTGACCTGGGATCAAATTTATACCCCATCAGTAGTCACAACACCAGAACCATCAGATAATTGCTCCTTCAGGGTCCTTCCCACAGAAACCTGATTAAAAGAATCCCTTGTGGCCAGTGCAAATCTATCCCCTTTAGACATTGTGCTGACTATTTTCTTAAAAGCTGGTTCATTTTTTGCTTCTTCATGAGGTGCCCTACATCTAGTCAAAGATCTTAGCATTATCACATTTTTGCAAGTTATTGATCCTGAATAACCTCAAATGATCATCTCTATCCATTTTTCTACAGACAAAGCTCAAGGTTAATAGGTAGGAGATTGATGGAGAACTCTTCCCACTTGAGAGTATTCATGGAAGAATTCCAGGTGAGCGCTATTTTCATGGCTATTGAGTTTAATGGGATTTGTTTAATAAAAAGAAAGATATTGACAAGAGGTTACTATAAAGTAGTCTGAAAGTAGTAAAGAGACCAATAGCTTGACTTTTAATCTTTGTTCTGTCACCTAACCACTTAGATAACACTGGGGGAATCTTAACATCTTTAAGCCTCAATTTCCTCATTTGCAAAGTATGATATTGGAATAAATTTCTAAGATAACTTCCATCTTTAAACATATGGTCCTAAAACTTGCACTTCAGTTTTATATTTCTGAAATCTCTTGAACTCTAATGTTCATTGCTTTATATTAATTTTAAATCAGTTCTCTCTCCATCCCCTGCCCCATATTTCCTACACTCTGCACGTCATAAAATATTACCTAAATTAAATTCTTAGTACTCCTTGGTAATTCAGGTTTTTTTAAGACATAATTTTAAGGAGGGGGAAATTCTCTCAATGAAGACTAGAAACCTTTCTGTTATTAAGTGGCTTTGAGAACTGCTTCAGCTACTAAAAAGATTAAGTTACTTGGCCATAGTTACAGAGTCAGTTTGTATCAAGGGTAGGAATTAAGCCCAGGAATTAACTCCCATGATTGATCCTTTCTTATCTAACCTGGAATATTTTTAACATTCTTTCTAAGCTGACCAGCATTAGTCCTTAATCATCTGCCTCTGATTAATTGTGAATATAAGTATATATATATATATATATATATATATATATATATATATATATATATATATATATATATATACATATATATATATATATGTGTGTGTGTGTGTGTGTGTGTGTGTGTGTGTGTGTATACATACACACACATACACATAGATAGATAGATAGATAGATATAGATATAGATAAAGATATCTGTATATACTACAAATGCCTAATTGTGTTATAGCTAGCAAGTCATTTAACTGCTATATCCCTCAGTCTCCTTATTTTATAAAATGAAACAGTTGGATTGGAGTTTTTGGAAAAGTCATTACTTCAAGGAAAAGCAGCATCACTTGGGAGCCCAATGACTTGGAGCTAATAGACTGTCACTATCAAGATTCTGACCAGCAAGAAGGATGGTGAAAACAATACATAATTGCCCTCCTATGTGTTTCCATGAATTCAGGAAGCAAAGTCTTAATGTAGTTCCTAGTCAGTGTAGAGAAAATTATCTTTATAGAGCCAATCAGAGGGGACTTTGCCACCTATTATATTTAGCTGCTTCTTTCAATGTTTTAAGTAAAGTTCAATAAAGTGAACTAGGCAATCTGTGTTTTCTGACTTAATCACAACTCCATCTAGCCCTCAGTTCAGAAATTTTCCAGCTTCTAAGAGTTTTTCCAATTGCATTTTGTAATTCTACTTGTAGTTCTTTTAATCAAACAACCTTCAAATTACAAATTGACAAGCATTTTTTTGAAATTTCTGTTATATGCTCTAAGTCTTTGTCCTTATGTTAAAGTAGATGGTTCAGAAATGATGACAGAAATAGATAATGTTTGAGTGGCTGATTATTCAATTCCTGAAACTTTTTCCATTCAATATTTTATCACCAAATATTCATCTTCCAGTCTTAAATGACATATATGTAATCAAAAGTCAAAGTATATTTAACATATATATCTCTCATTATACATGAATCTTTGGGGAAATGACATTTAAAAAATGCTTCAGAGAGAGAACAATTAAGATGAATTGAAAGTATTGTAAGGTGTGACAAACACATCCTGTATGTTTTTTTGTGTACTGTTATGTAAAAATGTCAAAGGAAATAGATTATGTTGAAATGCAGCTAACAAAATATTAAAAGGAATTGGTTCACTCATGGATCCCAGATTAAGAACTACAGTCCTAAATGAGAAGAGTTCCTCCTTGAGGGAAATTTGCACCTTATGTTTCTGAAATTGAAGTCTGGGAGTACAGAGAAAGAGGAAAGAATTCGTATTGCTATGCCATATAAGTATTGGAAATGCTTTGGAAGGGTTTGCAATGCTATAGAACCTAGCCCAGCCCAGACACTGTTGAGAGGAGGTGGCCAATACAGGGACAAGGGAAGGGAATCTCTTTTTCTAACTAGTCTCTTCCCCAAATGTTCCTTTCAGGGTGGGGGTAGAGAGCAGCTATTGCAATGCACAATTCATAAACTTGAAATGAAATATGAAAAGTCACCCTGTCCACTGTTCAGCAATCCTTACTTTTTTTCTCGGCTGGGAGACTCCATATCCCAGGTGAGAATGTTCATTGATTAAACTTTTATGGAAATGTTAATAACTACTCAATCCCACACCTTCTGTTTTGGTATATAGAAATAGCTTGCAAGTTGTTCCCTATCTTAAGTGTCTCTCCAGATTAATTAATCTTCCTAAAGTGAAGATGTGGTAATGTCACTCACCCAAGAAATAAACTCTAGTTATATCCCCATTACCTCTAGAATTTTTTTTTTTAACAAGACAATTTTTTTTTTCTTCTGAGGCTGGGGTTAAGTGACTTGCCCAGGGTCACATAGCTAGGAAGTGTTAAGTGTCTGAGACCACATTTGAACTCGGGTCATCCCGAATTCAGGGCTGGTGCTCTATCCACTGCGCCACTTAGCTGCCCCCTTACCTCTAGAATTAAATATAAAATTATCGGTTTGGCATTCAATACTTTTTTCCAATCAGACCCTCTACTACCTTTCCATTCTCTATGCATCTAGTTTCTCACGACTTCTATTTCCCATGTACTCTGTGATTCAGCAACACAGGCCTCCTTGCTGCTTTTCTCACAACATTCCATATTCAGAATCCAAGGCTTTTTTTCAGAAGCTTCCTATGCTTGGAAGACTTTCCCTCTACATTTTCATGCTTTCAAGGAGCTCAGAGTCTAATGGGAGAGGAAAACATGCAACAGTTTGGAGATAATCTCAGAGGGTAAGCACTAGCATTCAGATGTATCAGGAAGTGCCCCTTGCTGAAGATGGGATTTTAGTTGAGAGTTGAAGGAGGCCAAGAAATAAAGGAGGTGGCAATGAGGAAGGAGACCATTGCAGAGATGAGAGACAAGAGTGACAACCAGTAAAAATGCTCAAAATCTAGGCATAGGCATGCAACAGTATGGAAGTCAGTGTCACTGCTTTACAGAAAGAGTGGAAGTTATTAGAAGATAAAAGGTATAAGTGTGGAGAGTTAAAGGGATACACTGTGTCAAGGGCTTTGAGTGTCAGAGTTTTATATTGAATTTTAGCAGGAATAGGGAAACAGGCATTTATTGTGTGCAATGGAGGGTGACAGTTAATGAAAAAGACTAATTTGATATTTGAGTGGTGGGTGAACTACATAGTTGTAGCGAGCTGTCGTCTCCAGAAGCTGCCGGATCACTCTCTGGGAAGAGATCTGCTGTGTCTTCTACTCAAATCTCTCAGACAGATTCTTCTTCCTGTAGTGAACCGTTGTCTCCAGGAAGTTGCTGTTAACTCTTGTCCTTAGAAGTGACTTCCCTTCCTGCAGAGAGCCCCGTCAAGCCTGATGCAATGCAGAGTCTTTCTCTTGAATCCTGGCTCTGAATCTCCTCCAGCTCTTATCCTTCTCCAGGCCGATCTGCTCTCCAGGCCCAATATTGTGTCTTTTATCCTCCCAGAGAATGGGCGTGGGATAATGCAAGGGCTTCTGGGAAGAACCACCCCAGCCAATGAGCTTGCCCCCTCTATCAAGTCAACCTGAGTTCTCACCTTGTAATTGTCCAGAAAACCTGAATTCTCACCTTGTCACTGTCCAGACAACCTGAGTTCTCACTTAGTAATCCTAACACATAGTAAGAAAATTTAAGTAGGAAAGTCATTAGCAGGCTATTGAAATAAACTAGGCATAAAATGTTGAGGGCCTACATGAGGGTGATCACAGTAACAAAGGAGAGAAGAAAGGTTTTTAAAAGATGTTATGAAGGTAAAATCTGTAGGACTTGGCAACAGATGGAATATAGAGGAATGAGAGAATGAAAAGCCAAGGATGTCTCTTGGGTTGCATGCCTGGGTTGCTGGGAGCAAAGGAGGGAACTTAATAGCAATAAGGAAGTTTAGAAAGGAGAGGGTTTTGAGGGAAAAATAATGGCTTCCATTTCTGAAATGTTGAATTTAAGTTTTTATGGGACACCCTGATTGAAATGTCTAATACAGAGGTAGAAATACAAGACTAAAGGTAAAGAGTTGTTGCCAATGCCTTATTGTGGGAATCAGCAGATGCTTCTAGTCAGTTCTGGTCATTATCTCTGTGTTCAGCAACCACAGATAACCAACTATCCTATCCTGGCATGAAGCCTGGGCTACAACTGAAGTGAGCTTGTCTGACAGGATCAGAAGTTTCGGAGGTAGTCATGAGGACCTTCTGCTTCTTCCCTGGATATTGTATGAGTCCTCACAGCCAGTCCTGTTACAGTCTCTCAGGAAAGGATTATCTGGTCTTCTTCAATGTTTCTTGCAGCTCAAGATTTACGATTGGATTCCCATAGAATATGATAATAGCATCAGTTATGAGGGTTTTTCTTTTAAATTGGAGGTGGGAACACTGAACATCATTAAAATGCTTCTTAACTGAAAAATAAAATAAAATTTTAAAACTCATAAAGAAATCCCCTGCATGTCTCTGGCATCACTGATGCCTCCTCCCAACTGAATTATGTGTATCAATGTATAGATTCTGCTTTGCAATTGCACTCCTTCACTTCCATCCATGATAAATATTAAGTCTTAACAGAGATCTTTGGTAAAATTGGGGAAATTTTTTTGATTTTCTTCATTTCTCAGGCTGTGCTTGCTCTCTACAAGTGCTCAGTGAACCCATCAGTGGCACATCAGGAAAATAACAATCACTAGTGGACTACTAACTCGTTTGGATGAATCAATCCCTTAAAACCATGGCTCTTAATAACCAGACACAGGTCGCTGAATTTATTCTACAGGGCTTCTCTGAAAACCCTCATTTTGACATTCTCTTCTTTTGTTTCTTCCTGTCCTTCTATGTCTTGGCTATTATTGGCAATTCTCTCATCATTGCTTCAATTTGGATCACTGCAGGCCTTCACACACCCATGTATTTTTTCTTGATCAATTTGGCCTTGTTGGATATCATTTGCACTACTACAGTGGTGCCCAAGTTGTTGGAGAATCTGGCGGAGGGGAAGAAAACCATCCCCTTTGTTGAGTGCATGACCCAGATCTTTGTCTTTTCTTGGGCTTTGGGTTCTGAGCTCCTTCTTTTCACAGCTATGGCTTATGATCGGTATGTGGCTATTTGCCGGCCCTTACATTATAGCACTCTGATGAGCGAGAAGATCTGTGGGATGTTGGTGACTGGAGTATGGCTTATAGGTGGGATGAATTCTGCAATCCACACAGCCATGCTGTTACAATTGTCTTTCTGTGGTCCTAATGTCATTGATCACTTTTTCTGTGAGATCCCCCAAATGTTACCACTCTCTTGCTCCTCAACAAAAGTGAATGAACTCATGACACTTTTTACAGATCTTGTCTTGGCTGGTACCAATTTCTTACTGACAATAATGTCCTATGGTTTTATTATTGCCAACATCATGAAGATCCGGTCTGAAGAGGGAAAGAAAAGAGCATTTTCTACTTGTTCTTCCCACCTTATTGTAATCACCATTTTCTATTTTGCTGCATTTTGTGCTTATATAAGTCCAAGTACTAGCTATTCTCCTGAAAAAGGGAAAGCTGTTGCTGTGATGTATACCACTCTAAGCCCTGCTGTAAATCCACTGATCTATACTCTGAGAAACAAGGATGTCAAAACTGCCCTCAAAAAACTCTTTGTGATGTGGTTCTCATTTTAGGGTGCCTTGAAATATCAATCACATCAGATTCTATGTCTATTCTCTAAGTCAGGGAGTTTTAAGGAACTTATAAAAATTGTTTCTTGATAATTTTATTTCAAAAGAATAATTCTGTGGCAGGTAGAGAAATGGACCTGGAGTGAGGAAGATTTGAATTCAAATCCAGGTGGAAACAGCTATTACTTGAGCAAGTCAGTAACTTATATCTATCTCAGTTTCTTCATTTGTCAAAGGTAGATCATAATGGCTCTTATATCTCAGGGTTATTGTGAGGATAAAATTAGATAATAACTATAAAATATTTGAAAATATTAAAGTTACATAAATATCAAAATCATTCTCATCATTATTATTAATATTAATTCCAGTGAAATTTTATCAATTTTATCTGAAAGGAATATTTTGAGAAAGGATTCACAGATTTTTTTCCAGAAAACCAAAGGGTTCAATGATTTAAAAATTCAGAATCTTCCTCCCAACATTCAAAAATGAAAGGAAAATGAAAAATTTTAGAAATGTAAACTTTCTGATCATAAAAGTTCAAAACTTAGACATGCTAGGATAATATATATATATATATATATATATATATATATATATATATATATATATATATATATATATATATATATATATACAGAGAGAGAGAGAGAGAGAGAGAGAGAGAGAGAGAGAGAGAGAGAGAGAAAGAGAGAGAGAGAGAGATTACCTAAACCTTTTCTTTGTTAACCTTTCACAGTGTATAACGTTCTGGATTCAAGTAACCTGATAAAATCCATATGATTCTTGGAGTGAATGAGATTGAGCATTTTACCTCATCCTTTTGTTTTCAGACAAAACTAAGTCAAACATCACCTAGTTATAGAATTTCAGTGGTAATAATTTAGTCATTCAGAGCATCAAAATCTAGTAGACATTATTACTGCCTTGACTCACTGATTCCTAATTGCTTCAAAGATCAATTTGTTCTCTTATACGGCTTCATTTTTTCATTTTTCTTCCATGTTCCTCTCTCAAGTTGGCTGAAGGGGCTGATTTGAGTAAGTATATTGCCTGTTAGGTCAGTTCCTAAGTCGTATGTATTAATCAGCATTTCTCAAGGGTGCTTCAAAATACTCTGAGTATGTACAAGTAACAGAGAGAAGCAGTGGTGGTACCGAGTTGAGAAGATGATTGCTCTCAGCCAGAGATTAGCCAAGTAGAACAAACATTGGCTTTACCAGTTAGTTGTTTATAACTTTTTTCCTCTTTTCTAAGGCAAAAAGTAGAGTGAACAGGGAACTGACTATGGAAGTCAAGTTGCAGTTCAATCAATATGCTTGTCTATGAATCTAAGCTTGGTTCAGAGAAAGAATAATATACAATAATAGGTCTAAAATTGAAAGGAGATCATTGAATTAGTTTAGAAGACATGCAGATATTTGATTTTAGTCTGGTGTGGAAAAGGAAAGAGGAAATTTGAAAAGAAAAGACAAAGAAAAAGTAAATTTCAGACATTTGAAACCATCAACACACATTTGTAGAAACAGAATTGAAAGAGATGATGGTATCCTTAATTTATATCTGGGAAAACCTCAGAGATGATCTAGTCCAATATTCTCATTTTGTAGTTGAGAAGATGAGATTTAGAAAGATAAATGATTTGCTCAATCACAAAAATATTAATTAAAAGAGGTAGTATTTGAATCCATACCATTTGAGTTCAAATCCAGTACTTTTTTGTTTAATTAGGTGACAAATGCAATAATAATACCTAATATCTATTATTTTACTGGATCTTTACAATGATCCTGTGATGGACGCAATATAATTTTCATTTAAAATATGAAGAAACTGAAATTGACAGAGATAAAATGAATTGTCTTGGAACATACAACTAATAGATGAGGCAGGATTCAAACTTAGGATTTCCTAAATCCAAGTTCAGTTATCTCTCCATTATGCCCCTTTAACTTAATACACATTGATTAGAAAAACAGTGATTAACATGGAGTGGATTGAAAATGGAATGTGTTTAGAATAATGTAAAGCATGGATAAAATCAAATGGTTTTGTAAGGAGAGATTGTAAAAACCCTGAAGTTTGAAAGTAAAACTATAGTATTCTCTTTTTCCATTTGTCAAAAGATTTTCTAAAACTTGTTGGCAGGAAAATGTCATGATTAAAACCTGGACTTGAGAATAATTATATATGGAAAATAAACTACATTGAAGAAAAGAGCAAAACATTAGAGACATATTGTAAATAATATAAATGATGGGGAAATGATTTGAAATATATAGTTTGCATGAAGAGAAGGGAAATAATATAAGATATGTTGTGGACTAAAGATAAACAGAATTCAGTTGTGAATAAAAAGTAACAGGAAAAATATAAATAAGGTGATGGTGACTGAGAGGGTGTTGTATGACCCAAAATTGAAATAAGGAATTTAGGAATAGAGTAACTGTGTGATAAGACTCAAGTTGGTTTGAGATCCATTTTGAATTCTAAGATTCTGAGTGAAAATTTTTCCATAAATAAAATAACTAAGGCTCCTAGACCTAAATTGCCTTTTGCACCACATTTTTATACTGGAATTAATTCCAAAAGAAAAATTATAGCCAAATCATATGGGCAAATTACAATTATTTATTTAATGAATGGAAACATTTTCTTGAGAGCTATTTTGAATTCCTTGTTGCATAAAATATAAATGAGAGGGTTTAAAGTTGAGCTGATAGTAGTGTATAGGACAGCCACTACTTTGCCATTATCCATGGAGGACCAGAACCTGGGAGAAGGTCAAGAATTTAAGGGACTTAATAAATTTGAAAAACAAATACATAATTTTAAAAGCATGAAAAATAAAATTTTAAAAAATAATTAGCATCTTGTGGACCTAAAGAAAAATCTCAATTATTTTACAGAGCAAGATAAAATAACAAAAAATTTCATCTAGAAGAACAAAAGGTCAAGAATTTCAAGGGATTTAATGAAAAAAATAAAATTAAGGTGGTGTTCATTTGACAAAGACAAAAAAGATATTATAAGTAAATTAGAAGAACAAAGGATAGTTTACCTCTCAGATCTGTGGAGAAGGAAGGAATTTCTGTCCAAAGAAGAAGTAGTGTGCATTATTGAATGCAAAATAAATAAGGTTGACTATATTAAGTTAAAAAGTTTTTGTAAAAACAAAACCAGTGCAGACAAGATTAGAAGGGAAGCAACAAATTGGGGAAGATTTTTTTTACATTCAAGGGTTCTGATAAAAGTCTCATTTCTAAAACATATAGAGAATTGACTCAAATTTATAAGAATTCAAGTCATTCTCCAATTGATAAATGGTTAAGTAATATGAAGAAAATTTTCTGATGAAGAAATTGAAATTGTTTCTAATAATATAAAAAGGTGCTCTAAATTGCCATTGATCAAAGAAAAGTAATTTAAGAAAACTGAGCTAACACTACACATCTCTCAGATTGGCTAAAATGAAGTGAAAAGATAATGACGAATGTTGGAGGGAATGCAAAATACCTGGGATACTAATACATTGTTGGTGGAGCTGTGAACCATTCTGGAGAGCAATTTGGAATTATGTCCAAAGAGTTATCAAACTGTGCATACTCTTTAACCCAGCAGTGTTTCTACTGGGCTTGTATCCCAAAGAGATTATAAAGAAGGAAAAAGGCCTAAAATATGCAAAAATGTTTGTTGCAGCCCCTTTTTGTAGTGGCAAGAAACTGGAAACTGAATGAATAACCATAAGTTGGAGAATGGCTGAATAAGTCATAGTATAGGAAAGTTATGGAATATTATTGCTCTATAAGAAATGATCAATGGGATAATTTCAGAGAGGTCTGGAGAGACCTTTCTGAACTGATACTAAGTGAAGTGAGCAGAACCAGGAAATCATTGTATGTGGCAACAACACAATTAATTATATAATGATCATTTCTGATGGACCTGGCTTTTCTCAATGATGATTCAGGCCAGTTCCAATGATCTTGTGATAAAGAGAGCCATCTATACCCAGAGAGAGGCCTGTGAGGACTCACTATGGAACATTACATAATATTCCCACTCTTTTTGTTGATGTTTGCTTGTATTTTGTTTCTTTCTTATTTTTCTCTTTTTGATCTAATAGTTTTTGTGCAGTATGGTAATTGTGGAAATATATATAGAAGAATTGCATATGTTTAACATATATTGAATTACTTGTCATCCAGTGGAGGAGGTAAGAGGAAGGGAGAAAAAAAATTGGAACCTGTGATTTTGCAAGGGCAAATGTTGCAATGTGTCCAGTCATATGTTTTGAAAATCAAAAACTTTAATAAAAGAAAAAAAATAATAAACAGATGCTTGAAAAATGAAAAAAATGGAAATCTCTTCAATCATTTTTTTCAAGGTAATGAAAATTCCTCAACCAAAAATTAATCCCCCAGTTCCATGACAATTTGCTGAAGAAAAATGTCATAAATAATTTTACAAAATTACATATGCCCTGTTATAGCACTCAAACAATGTGACTCTGCAGTCACATCCCTTTTCTAGAAATGTGATTACATCAGGATTTGAAGCACCTCAAAACATAATTTTCTTTAAGAGTAAGACAGGACTCTGAAATAAGAAAAAAAAGCAGAGCTTCCCCAGAGCATCTTTAAGTAATTGCTCTGAGACTACAGAATTCTGCTGAGAGCTGCAGTGCCATATTAGAAAGGTTCAAGTATAGGTGAATAGAGTTATTTTTTTCAGTGAGACAACACAAAAATAACTTCCCTGAGCATCATTTTCCCCTATAGAATGGTTCAAATACAAAATCTCCACCTCTAAGACTTTCCTTAATACTAAATTAAGTGGCTAAAAGGGCTCTGAAGGGTGGAACTTTTAACTAAGAAGTAGAGGATATATGTATTGAGATGCTGATCACAATTTCTCTGACCTGCCATTCCCATAAAGCTGCAAGAGCAAAACCTCCTAGGGAAAATTTCTTTCCTGTACAGACTTAACTCTGACTTCTTCATCCCAGGACTTTATTAGCATCTGTCATTCCTTCTCTATAAGGTTATTTCATTAACATGTAGTCTTCCTTATATTATGTTCTTTCCTTTATCTCAGGCAGAAAAATAAACAAAACTCTTCCTAGTGAAGGCAAAGTGAGGATGTTCTTTCAAATTAGTTGTAAAGTCTATCAATGCAATACATACAATCTAGAAAATCTGTTATATCTTCCATATTGAGACTAATTACAAAAATAAGTCACTCACTTAGTTCTCCAAAAGCATTTCCAAAACACATAGAAAGATGCATCATGTACACAAAAGCCCACAACATAAAACCATAATGGAAGGAATACTCAGGATAAGAATTAACTAATATAGGCAGAGACAAGATGACAGAGAAGGCACACATAACTCTAAGTTCCTCTCATGCCCTCACTACCAATCTTTGAATTCAGCCTCAAAAATAGTGCTTGACTGGTGAAATTCATCAAAATTAAAGGTACAACAATTTACCAGCTGAAGATAATCTGGAGGAGCATCAGAGCAGGTTTGTCCTGAGAGGTGGGAATAAGCCAGTGGCAGGCAGGGAGATAGAAAAGTCTGGCATCCTAAGCGGAACAGGGATGGGGGTAACGTCAGTGGCTAGAAGAGTAGTGGAAATGACTCTGCCATAGGCTGACTGATTTGCCTTGATTGTAAAGCAGTGGACCAGCAGAGAGATTAGAGCCAGAGGTACAGGGTACTCTAAAAATGCCAGAACTGTACCCCCTCAAAAACCAGAAGTGACTCAGCATAGACTAGCACAACTGTGCAGCTGCATGCTGAAGCATGGCCAGGGCAACTGCAAATCTACATGGTGGGGGGGGGGGGGTTGCAGCCCAGGGCAGCCTCTAATCTGCACAGTGGGGGACTTGGCTTGGGGCAACAGAACTTCCACAGCTCCTGGGCAGAGCCTAGATACTATTTTACAGGGAATCATCAAAGAGAACTGCCTGCCCAGAGGCAACAGAACCAGAAGGGAAAATAGGCATTGAAAGAATTCATCAAACACCTTCTGAAAAAGACCCTTAAAAAAAAAAAAAAAAAAAAAAAACTCCACGGAATATTATGGCCAAATTTAAGAGCTATCAGACTAAGGAAAAAATATTATAAGCAGCCAGGAAAAAACAATTCAAATACTGAGTTGCCACAATAAGGATCACTCAAGATCTGACTGCATCGACATTAAAGGATCAAAGGGCCTGGAATCTGATATTCCGAAAGGCAAAAGAACATTGAATGAAACCAAGAATAAACTACCCAGCTAAGCTGAGCATTTTCTTTCATGGAAGAAGATGGATGTTTAATGAAAAAAATGAATTTCATTTGTTTCTAAGGAAAAAAAAAACAGATCTAAACAAAAAATTTGATCTCCAACCATAGGACTCATGAGAAGCAGAAAAAGGTAAAAGGAACTCTTGAGAACTGTATTTCTGTTGTGGATATACATAAAGTCCACATGTATAATTTGATTTTACTGATATAACATAAAAGGGGAAGTAGAAATGGAAAGGGGATAGTGTCAGAAAAAGGGAAAAGGGGAGATAAAAAGAGGGAAACTACATCCTATGAAGATGAAAAGAAAACCTATCATATCTGAGAGAAGTTAAAGAGGGGGAGGAACATTGTGTGAATCTTATTCTCATCAGAGTTGGCTCACATATGTGTTTTACAAAGAATTCTTTCTCATCTCATTAAAAAGTGGGAGAGAAAAAGAGAAAAGGAAATGAGTAATAAGGGAAGGGTACAAAAAAGGGGAAGGAATTTAAAGGGAGGAGAGAGGGATACTAAAGAGGAAGGGCTGCATGATGCAAGTTTAATACTGGGAAAGGGGTTTATGGGGGACAAGGGAAAAAAGATAATCTGGGAATAATATGATGGCAGGAAATACACAATTAGTAATTTTAACTGTAAATGTGAATGGGATGAATTCTCCCATTAAGCCGAGGTGGATAGCAGACTGGATCAAAAGTCAGAACCCTACAATATGTTGTTTACAAGAAACAAATTTAAAGCAGGGAGATACATACAGAGTAAAGGTAAAAGGTTGGAGAAGAATCTACTATGCTTCAGGTGAAGTCAAAAAAGCAGGGGTAGCCATCCTTATCTCAGATCAAGCAAAAGCAAAAATTGATCTAATTAAAAGAGATAAGGAAGGAAAGTATATCCTACTAAAGGGTCGCATAGACTATGAAACAATATCAATATTAAACATATATGAACCAAGTGGTATAGCATCTAACTTCCTAAAGGAGAAGTTAAGAGAGTTGCAAGAGGAAATAGATAGCAAAATGATAATAGTGGGAGATCTCAACCTTGTACTCTCAGAATTAGATAAATCAAACCACGAAACAAATAAGAAAGAAATTAAAGAGGTAAATTGAAAGTTAGGAAAATTAGGTATGATAGACTTTTGGATAAAACTGAATAGTGACAGAAAGGAATATAATTTCTTTTCAGTAGTTCATGGAACTTATGCAAAAATTGACCATATATTAGGACATAAAGACCTCAAAATTAAATGCAGGAAGGCAGAAATAGTAAATTCTTTCTTTTCAATAAAAACTACATTCAACAAAAAGTTAGGGTAAATAGACCAAAAACTAATTGGAAACTAAATAATCTCATCTTTTTTTTTTTTTTTTTTTTTTTTTTTTTTTTTTTTTTTTTTTTTTTTTTTTAAATTTTTTTTTATTATATATATATATATATTTTATAATATTATCCCTTGTATTCATTTTTCCAAATTACCCCCCCTCCCTTATTCCCTCCCCCCGACGACAGGCAATACCATACATTTTACATGTGTTACAATATAGTCTAAGTAAGATACATGTGTGTGAATATCATTTTCTTGTTGCACAATAAACATTAGAATCCGAAGGTATATGCAACCTGGGCAGACAGATATTAGTGCTAACAATTTACATTCCCCTCCCAGTGTTTCTTCTCTGGGTGTATCTACCTCTGTCCATCATTGATCAACTGGAAGTGAGTTGGATCTTCTTTATGTTGAAGATTTCCACTTCCATCAGAATACATCCTCATACAGTATCGTTGTTGAAGTATACAGTGATCTTCTGGTTCTGCTCATTTCACTCAGCATCAGTTGATTTAAGTCTCTCCAACCCTCTCTGTATTCCTCCTGCTGGTCATTTCTTACTGAGCAATAATATTCCATAACTTTCATATACCACAATTTACCCAACCATTCTCCAACTGATGGACATCCATTCATCTTCCAGTTTCTAGCTACAACAAAAAGAGCTGCCACAAACATTTTGGCACATATATGTCTCTTTCCGCTCTTTAGTATTTCTTTGGGATATAATCCCAGTAGTAGCGCTGCTGGGTCAAAGGGTATGCACAGTTTGATAACTTTTTGGGCATAATTCCAGATTGCTCTCCAGAATGGCTGGATTCTTTCACAACTCCACCAGCAATGTATTAGTGTCCCAATTTCCCCACATCCCCTCCAACATTTGTCATTATTTGTTCCTGTCATCTTAGCCAATCTGACAGGTGTGTAGTGGTATCTCAGAGTGGTCTTAATTTGCATTTCTCTGATCAGTAGTGATTTGGAACACTCTTTCATGTGAGTGGATATAGTTTCAATTTCTTCCTCTGAGAATTGTCTGTTCATATCCTTTGACCATTTATCAATTGGAGAATGGTTTGGTTTCTTATAAATTATGGTCAGTTCTCTATATATTTTGGAAATGAGACCTTTGTCAGAACCTTTGTTTTTAAAAATATTTTCCCAATTTGTTACTTCCCTTCTAATCTTGTTTGCATTAGTATTATTTGTACAGAAACTTTTTAGTTTGATGTAATCAAAATCTTCTATTTTGTGATCAATAATGATCTCTAGTTCTCCTCTGGTCATAAATTCCTTCCTCCTCCACAAGTCTGAGAGGTAGATTATCCTCTGTTCCTCTAATCTATTTATTATCTCCCTCTTTATGCCTAAATCATGGACCCATTTTGATCTTATCTTGGTATATGGTGTTAAGTGTGGATCCATATCTAATTTCTGCCATACTAATTTCCAGTTTTCCCAACAGTTTTTTCCGAATAATGAATTTTTATCCCTAATGTTGGAATCTTTGGGTTTGTCAAAGATTAGATTGCTATAGATGTACCCTTTTTTGTCCTTTGTATCTAATCTGTTCCACTGATCTACCGGTCTATTTCGTAGCCAATACCAAATGGTTTTGGTGACTGCTGCTATATAATATAGCTTTAGATCAGGTACACTTAGACCACCTTCCTCTGAGTTTTTTTTCATTAGTTCCCTTGCAATTCTTGACCTTTTATTCTTCCATATGAATTTTGTTGTTATTTTTTCTAGGTCATTAAAATAGTTTCTTGGGAGTCTGATTGGTATAGCACTAAATAAATAGATTAGTTTGGGGAGTATTGTCATCTTTATTATATTCGCTCGGCCTATCCAAGAGCACTGAATGTCTTTCCAATTATTTAAATCTGATTTTATTTTTGTGGCAAGTGTTTTGTAATTTTTCTCATATAATTCCTGACTTTTCTTTGGTAGATGGATTCCCAAATATTTTATACTATCAACATTTGTTTGGAATGGAATTTCTCTTTGTATCTCTTGCTGTTGCATTTTGTTAGTGATATATAAAAATGCCGAGGATTTATGTGGATTTATTTTGAATCCTGCCACTTTGCTGAAATTTTGAATTATTTCTAGTAGCTTTTTAGCAGAGTCTTTGGGGTTCTCTAAGTATACCATCGTGTCATCTGCAAAAAGTGATAGTTTAATTTCCTCATTTCCTACTCTAATTCCTTGAATCTCTTTCTCGGCTCTTATTGCCGAGGCTAGCGTTTCTAGTACTATATTGAATAGTAATGGTGATAGTGGGCAACCTTGTTTCACTCCTGATCTTACTGGGAAAGGTTGCAGTTTATTTCTATTGCATATTATGCTTACTGACGGTCTTAAATATATACTCCTGATTATTCTAAGGAATAATCCGTTTATTCCTATACTCTCAAGAGTTTTTAGTAGGAATGGATGTTGGATTTTGTCAAATGCTTTTTCTGCATCTATTGAGATGATCATATGGTTCTTATTAATTTGATTATTAATATGGTCAATTATATTAATAGTTTTCCTAATATTAAACCAGCCCTGCATTCCTGGAATAAATCCTACTTGATCATAGTGTATTATCTTGGAGATGATTTTCTGAAGTCTTTTTGCTAATATCTTATTTAAGATTTTAGCATCAATATTCATTAAGGAGATTGGTCTATAATTTTCTTTCTCAGTTTTCGATCTACCAGGTTTAGGTATCAGTACCATGTCTGTGTCATAAAAGGAATTTGGTAGGACTCCTTCATCCCCTATTTTTTCAAATAATTTATATAACATTGGGGCTAATTGTTCTTTAAATGTTTGGTAGAATTCACATGTGAATCCATCTGGCCCTGGGGATTTTTTCCTGGGGAGTTGATTAATAGCTTGTTCTATTTCTTTTTCTGAAATGGGACTATTTAAGCAATTTATCTCCTCCTCTGTTAATCTAGGGAGCCTATATTTTTGGAGGAAGTCATCCATTTCACTTAAGTTATCAAATTTATTGGCATAAAGTTGGGCAAAGTAACTCCTTATTATTTCTCTAATTTCCTCTTCATTGGTGGAAAGATCCCCCTTTTCATTTGTAAGACTATCAATTTGATTTTCCTCTTTCTTTTTTTTGATCAAATTTACCAAAGGTTTATCTATTTTATTGGCTTTTTCATAAAACCAACTCTTGGTTTTATTTATTAATTCAATAGTTTTTTTACTTTCAATTTTATTGATTTCTCCTTTTAATTTTTGTATTTCGAGTTTAATTTTTGGTTGGGGGTTTATAATTTGGTCTTTTTCTAGCCTTTTAAGTTGTAAGCCCAATTCGTTAATCTTCTCTTTCTCAATTTTCTTCAAATAAGCCTCTAAAGATATAAAATTTCCCCTTATTACCGCTTTAGCTGCATCCCAAAGATTTTGATATGATGTCTCATCATTATCATTATCTTGGGTGAAATTGTTAATTGTTTCTATAATTTGCTCTTTCACCCAGTCATTCTTTAAGATGAGATTATTCAGTTTCCAATTACTTTTTGGTCTATTTACCCCTAACTTTTTACTGAATGTAGCTTTTATTGCATTGTGATCTGAGAAGAAGGCATTTATTATTTCTGCCTTCCTACATTTAATTTTGAGATCTTTATGTCCTAGTATATGGTCAATTTTTGTATAGGATCCATGAACTGCTGAGAAGAAAGTATATTCCTTCCTATTGCCATTCAGTTTTCTCCAAAGGTCTATCATACCTAGTTTTTCTAATGTTCTATTTACTTTTTTAATTTCTTTCTTGTTTGTTTTGTGGTTTGATTTGTCTAAATCTGAGAGTGCAAGGTTGAGATCTCCCACTATTATAGTTTTACTGTCTATTTCTTCTTGCAGTTCTCTTAACTTTTCCTTTAGAAAGTTAGATGCTATACCACTTGGTGCATATATGTTTAGTATTGATATGGCTTCATTATTTATGCTACCTTTCAGCAGGATATAGTTTCCTTCCTTATCTTTTTTAACGAGATCTACTTCTGCTTTTGCTTGATCTGAGATAAGGATAGCTACCCCTGCTTTTTTGGCTTTACCTGAAGCATAATAGGCTCTGTTCCAACCTTTTACCTTTACTCTGTATGTATCTCCCTGCTTTAAGTGTGTTTCCTGTAGGCAACATATTGTAGGGTTCTGCTTTTTGATCCAATCTACTATCCGTCTCCGTTTGATGGGATCGTTCATCCCATTTACATTTACAGTTAAAATTACTAATTCTGTATTTCCTGCCATCGTATTATCCCCAGATTATGCTTTTTTCCCTTGACCCCCCTGATCCCCCTCCCCGATATTTAATTTACAGACCCCCCTTGTGACGCGCAACCCTCCCTCTTTTTTTTTTTTTAGGATCCCTCCCCCCTCCCTCCAAGTCCCTTCACTTATTCCCCTTTTCCTTTTCCCTTTTCCTCTCCCCCCTTTTAATGAGGTGAGAGAAAATTCTCTGAAAAACAAATATGTTAATTATTTACTCTTTGAGCCTCTTCTGATGAGAGTAAGATTCACACAATGATTCTCCCCCTCACTAAGTTCCCTCAGATATGGTGTATTTTCTATGTCTCTTCCTGGGATGTAGTTTCCCTCTTTTTATCACTCCTTCCCCTTTTTCTGAACCGACCTCCTTCCCTTTACTACACCCCCCTTTTTTTCTTTTATATCAGTAAAATCAAATTATCCTTGAGTATTTTTTATATACCCACAACAGAGTTACAGTTCTCAAGGGTTCTGTGTACCTTTTTCTGTTTCTCTTCAGTCTTGTGGATGTAGATCAAATTTTTTGTTTAAGTCTGGTTTTTTTCTTAGAAACATATAGAATTCCTCTGTTTCATTGAATGACCATCTTCTTCCGTGGAAAAAGATGCTAAACTTAGCTGGGTAGTTCATTCTTGGTTGCAGTCCTTGATCTTTTGCCTTACGGAATATCAGGTTCCAGGCCCTTCTATCTTTTAATGTGGAGGCAGCCAGATCTTGGGTGACCCTTATTGTGGCACCTTGGTATTTAAATTGTTTTTTTCTAGCTGCTTGCAGGATTTTCTCCTTTGTGTGGTAATTCTGCAGCTTAGCCACAATATTCCGTGGTGTTCTTTTTTTAGGGTCTATTTCAGAAGGAGTTCGATGAATTCTTTCCACATCTACTTTCCCTTCTGTTTCTATTATCTCTGGACAGTTCTCTTTGATAATTTCCTGTAAAATAGAATCTAGGCTCTTTTTTTGGTCATAGTTTTCTGGAAGTCCAATAATCCGCAGATTATCTCTCCTAGATCTATTTTCCAGGTCTATAGATTTTCCCAGTAAGTATTTGACGTTGTTCTCCAGCTTCTCATTTTTTTTGTTTTGTTTGACTGATTCTTGGGTTCTCTGTGAATCATTCATTTCTATTTGTTCCATCCTGACTTTTAAGGAGTTATTTTCTTCTTTCACAGTTTTTAGTTCTTTTTGTAAATGCCCAATTTCGTTTTTAAATGAATTATTTTGCTCTATTGAATTTTTTTCCATTTCCCTAATTTTTTTTTTTTGAGAATTATTTTCTTTTTCCAATTCAGAAATTCTATTTTCTTGAGACTTTTTTATCTTTTCCAATTCAGAAATCCTACTTTCCTGTGTTTTTTTAACCTTTTCTAATTCACTAATTTTGTTTCCCTGCATCTCCTGTGAATTCTTTATTTTTTCCAACTCCAATTTCAGGACGTTGTTATTTTCTGTCATAACTTCCCTTTCCTTGCCCCATTTTTCTTCAATCTCCCTCAATTTCTTAAGAGCTTCTTCTAGGAGAGAGTTATGTGATGGGGGGCAGGAATCGTTTCCCTTTAGGTTGTTATCTTCTGAATCTTTGCTGTTAACTTCCTCGGGGTTGGATACCCGCTCTTTCTCTGTATAGAAGGAATCTATAGTTTTTCTAGCTTTTTTGCTCATACTTAAAAAATGTTTTGGGGTCTGTCCCTGGGGTAGGAAATTATTTACTTCTTTACCAGCTTCCTCCCAGACCGGATGGATGCAGCGGCCCCTGCGCCCGCGCTAAGAGAGAGCTCTGGGAGAGAGTTCCCCACCCCCTCCCTGGAAGCGCCTCAGAGGTGATTAGCACTGCTGTGCTTTGAGGGCGTAGAATAGTGAAGACAGCAAGAAGCTCAGCCTATGTGTCCGGGTGGGGAGTGGACGTCTGCAGCAGGTGACGTGAGAAGCCCCTGTGCTCAAACTGGAAGTGTCTGCCAGAAACCGAGGTCCCTAGTTCAAAGGTTCCGCTTCTCTGGGACTTCCTGGAGCTGAGTTCCACTCCCTCCAGCTAAGCTAGGCCGTGTGTGTTGCCTTGGGCCGTATCCACCCACTTGTCCGTCTCTTAACTATTCTCAGGAGGTAGCTGAGGCCACACCCCCTGGTGCCGAGTCTGCCCCAGGGTGTGGGGGGGGGAAATCTAATCTGAGTTTTAAAATATTTTGGCTTTCTCTTCTGAACTGCTAAATAATTAGCAGAGAAGAGCTAACAGCCTGTGCCAGATTCCTTTACCTCAGTGGCTTCTCTGATCCCAGAGCCCCTCCCAGCGCAATGGGCGCAGTGTGCCCCTACCCCACCGTCTGTGCTGGTCTTTCTTATTCCTCCCCTGAGAACTGACCTTTCCTGTTGAAACTCCAGATTCTCTTCAGCTGGTAAGTCGTGCTTCCAGTCCTTGTGGTATCTATCAGTCCTGAGCTAATTTTGAGACTTAATTTATCTAATTGGTTGTGAGGGAGTGAGGACGTTCACTGAGTAGTGTGTTTCTTCTCCGCCATCTTGGCTCCGCCCCTAAATAATCTCATCTTAAAGAATGATTGGGAGAAATAGCAAATTATAGACGCAATAATTTCACTCAAGATAATGACAATGATCAGACATCATGCCAAAATTTGTGGGATGCAGCTAAAGCGGTAATAAGGGGAAATTTTATATCTTTAGAGGTTTACTTGAAAAAAATAGAGAAAGAGAAAATCAATTAATTGGGCTTGAAACTTAAAAAGCTAGAAAAAGACAAAATTAAAACCACCCAATCAAATACTAAACTTGAAATTCTAAAATTAAAAGGAGAAATTAATAATATTGAAAGTAAAAAACTATTGAACTAATAAATAAAACTAAGAGTTGGTTTTATGAAAAACCAATAAAAAAATAAACCTTTGGTAAATCTGATCAGAAAAAAAGAAAGAGGAAAACCAAATTGCTAATCTTAAAAATGAAAAGGGGGAACTTTCCACCAATGAAGAGGAAATTAGAGAAATAATGAGTTACTTTGCCCAACTTTATGCCAATAAATTTGATAACCTAAGTGAAATGGATGACTACCTCCAAAAATATAGGCTTCCCAGATTAACAGAAAAGGAAGTAAATTGCTTAAACAGTCCCATTTCAGAAAAAGAAATAGAACAAGCTATTAATCAACTCCTTAAGAAAAAATCTCCAGGACAAGATGGATTTACATGTAAATTATACCAAACATTCAAAGAACAATTAGCCCCAATGTTATATAAACTATTTGAAAATATAAGGAATGAAAGACTGCTACCAAATTCCTTTTATGACACAGACATGGTACTGATATCTAAACCAGGTAGGTTGAAAATGAGAAAGAAAACTATAGACCAATCTCCTTAATGAATATTGATGCTAAAATCTTAAATAAGATATTAGCAAAAGGACTTCAGAAAATCATTCCCAGGATAATACACCATGATCAAGTAGGGTTTATACCAGAAATGCAGGGCTGGTTTAATATTAGGAAAACTATTAGTATAATTGACCATATTAATAATCAACTTAACAAAAACCATATGATCATCTCAATAGATGCAGAAAAAACATTTGATAAAATCCAGTATCCATTCCTACTAAAACACTTGAGAATATAGGAATAAATGGACTATTCCTTAAAATAGTCAAGAGCATATATTTAAAACCATCAGTAAACATATGTAATGGGGATAAACTGGAACCTTTCCCAGTAATATCAGGAGTGAAACAAGGTTACCCACTAATCACCATTACTATTCAATATTGTATTAGAAATGCTAGCATTGGCAATAAGAGTTGAGAAAGAGATTAAAGGAAATAAAGTAGGTAATGAGGAAACAAAACTATCACTCTTTGCAGATGGTATGATGGTATACGTAGAGAACCACAGAGATTGAACTAAAAAGCTATTAGAAATAATTCAGAACTTTAGCAAAGTTGCAGGATATAAAATAAATCCTCATAAATCCACAGCATTTTTATACATCACCAACAAAATCCAACAGCAAAAGATACAAAGAGAAATTCCATTCAAAATAACTCTTGATAGTATAAACTATTTGGGAATCTATCTACCAAAGGAAAGTCAGGAATTATATGACCAAAATTACAAAACATTTGCCACAAAAATAAAATCAGATTTAAATAATTGGAAAACATTAAGTGCTCTTGTATAGGCTGAGCGAATATAATAAAGATGACAATGCTCCCTAAATTAATCTATTTATTTAGTGCTGTACCAATCAGACTCTCAAGAAACTATTTTAATGACCTAGGAAAAATAACAACAAAATTCATATGGAAGAACAAAAGGTCGAGCATTTCAAGGGAATTAATGAAAAAAAAATCAAATGAAGGTGGCCTAGCTGTACCTGATCTAGAACTATATTATAAAGCAGCAGTCACCAAAACCATTTAGTATTGGTTAAGAAATAGACTAGTTGATCAGTGGAATAGGTTAGGTTCATAGGACAAAATAATGAACAACTATAGATATCTAGTGTTTTGTAAACCCAAAGAGCCCAACTTTTGGGATAAGAAAGATGTAAAAAGTCACTAATTCTATTGTAATCAACATGCAAAAATCAAATTTCCAAAAACTTTGAGAATCTAAGGACATATCATTTAGTCACCAATAGGAACCTACTCTTTAGTAAATGAGCATTAGAGTTTGGGAAAAAAAAAAAAAACAACAATGAGCCAGCCTTTAAAGAGAAAGGTACCAAAAGACCTGAAGGAGTTATACTAAGGTAATACTTAACTTTCTGAAAGGTGGTTTTCTGGGAAGGATGCCAAAGGACCAATTAAGTTCCAACACTGGCACAGTGAAGACTTTAAGGACATAGAGCTTATTTCCAGGTCAAGAAACTAGGGAAAAATTCATAGAGACAGGGAGATTTGGTGAGAAACATTCTGGCTCTAGAGTCAGAGGAGGTGGGTTTAAATATTTTCTCTAACATATCTTGGGTCAAGTCACAACCTTTTTGGTCTCAATTTCTTCATATGTAAATAAAAAAAAAAGTGAACTAGAAATCCCCTCTAAATCTATAATACTGTGATCATAGATTCTTAGAATAGGAAAAGACTTTAGAGATTATTGAATCCAATTACTTCCTTTTAGAGAAAAGAAAACTGAGACTCAAAGTAATAACATGTTCTGACTAAAGTCATACACTAAATTAATGAAATTCTGTTAAAATGGCAGAGTAGGATAGAAAATTTCAAACTCTCCAAATTTCCTACACAAATAGAATAGCACCTGTAAAATGAATATAGAGCAGCAAAAATTAAAAGCATAAAATAGTTTTCTTTCTGAGACAACTTGAGAGGATCTCAGTAAGGGCAAGAGCTCCAGAGGATAAATCTAGCTAGAGTGAAGCATAAACATTTCAAAACCAACTCTGCTGAATAAAGAAACAATAGGTCCTAGAATAAGTTCCTTAAATGAAATCAGACTAGGCTTTAAAAACTTTCACTGTGTGAGCTTTCACCTTACAGCTTCAGTTTTACCTCACACACTTTTATCTAAAGAAAGTGAGAGAATATGGAACCAAGATGACAGAAACTAGATCGGTCTTTGTCTGAGCTTTTGTGGCTTCCTTCAAAATCAACACCAGGTCATGCCTCCAAAAGGGTTTTTGAGTGACAGAATCACCAAATGCTTTCAGTATAAAAAATTTCCAGCAGAAGATATTTTGGAAGAACTTCAGGAAAGGTCTGTCTCAGGAGGAGAGTGGAGGTGGCCCAACACAGATGTAGCATTGTAAAGGGCTACCTAGGGTGGAAAGGCCTCCTTAAGCCAGAGAAATCTATTAGGAGGTGATTAACCAAAATATAGCAACATTGGCTACTCTGCCCTGGTTCAGAAACCAGTGGATCAGCAGACTTGCTGTGAGACTTCCAACGCAACTACAGAAGGCATGTAGTGAGTCACCTGAACCTCAGCATAAAAAGTAGAACTTGATCATACCCACCCAACAGTGGAAGGAAAACAATAGCACCAGCCCCACAGCAACATGAAGCTGCTGTAACCTGTAGAGAAAGCTTGGGACAATAGCCTCTTTTCCTTAAGAGCAAAAGTCAACCTTTAAAAATGAGCAAACAAGCAAAAAGAGCTCTGACCATAAATAACTATTAGGGAGACAGGAAGAACAAACCTCAGATTTGGAGATCAATAAAGACAAAACATCTTGAGATGAAGCCTCAAAGGGAAATATGAATTACTCCCTCAACTCAAAAGGCCTGCTTGGGAGTACTCAAAAAAGATCTTTAAAAAGAGTTAGAAGACAAATTGTGAAAGGAAATGAGAGCTTTGTCAAAGGAAACACAGAAATTGTCTTAGGAAATCACTTCTTAAAAAATAAATTTGGTGTGGGAGGAGGGTCAAAGTAAATAGCCAAAAAGTCAAGTAATGAAATTTATGTTCGGCTACTATATATTATATATATATATATATATATATATATATATATATATACACACATATATATATATATATATATTTATATATATATATATATACACATATATATATTTATATTTATATGTATATTGATATGTTTCATACTCTTGATTTTTATTTTTATTCTCATCATCTATTGAACTTCTATCTTGTTATTATTGCAATTTTTGATTTGAGTATTGCTGGTTCCCTGGAAAGAGACTCAGGTCAACACACTTCAAGACCTTCAATACACTGTTAGTTCCATTACTATATAGCCTCATAGCCTCACACAATTGAAACACAAAAACACTGCCTAGGAAACTAAGATTTGCCAACTTACTTTTCTCAACAGAAAATGACTTTTACACAGAACAAGATATGGGTAACTAAATTCTGTTCATTTCTTCCCTTCTTTAGAATTCAGAAACTTTCTCTTACTCTTCCAAATCTGTCCCTCTCAGGCTGGGGAATCATTTTAGAGGCCACCTGATTAATTAATAATAATTTATTCAGTTGAAGATACTGTACTAGCCATGATGCATTCAATTATAGACTCAAGACAGTCTCTATCCCAAAGGTCCAGAGAAAGGGAAAATTTATTAAAGGTCATGGATCCAACTAATAGCTAAACAAGACTAGAGCATGTGCTTCCTATTACCTTGAAATTCTTCTCAAGACCACAGCTGATAAAGAAGGAATATCAGTATAATGATGACTATAAATATTTCCTTTACAGTTTAAGATCATGTAATAGTGAACATTGAACTAAGAAGCAGGAAACCTGGATTATGGCTCCATCTCTGCAACTAATTTACTCCATGACTTTACTCAATTCATTTTCCTCTTTATATCTCACTCTCATCTGTAAATTAAGGGAAAGCTAGATGATCTCCAACACTCCTTCCTGTGCTAAAGTTCTATGTGTGGCTTTAGGAATTTTTCTCTCTGAGTCTTGACTAAGTACAATAAGCTAATTGGTCCTTCAGGGTCCTTCCTACAGCAACTTGATTAAAAGAATCCCTTGTGGACAATGTGAATCTATACCTTTTATATTCTGTGCAGCCTATTATCTTAAAAGCTGGTTAATTCTTTGTTTCCTCTAGAAATGCCCTGTAGGTGGTCAAAGTTCTTAGCATTATGACACTTTTGCATGTCACTGGTCTTAAGTAGCCCCAAATTATACCTTCTCCTATCTTTTCCAAAGGCTAAGGCTCAAAGTTAACATCTAGGAGATTGACAGAGAACTACTTCCATTTGATAGTATTCAAGGAAAAGTTCCAGGTGAGCATCAACCTCATAGATTATGGGATTTACTCAGTTGAAAATAAAATAAAATAAAATAAAAAGATGTTGGCAAGAGGTTACCTTAATAGACCATGAAAGAAATAGAGAGAGTAATAGCTTGTCTTTTAATCCTGGTTCTGTCATATGATGACCTCTGTAAAATTTGCTGCATTTTCTGCTTACATAAATCCAAGTATTAGCTATTTTCCTGAAAAAGGGAAAGCTATAGCTATGATGAACCCTGCAAGTAAATCCACTTATCTATACTCTGAGAAACAAGGATGTCGAAGCTGTCCTCAGAAAACTCTTTGTGATCTGGTTTTCATTTTAGAGTGCTTTGGAATGTCAATGTAGCTCTCATTCTGTTTCTTCTCTGAACAAGGGTATCTAAACAACTTAAAGACATTTCTTTTGATAACTTTATTGAAACAATAATGCTGTGGAAAATAATGTGCTGGACTTTGAGTCAGGGAGATCTGAATTCAAATCTAAATACAAGCATTTGCTAGCTTGAGCAAACCATTAACTTTTGCCTATCTCAGTTTCATTATCTGTAAAAAGATGAGAGTAATAGCATTTATACCTTAGGGTTGTTTTGAGGATAAAATTAGGTACTAATTGTAAAGGATTTTGCATACCTTAGAAAGTTACATAAATGATTTGATTATAATTATTACTCTTTTTGTAATCCTACCTAATTTATCTACAAAAATTGTTTTAAGAAGGGGTCTACAGATTTTACCAAAACATCAAAGAGATACATATATAAAAAGTCAACAATTCTTCTTTGAAATAATCCCAAATAAAAAGCAAATGAAAATTCCTACAAATGTAAACTTTGTGTTTGCTAGTGTTGAAGACAAATATATCAGTGTATATTTTTATATTGCTGTCTCATTTCTTTTGATTATCTTTTCCCAAAGTATGTAGTGGTCTGAAGTTTGAAAGATCAGTGACTCACAATCTCCTCCTCTCAAGAGAATAGTAGATTTTTAGATTGACATGGAATTGTAGCAGTTCACTTAATTCATCCTTTTGTTTTGGGGGAAAAATGAGTTAAAATTCAACCTACTTATAGGGTTTTTGGTAGTAATAATGACTTATGCAATCTAGAACACTTTTAAAATTGTTTCTACCTTAATTGCTTCTACCTTCTGTGATTTCTAGATGTTTTGTAGCTCACTTTCTTTTCCATTGTGTAGCTTCATTTTTCTCATTTCTTTAATGTTCCCCTCTAGGGGAGGCTGCTTTTGAGTAATTATGTTTCCTGAGGTTGAGTATTCTAGGGCACTTGGTGTTAATCAGCATTATTTAGGGATGTTTTAAACCTCTCTGGGTATGAACAGGCAGCAGAGAATTGTGACTTCATCAAGAAGTTGTGGTGACTGCACTAAGTCAGAGGCCTAGCAGTTCAGACCTGGAACAAACAGTGGCTGAACCAGTGAGATTTTTTTTAATTAAAAAAAAATTAAACTGCATTTTATTTTTTCAAGTCTTCTAAGTCAGAAAGTAGAGGGAAGAGCATATTGAATATTGAAGACAAGTTACAACTTAACCAGTGCACTTATGTATGTATCAAGAGATTCTATGTACCAAGAATTTTATAGAATTAAAAATGAAGACTGGGGAGAGACTCTTCCAGGAGTGGAGCCAAGATGGTAGAGTGAAGCCAGAAAGCTGTATGAACTCTACCAATTTCCCTCAAAGCCACATGAAATCAAGCCTTTCTAGAGAGCATTTTGGAAATATGCCCAAAGAGATATAAAACTGTATATACTCTTGTGCATAGCAAAGAATTGGAAAATGAGTAGACATCCATCAATTGGGGAATGGCTGAAGAAGTTGTGGTAAATAAAGATAATTGAATGTTATTGTATAAAAATTATGAACAAGATGATTTTTAGAAAGCCAGAAAAGACTTATGCCAACTGATGCTGAAAGAAAGAAATAGAACCAGGAATACATTATATGTAATAGTAGCAAGAATGTGCAATGATCAACTATGAAAGACTTGGTTTTTCTCAGTGATTCAGTGATCCAAAGCAATCCCAATAGACTTTGACAGAAAATGCCATCTGCATCCAGAGAAATAACTAAAGAGAATGAAAGTAAATCAAAACATGCTATGTACACTTCTTTTTTCTGTCTTTTATATCTCCCTAGATTTTTTTCCTTTTGCTTTGATTTTTCATTCTCAACATGATTTATAAAGTAATGTGTATTATAAATAAATAAACTTACTAGGAAAAAAAAAGAGAGAATAGGGAGGGACCTTGAGGGATACTTAGTCCTCCCTGCCCTCTCCTCATAGATGAGGAAACTGTATCCTAAAGAGTTGAGTGATGCCTAGCTGATAGTGATAATGACAGTTGGGCATAGGTCCATTGAATGCTTTATAGTGTATCAGATTTCAGATTATCTTTGGGAGTATGACTAGATAGCATAGAGATTATTGAGTCCTGGGAAAGTTCTTTCTTTTTTTGCAAGTAGCATTTATTAGGTTCCTGCTGTGGATTTTAAAAATTATTTTATTTTTAATTAATTGAAATAAACAGTATAATAAAAGATTATTGCAGATGAAACTGGAAATTAACTATACCTTACTAATTATTTCTTTCAAATACACAAAAATTATCAAGTTAATTTTCTTTCTTTTTCTTTTTTTCATTTTAACTTCTATTACTCCCAACCTTAGATATGGCTAATATTAGACACAAATAGTCATATGTGCATAAGTTTATTATATAACTATATATTATATAAATTATCATAAATTATTAATTATATATTATATAACTATATATATATAAGTTTATTATATAAAAGAAGTAACAAATTGACATATGTCTATTTGTCACTTCTTTTTCTGAGTGCAGCTATCATTTTTCTTTATATATTCTTTATAATTAAAGTACTGATAATAGTCAAGATAACCTTCATTTAAAATTGTTATTAAAATGGTATTACTATTGCCTTATACAGTGTTTTCTTGGGTATGCTCACAATTAATAAGTGTCTGAGCACAGATTCAAATTCAGATCCTCCTATCTCCTATCTCCAAACCTGTTGTGCTTCTCTGGGTATCTTTCCCTCTGTTCTCTCTTTCTCTTCATCTCTTCTTCCTCCTCCTCCTCCTCCTCTTTTTCTTCTTTTCTCCCTCTCTTCTCCTTTCCTCTCCCTCTCCCTCTCCCTCCCCCTCTCCCTCTCCCTCTTCCTCTCCCTCTCCCTCCCTCTCCCTCCCCCTCTCCCTCCCCCTCTCCCTCTCCCTCCCTCTCCCTCCCTTCCTCCCTCTCCCTCTCCCTCTCCCTCTCCCTCCCTCCCTCCCTCTCCCTCCCTCTCCCTCCCTCCCTCTCTCTCCCTCCCTCTCCCTCTCCCTCCCTCTCCCTCTCTCTCCCTCCCTCTCCCTCCCTCTCCTTCCCCCTCCCTCTCCCTCCCTCTCCCTCCCTCTCCCTCCCTCTCCCTCCCTCTCCCTCTCCCTCCCTCTCTCTCTCTCTCTCTAAATATATATATATGTATATATATATGTATATATATATATACATATATATATATATATATATATATATATATATATATATATATATATATATATATATATATATATATATATATATATATATATATACAGATTTTTTTCTCTCTTCCTCATCCCAAAGTGCATTTGTGTATGTGTAACTTGGTAGAACAACTTTATATTAATTCAATAACAAATATTTTATCTTTTCCACAATTCTATAATGTAGAAAGAAATATTAATAGGTCTGGACCACTAGATCTTTGTCCAGTGACAGAAAATATAGAGTTCTCATATATTTTTTTCATGCCATGATGTTTCCCCTCTCTCCAGAGTCTTAAGGGCTGCAATAATCTTATTTTAAACATGTCTTCATCCCCTTAAATATGCAAAAAAAGGGACAAGTATTTGGGGTCAAATCTTGCCTCAGCCATTTATTAGAAGCATGACCTGAAGCAAATCAGTTATCATCTTTAAATCTGTTCCCTTATCCATAAAATAGTAATAATAATAACATCTATCTGGCAAGGTTGTTGTGAAGATCATATAAGATAATGTATATAAAATTCTTAAAATACCTTCAGATTTGGGGAGTATTCTGGGAAGATGGGGGAGAAGGTTGGTAAATTTCAAGCTTTGCAGACTTCCCACATAAATTTGCACCACAAGGTGAACATAGACTGGTGAAAAGTCAAGAAGAATTAGGGCAGGACAGGGGTCCTCCTGGGACAACCTAAGAAAACCTAAGAAAACTCAGGACCTGTACCCCAAAGAGATCATAAAAAATGGAAAAGGACCCATATGTACAAAAATGTTTGTGGCAATTCTTTTTATATTAGCAAAGAACTGAAAACTGAATGGATGCCCATCAATTGGAGAATGGCTGAATAATTTATGGGATATGAATGTTATATTATTTTTCTATAAAAATGATCATGGGGGGTAGAGCCAAGATGGAAGAGATGATACACATTTCTCTCTGACCTTTTCTACAACCCTCACAATAATTATGAAATCCAGCCTGTGAATTAGCTCTGGCTTGGCAAAATCCACAAATATTGGGAGAGCAACAAATTATCAGCAGAAGATAATTTTGAAGATTGCCAGAAAAAGTCTGTTTCAATTGGAAATGGGAGGGAGGCAGCCAGCGCAACCAGCTGAGTACAAATGCCAGTGGAGACAGTGCAGAGACCTGGGGCAGTTCAGTATCAGTGTGGTGATGCAGACTCTGTGTGGCAGAGACTCTACAGGAAGGAATCCCACAGGAATTTACAACAGTATTGGCCACTCAGCCCTGGCTGCAAGCCAGTAGATCAGCAGAAAAGTTATAAAACATCCAACACAAACATAAAAGATCAATAGTGAACCCCAAAATGCCAGAATTTCACGGGATCTGGCCATACACACCTAGCACCAATGAATCAACATTGACTTAGCACAGATACTGATGCTTGGAAAATTTCCCCCATCTTAAAGACAGACCTTAACTTGAAAAATGAGTAAAAAAGTAAAGTAGACTCTAATGATTGACAGCTTTTATGGTAAAAAGGAAGAACAGATTTCAACCCCGAGGAGACTAAAGGCATATTGTCTCCAGATGAAGCCCCAAAAGATGATATAGCTTAGTCCCCATCACACAAGGCTCTTCTAGAAGAAATTCAAAAGGCTCTTAAGAGAGATCTAGAAGAAAAATGAGGAAAGGAAATGAAAATTTTACAAAAGGGTGTGGAAAAGGCTGAACACAAAAACTATCTGAAGAAAATCACTACAAAATAGACTTAGTGAAATGGAAAAAGCATATAACTCATTAAAAGATAAATTTGATAAAGTGGAAAAATAAAGACTCCTTAAAAAACAGAATTTGTGACATGAAAAAAAAATTCCATAGAACAAAACAATTCATTTAAAAATTCAATTGGACAAATACAAAAGAAGTTTAAAAAAGTAAATGAAGAAAATAACTCCCTAAAATTCAAAATTGAATAAATGGAAATGAATGACTAAATGAAACAAGAATCAGTCTAGCAAAACACAAAAAATTAAAAAAATAGAAAAAAAGTAAAATACTTAATTGGGAAAACAACTGACATGGAAAATAGATCTAGGAGAGACAATGTAAGGATTATTGGGCTCCCTGAAATACATGATGAAAAAAGGAGTCTAGATACTAGTTTTGGGACATCATCAAAGAGCACTGCCCAGATATCATAGGAACAGAAGGTAAAATGTCCATTAAAAATTAAATCAACGGCTCCTGAAAGAGACCCCAAAATTAAAAGCCCAAGAAATATCATAGCGAAATTTGAGAACTATCAAACCAAGGAAAAAATATTACAAGCTGCCAGAAAGAAACAATTCAAGTACTGAGTAGCTACAATAAGGATTACTCAGGACGTAGCAGCTTCTACTTTAAAGGATCGAAGGGTCTGGAATCTGATATTTGGAAAGGATAAGGAACTTTGAATGCAGCCAAAAATAAATTTCTTTGCTAAACTGAGCATTTTATTTTAGGGAAGAAGATGGACATTCAATTAGACTGGTGAATTCCATTTATTTTTGATGAAAAGACCAGAACTAAACAAAAAATTTGATGTCCAAATACAGAACTCTAGAGAAGCATAAAAAGGTAAAATAAAAAAAAAACTCTTGAGAATTGTATTTCTGTTATGAGTATACATTGAGTATGTATAATCTGTCATTATTGTTATAATACAAAAAACAGAAACTAGAAATGAAAAGGGGATTGTAATATAAAAAAGGGGAAGGTGGAGGTAAAATGAGTGAAAGTACATCTCAGGAAGAGGCAAAGAAAACATATTATAACTGAGGGAACAAATGGAGGGTGATGAATATTGTGTCAATCTTATTCTCATCAGATTTGGCCCAACAAAAGAATATTATATATATTTGGTTTTATTGAGAAACATCTCATATTATATACAAAAGTGGAAGGGAAAAGGGGAAAAGGGAAGGGGTAGGTTAGATAGAAGGGAAAAAATAAATAGTAGGGGAAAGGTATAAGAAAGGTGGAATTTCTCTAAAGGGGGACGACTGCTTGAGGCAAGTAGTGCTCATAAGTAAAATACTGGGGAGGAGAGAAAGGGGAAAAGGAAAGAGAAAAGTATAATTTGGGGTTAATAAGATGAAAGGAAAAACAGAACTAGTTGTTTTAACTGTAAAATGTGAATGGGGTGAACTTTCCTATAAAATGTAAGTGGATAGTGGACTGGATTAAAAATCAGAATACTACAATAAGTTGTTTACAAGAAACACATTTAAAGCAGAGTGATACATAAATAGTAAAGGTTAAAGGTTGGAGCAGAATCTAATAGATTAATAGATGAAGTATAATATGCTTCAGGTAAAGTTAAAAAAACAAAACAAAACAACAACAACAACAAAAAAAAACATGGGTAACCAAATCAAGCAAAAGTAAAAATTGATCTAATTAAAAGAAATAAGGAAGCAAACTATATCTTGCTAAAGGATACCATAGATAATGAAGCAATATCAATATTAAACATATATGCACTAAGTGTGTAGCATCTAAATTCCTAAAGGAGAAGTTAAAAGAAGTACAAGAAGAAATAGATAGGCATTCCTCCTGTAACTATAATAGTGGAAGATCTCAACCTTGTTCTCTCAGAACTACATAAATCAATCCACAAAATAAATATGAAAGAAGTTGAGGTAAATAGAATACTAGAAAAACTAGATATGATAAATCTTTGGAGAAAATTGAATGGAGACAAAAAGGAGTACACTTTCTTCTCGGCAGTTTATGGAACCTATACAAAAATTGACCATGTATTAAGACATAAAGACCTCAAAATTAAATGTGGAAAGGCAGAAATAGTAATTGTATTTTTTTCAGATCATGATGCAATTAAAATTACATTCAATAAAGGACCAGGGGAAAATAGACCAAAAAGAAATCAGAACCTAAATAATCACATCCAAGAGAATGAATGGGTGAAACAGCAAATCATGGACATAATCAATAATTTCATCCAAGACAATGACAATAATGAGACAACATACCAAAATTTATGGGATGCAGCCAGAGTGGTAATAAAGTGAAATTTAATATCTCTAGTTGCTTACTTTTTATGTAAGTAAAAGAGAAAGAGAAGATCAATGAATTGGGCTTGCAACTAAAAAAGCTAGAAAAAGAACAAATTTAAAAATCCCCAATCAAATACCAAACTGGAAATTTCAAAAATAAAAGGAGAGAGCAATAAAATTGAAACTAAAAAAAAAAACAAATTATAGAATTAATAAATAAAATTGATATTTGGAAAGGATAAGGAATTTGGTTTCATGAAAAAAAAGATAAACCTTTAGTTAATTTGATTAGAAAAAGGAAAGAGGAAAATCAAATTGTTAGTCTCAAAAATGAAAAGGGAGAACTAGCCACCAATGAAGAGGAAAGTAGAGCAATTATCAGGAGTTACTTTGCCCAACTTCATGCCAATAAATTTGACAACCTAAGTGAAATGGAGGAATACCTACAAAAATATAGAATGCCCAGATTAAGAGAAGAGAAAATAAATTAAATAGTTCCATTTTAGAAAAAGGAATAGAACCATTTATTAGTCAACTCCCTAAGAAAAAATCACCAAGACCAGACAAATTTACATGTGAATTCTACCAAACATTTAAAGAAAAATTAACTGCAATATTATGTAAAGTATTTTAAAAATAGGGAATGAAGGACTGCTACCAAATTCCTTTTATGACACAGACATGGTACTGATACCTCAACCAGTTAGGACAAAAACAGAGAAAGAAAATTATAAATGAATCTCCCTAATGAATATTGATGCTAAAATCTTTAATAAAACATTAGCAAAGAGATTACAGATAATCATCCCTAGAATAATACACCACAACCAAGTAGGATTTATACCAGGAAGGAAGAGCTAGTTCAATACAAGGAAAACAATTAGCACAATTGAGTATATCCATAACCAAATTGACAAAAACATATGATTATCTCAATAGATGCAGAAAAAAGCATTTGATAAAATCCAACATCCTTTTATATTAAAATACTAGAGAGCATAGGAATAAATGGAATTTTCCTTAAAATAGTCAATAGCTTCTATTTAAAACCATTAGCAAGCATCATATGTAATGGGGACAAGCTGAAATTATTTCCAGTAAGATTAAGGGTGAAACAATGTTATCCACTATCACCATTGCTATTCAATATTGTTTTAGAAATGCTGGCCTTAGCAATGAGAAGAAAAATAGATTAAAGGAATTAGAGTAGGTAATTAGGAAACAAATTATCACTTTTTATAAATGATATGATGACATACTTAAGAGAATCTAAGGGAATCAACTAAAAAGTTATTGGTAATAATCCACAACTTTAGCAAAGTTGCAGAATACAAAATAAATACACATAAACCATCAGCATTCTTATACGTCGCAAACAAAATCCAACAGCAAGAGATAAAAAGAAATTCCATTTAAAATAACTGTTGATAATACAAAATATTTGGAAATTTATCTGCCAAAGGAAAGTCAGGAACTATATAAGCAAAACTACAAAACACTTTCCACACAAATAAAGTCATATCTAAACAATTGGAAAAATATTAAGGGCTCATGGATAGGTCATGCAAATATAATAAAGATGACAATACTCTCTAAACTAATCGATTTATTTATTCCTACATCAATCAAACTCCCAAGAAACTATTATACTGAACTAGAAAAAATAACAACAAAATTCATCTAGAAGAACAAAAGGTCAAGAATTTCACAGAAATTAATGAAGAGAAAAGTAAATGAAGGTGGCCTAGCTATACCAGATTAAAATTATATTAGAAAACAGTGGTCACCAAAACCATTTGGTACTGGCTAAGAAACAGAGAAGTTGATTAGTGGAATAGCTTTGGTTTACAGAACAAAATAATCAATAACTACAGCAATCGAATATTTGACAAACCAAAGACCCCCAAATTTTGGCATCAGAATTCACTATTTGACAAAAACTATTGGGGAAATTGGAAATTAGCATGGCATAAAGTAGCCATAGGTCCACACCTAACACCATATACCAAGATAAGGTAGAAATGGGTTAATGATATAGACATAAAGAATGATAAAATGAACAAATTAGAAGAAGATAGGTTAGTTTACCCCTCAGATTTGTGGAGGAGGAAGGAATTTGTGACCAAAAAAGAAGTAGAGATCATGATTGATAATAAAATAGATAATTTTGATTATATTAAATTAAAAAGGGTTTGTGCAAACAAAACTAATTCAGACTAGATTAGAGGGGGAGTAATAAACTGAGAAAACATTTTTATATCCAAAAGATCTGATAAAAGCCTCATCTCAAAAATATATAGAGAATTGACTCAAATTTATAAAAGTTCAAGTAATTCCATGTTAGGTTCTTACTAGGTACTTAACACTTCTCTAGCTCAGGGTTCACACCTTTAGTTCACACCTTTAAAAGGAGTGTATACCTTTAGACTTCTGAAAAGGAGTTTACACTTTTAAAAGGAGTGCGTTCATTGGTTGTAAGTAGTTCCCACAAGCCCTTGGAGTACCCACAAGCCCATTCTCTGGGAGGATAAAAGGAGAAGGCATTCTGGAAAGAGTCAATCTGGTGAAGGTCTAGGAGAAGCCTCTGCATCTATTGAGATAATCATATGTTTTTGTCAATTTGGTTATGGATATACTCAATTGTGCTAATTGTTTTCCTTGTATTGAACTAGCTCTTCCTTCCTGGTATAAATCCTACTACTCTTGGATTCCCACACTCTAGGAGATTCAGAGTCAAGATTTCATTCTCACATCTACCTTCACTCTGGCTGGAGGCTCCAGAAGCCTCCCAAGAAACCTGCTCACAGAGAAAAGCATTTATAGAAAAGAAATCTCCTCCCAGAGAAGGATCAAAATTTTTTTTTTTTAAAATTTTTTTTTTATTTTATATATATATATATATATATATATATATATATATATATTATAATATTATCCCTTGTATTCATTTTTCCAAATTACCCCCCCTCCCTTATTCCCTCCCCCCGACGACAGGCAATACCATACATTTTACATGTGTTACAATATAGTCTAAGTACAATACATGTGTGTGAATATCATTTTCTTGTTGCACAATAAACATTAGAATCCGAAGGTACATGCAACCTGGGCAGACAGATATTAGTGCTAACAATTTACATTCCCCTCCCAGTGTTTCTTCTCTGGGTGTATCTACCTCTGTCCATCATTGATCAACTGGAAGTGAGTTGGATCTTCTTTATGTTGAAGATTTCCACTTCCATCAGAATACATCCTCATACAGTATCGTTGTTGAAGTATACAGTGATCTTCTGGTTCTGCTCATTTCACTCAGCATCAGTTGATTTAAGTCTCTCCAACCCTCTCTGTATTCCTCCTGCTGGTCATTTCTTACTGAGCAATAATATTCCATAACTTTCATATACCACAATTTACCCAACCATTCTCCAACTGATGGACATCCATTCATCTTCCAGTTTCTAGCTACAACAAAAAGAGCTGCCACAAACATTTTGGCACATATATGTCTCTTTCCGCTCTTTAGTATTTCTTTGGGATATAATCCCAGTAGTAGCGCTGCTGGGTCAAAGAGTATGCACAGTTTGATAACTTTTTGGGCATAATTCCAGATTGCTCTCCAGAATGGCTGGATTCTTTCACAACTCCACCAGCAATGTATTAGTGTCCCAATTTCCCCACATCCCCTCCAACATTTGTCATTATTTGTTCCTGTCATCTTAGCCAATCTGACAGGTGTGTAGTGGTATCTCAGAGTGGTCTTAATTTGCATTTCTCTGATCAGTAGTGATTTGGAACACTCTTTCATGTGAGTGGATATAGTTTCAATTTCTTCCTCTGAGAATTGTCTGTTCATATCCTTTGACCATTTATCAATTGGAGAATGGTTTGGTTTCTTATAAATTATGGTCAGTTCTCTATATATTTTGGAAATGAGACCTTTGTCAGAACCTTTGTTTTTAAAAATATTTTCCCAATTTGTTACTTCCCGAGAAGGATCAAAATTGAGAAAGAACAGGACATTACAATTCTCCATTTGATCAATGGTCAAAGAATATGAACAGACAATTTTCAGATGAAGAAATTGAAACTATTTGTAGCTACTTGAAAAGGTACTCTGAATCACTACTGATCAGAGAAATGCAAATTAAGATAATTCTGAGATACCACTACATCTGTCAGATTGAGTAAGATGACATGAATACATAATGATGAATGTTGGATGGGATGTGGAAAAAACTGAGATACTGATACATTGCTGGTAGAACTGTGAATGGATCCAAAGATTCTGGAGAGCAATTTGAAACTATGCTCAAAAAGTTATCAAACTGTGCATACCCTTTGATCCAGCAGTGTTCCTACTGGGATTATATCCCAAAGAGATCCTAAAGGAGTGAAAAGGACCCACCATGTACAAAAATGTTTGTGGCAGCCCTCTTTGTAGTGGCAAGAAACTGGAAACTGAGTGGATGCCCATCAACTGGAGAATGGCTGAATAAATTATGGTATATGAATGCAATGGAATACTATTGATCTGTGAGAAAAGACCAGCAGGATTGCTTCAGAAAGGCTTGGAGAGGCCTGCATGAACTGATACTAAGTAAAATGAGCAGAACCAGATCATTGTACACAGTAACAACAAGATTACGTGATGATCAATTCTGATGCATGTGGCTCTCTTCAACAAGGAGATTCAAACCAATTCCACTTGTGCAGTAATGAAGAAACCCATCTATACCCAGAGAGAAGACTGAGTGAGGATCACATCATAGTATTTTCAATTTTTATGTTATTGTTCTTGTTCACTTGCATTTTGTTTTCTTTCTGTTTTTTCCTTTTTGTTCTGATTTTTCTTGTGCATCATGATAGTTTTGGAAATATGCATAGAAGAACTACACATGTTTAGCATATTGAATTACTTGTCATCTAAGGGAGGAAGTGAAGAAAAGGGAGGGAGAAAAAGATTTGGAACACAAAATTTTGCAAGGTTTAGTGTTGAAAATTACCTACGCATATGTTTTGAAATATTTTTTTTAAAGAAAGCTCCCTTCTTGGGATTAACCATTGTGAAGTGAAAAACAGTTCTGGCTAGCTCCATAGAAACACCAAGTGGGCACTCTTGGGTCCAGCTGTGTTTGGCTAGAGTCTCAGCAGGAACCACAGAAACTATAACCTTGCTGACTGTGGGGTCTGAGTCTGGAAAGACTGAGGAAACCTAGGCTTATTAGAAATAACAGCCCAATTGTGTTTCAATTCTGGGTGGGAAGGAACAAATACATCAGGAATGCAGAAGCAGCAGGGGCAGGGACATTGTTGGCTATGGACAATTGCAGGATGAGAGAACTTTTAATTTCACATTCAGGTAAGAGGGGAGCACTTAAATGAAGGCATAGACACCATCTACCCACTCCACAATTAGAGGAGCTCATACTAATATCTCTTATTTTTAAAAAAATTGGCAAAAAAAGAAAAACCCCAACTATAGAATTTTACTATGGTAAGAGGGAAGACCAGGCTTAATCTTCAGAGAAGAACACTAAAATAAAAAGTAAAATTAAACAGCTCCCTGCCCATAGAAAATTCATAAAAGAACTCAAAAAGAATTTAAAAATTAAATGAGAGACATTAATAAAAAAAACTAAAAAAACAAAAATAAAAAAACCCCTAAAATATCCAAATAAAACAAGAGGATTAGGAAAAAGAATATTAACCAACAACAAAAGGGAATAGAGTCTTAAAGATGAAAATAACTTTGAAAATTAGAATTGGGCAAAGAGAATGCAATGAAGCTATAAAGAAGTAATAATAAAGTAATGCAAAGAATGAAAAAAAAAAGAACAGAATCTGAAACATAAAAATAGATCTGGGGAACAGATCAAAAAGAGAAAATATAAGAACACTTTAAGAATAATTGGATTACCTGAAAGTTGCCACCAAAAAAATAACCTCGACACAATAATGCAAGAAATAACCCAAGAAAATTGTCTTAGAATGCTAGCACTTGAAAGGAAATAAATAGAAAAAAAAATACACTAATCATCTCCTCAGAGAAATCCTTTGTGGAAAACACATAAGAATATTATTGTCAAATTTTGAGGTCCCCAGATCAAAAATAAAATTTGCAAGACACAAGAAAAAAATCGATTCAAATATACTGGAGTTACAATTAAATTGGTACAGGACTTATCAGCAGCTATAATAAAAGACTGCAAATTCTGGGATCATAAATACCATCAATCAAAAGAACTAGCCTTAAAGCTAAAAATATCATATCCAGCAAAATTGTCCATAATATTAAAGAAAAAAAGAATATTTAATGAACTTACAGATTTTCAGTACTTTCAAACAAACTCAGAATCAATAGAAAACTTAACTTATAAGAGCCAATATCAAAGATAAATTTCAAGGGACTTAACAGGAATAAATTGTTTATGTTTTTACATGAAAATGTCTACTACATATTTAAGACTCATGTCAGCAATTAGATAGCTCAAAAATATTAGGGCATAGTTGAGTATGATCTGACTCTGAAAAGAAAAACCTCCTAGAAAAAGATAAAAACATTAATTATGTTATACATATGAAGTGCAGAAGAAGAGTAGACACAGAGGTATGTGGGAGGGAGGGCTCATAATTTTGAAAAACTGCTCACTTAGGGAAGGAGTTCAATATCTTAACACTATATACATGTGTGTGTGTGTGTATATATATATATATATATATATATATATACACACACATATATATATATACATATATATCATGAATATAATTTCTTCTACCATTATATAGCCTTTCTTGAACTAGGAATTTATTATTATATACTTTGAATCCCCCTAATATTCTTGCTGGGCATATGAAAATTTTGTTTTGTTTTCCTTTATTGTTTTCCTTTTTCTATTCTATTTTTAAAATAAATTTACAAAATATTTAAAAAAGAAAACCTTCAGGTTCTTTGCTGGAAACTATTTGGTGTTCTGAGGCATGCTTCTTTATACCCACCCTACCTAACTGTCTTATCTATTAGTCCTTCATTAACAACCCAAACAGTAGCAACAGGGAAGCAGAGCATATTCTGATTCTCTTTCTTTTTTGACTTGAATTTGCAATTCAACCAAGAAGTGATTAAAGTTCAATCTCCTATTCTGTTTTAGGACACTTGGACAAAAAGAACTTTCCCATCTCATTCTTCCTTTAGATTGCTACATGCCAAAACTGAAACTTCATTCTCCCCATGTCTGTTCCCTTTCCTTAATCTTTATTTTTTCTGCTACCAGGACTAGAACTAAAAGAGATCTTAAAGAAACACCAAACACTGACTTTAAACGAGGGAAAGGGACTCACCTATTCAAAATGTTTGTGCAACTCTTTTTGTTTGGGCGAGAAACTAGAAACTAAATGGATTCTCATCGATTGGAGAATGACTAAATAAATTATGATGTGTGAATGTTATGGAATATTATTGTTCTGTAAAAATGATAAGCAGGATGATTTCAGAGAGGCCTGGACAGACATGAAGTGATGTTGAGTGAAATGAGCAGAACCAGGAGATCATTATACATGATAACAAGAAGACTATATGATGATCAATTCTGATGGACATGACTCTCTTCAAAAATGAGATGATTCAAACCAGTTCCATTTGTTCAGTGACTAAGAGAGCCAACTACACTCAGAGAGAGGACTGTGGGAACTGAGTGTGGACCACAACATAGCATTCTCACTCTTTCTGTTGATGTTTGCTTGCATTTTGTTTTCTTTTTCAGGATTTTTTCCCTCTTGATCCAATTTTTCTTGTGCAGCAAGATAACGCTATAAATATACATATATTAAATTTAACATATTTAAATGTGTATTGAACTACCTGCCATCTAGGGGAGAAGATGAGAAGAAGGAGGGAAAAATTTGGAATAAAAACTTTTGCAAGGGTCAATGTTGAAAAATCACATATGCATGTTTTGTAAATAAAAAGCTTTAACAAAATAAAAAAAAAAAGAAACATCAAACACCTAGAATATAGATCCAAATTATCTTTCATATTACTCTTCTGGATGCAGGAGCCACAGAGATTAAAATGGAATAACTCCTGCCCTCAATGAGATTTTATTATTTTAAGGGAAATAGTTTGTGGAAGGTAAATCTAGCAACAGGTGAATCTGGGAGGAATTTCTGTAGGCAGTGGGATTTTGGAAATGGGATTCTAAGAGTATAGAAAAGGAAGATCTCACAACAGAATAAAAGCAACAATGAAGACATGCAATGAACTAAATGATGCTTCCATGAAGAACACAGTGAAAGAGGATGAAGAAGAATTACATGGGATCAGGAGGTATTGGTGGGGCTGCAAATTGTGCTAGTAGAGGGAAGAAATACCAATACTGATGAACTCCTGGAATAAAATACCATCTCTAAAATCACATGCAGCATACCAATCTGAATATTTTAAGCTGTTTAAAGCTGAAAAACAAGGATTCTTCCAATAAGTAAAATTTCCTAATATTTATAAGTCAGAATCTGGGCTCTGTGATAATTTGCCAATATTTTGTCAGAAGAGTTGGCACACATGGTTTTATTAGTTTCTCACATTCTTCCAAGTATAATTTTCTTTCTTTTTTTTTTTTAGATTTAATATTTTTCCCCAGTTACACTTTTTTTTTAAATTTTTATTTTATTTTATAATTATAACATTTTTTTTTGACAGTACATATGCATGGGTAATTTTTTACAACATTATCCCTTGCACTTCTATTCAGATTTTTTTCCTTCCTCCCCCAAACCCCTCCCCCAGATGGCAAGCAGTCTTATATATCTTAAATATATTACAATATATTCTAGATACAATATATGTGTGTAGAACCGAATTTCTTGTTGCACAGGAAGAATTGGATTTAGAAGGTAAAAATAACAGTTTACACTCATTTCCCAGTGTTCGTTTTCTGGATGTAGCTGATTCTGTCCATCATTGATCAATTGGAATTGGATTAGCTCTTCTCTATGTTGAAGATATCCACTTCCATCAGAATACATCCTCGTACAGTATCATTGTTGAAGTGTATAATGATCTTCTGGTTCTGCTTGTTTCACTTAACATCAGTTGATGTAAGTCCCTCCAAGCCTCTCTGTATTTCTCCTGTTGGTCATTTCTTACAGAACAATAATATTCCATAACATTCATATACCATAATTTACCTAACCATTCTCCAATTGATGGACATCCATTCATCTTCCAGCTTCTAGCCACTATGAAAAGGGCTGCCACAAACATTTTGGCACATACAGGACACTTTCCCTTCTTTAGTAGTTCCTTGGGGTATAAGCCCAGTAGTAGTATGGCTGGGTCAAAGAGTATGCACATTTTGATAACTTTTTGGGCATAATTCCAGATTGCTCTCCAGAATGGTTGGATTCTTTCACAACTCCACCAACAATGCATCAGTGTCCCAGTTTTCCCACAGCCCCTCCAACATTCATCGTTATTTGTTCCTGTCATCTTAGCCAATCTGACAGGTGTGTAATGATACCTCAGAGTTGTCTTAATTTGCATTTCTCTGATCAATAGTGATTTGGAACACTCTTTCATATGAGTGGAAATAGTTTTAATTTCATCATCTGAAAATTGTCTGTTCATATCCTTTGACCATTTATCAATTGGAGAATGGCTTGATTTCTTATAAATTAAAGTCAATTCTCTGTATATTTTGGAGATGAGGCCTTTATCAGAACCTTTAACTGTAAAAAATTTTTCCCAATTTGTTACTTCCCTTCTAATCTTGTTTGCATTAGTTTTGTTTGTGCAGAAACTTTTTAATTTGGTGTAATCAAAATGTTCTATTTTGTGATCAATAATGGTCTCTAGTTCTCCCTTGGACACAAACTCCTTCCTCCTCCACAAGTCTGAGAGGTAAACCATCCCATGTTCCTCCAATTTATTTATGATTTCGTTCTTTATGCCTAAATCTTGGACCCATTTTGATCTAATCTTAGTATGTGGTGTTAAATGTGGGTCCATGCCTAGTTTCTGCCATACTAATTTCCAGTTTTCCCAGCAGTTTTTGTCAAATAATGAATTCTTATCCCAAAATTTGGGATCTTTGGGTTTGTCAAAGATTAGATTGCTATTTTTATTCACTATCTTGCCCTGTGAACCTAACCTATGCCACTGATCAACTAGTCTATTTCTTAGCCAATACCAAATGGTTTTGGTGACTGTTGCTTTATAATATAGCTTTAAATCAGGTACACTTAGGCCACCTTCCTCGGACTTTTTTTTCATTAGTTCCCTTGCAATTCTCGACCTTTTATTCTTCCATATGAATTTTGTTGTTATTTTTTCTAGGTCATTAAAATAGTTTCTTGGGAGTCTGATTGGTATAGCACTAAATAAATAGATTAGTTTGGGGAGTATTGTCATCTTTATTATATTCGCTCGGCCTATCCAAGAACACTGAATGTCTTTCCAATTATTTAAATCTGACTTTATTTTTGTGGCAAGTGTTTTGTAATTTTGCTCATATAATTCCTGACTCTCCTTTGGTAGGTATATTCCCAAATATTTTATACTATCGACTGTTATTTTGAATGGAATTTCTCTTTGTATCTCTTGCTGTTGAATTGTGTTGGTAATGTATAAAAATCCTGAGGATTTATGTGGATTTATTTTGTATCCTGCGACTTTGCTAAAATTCTGAATTATTTCTAATAGCTTTTTAGCAGAGTCTTTGGGGTTCTCTAAGTATACCATCATGTCATCTGCGAAAAGTGACAATTTGATTTCTTCATTTCCTACTCTAATTCCTTGGATCTCTTTCTCGGCTCTTATTGCCAAGGCTAGAGTTTCTAGTACTATATTGAATAGTAATGGTGATAGTGGGCAAACTTGTTTCACTCCTGATCTTACAGGGAAAGGTTCTAGTTTATCACCATTACATATGATGTTTACTGAAGGTTTTAAATATATGCTCCTTATTATTTTAAGGAATAGTCCATTTATTCCTATACTCTCAAGCGTTTTTAGTAGGAATGGATGTTGGATTTTATCAAATGCCTTTTCTGCATCTATTGAGATGATCATATGGTTTTTATTAATTTGATTATTAATATGGTCAATTATACTAATAGTTTTCCTAATAATAAACCAGCCCTGCATTCCTGGTATAAATCCCACTTGGTCATAGTGTATTATCCTGGGGATGATTTTCTGAAGTCTATTTGCTAATATCTTATTTAAGATTTTAGCATCAATATTCATTAAGGAAATTGGTCTATAGTTTTCTTTCTCAGTTTTCGATCTACCTGGTTTAAGTATCAGTACCATGTCTGTGTCATAGAAGGAATTTGGTAGGACTCCTTCAATCCCTATTTTTTCAAATAGTTTACATAGCATTGGAGTTAGTTGTTCTTTAAATGTTTGGTAGAATTCACCTGTAAATCCATCTGGTCCTGGGGACTTTTTCTTAGGAAGTTGGTTAATAGCTTGGTCTATTTCTTTTTCTGAGATGGGACTATTTAGACTACTTACTTCTTCCTCTGTTAATCTGGGCAAGCTATATTTTTGAAGGTATTCTTCCATTTCATTTAAGTTATCGAATTTATCATCATAAAGTTGAGCAAAGTAGCTCCTAACTATTGTTCTAATTTCCTCTTCATTAGTGGTGAGTTCACCCTTTTCATTTTCAAGACTATCAATTTGCTTTTTCTCTTTCCTTTTTTTAATCAGGTTTACTAAGGGTTTGTCTATTTTGTTGGTTTTTTCATAAAACCAACTCTTAGTTTTATTAATTAATTCAATAGTTTTTTTACTTTCAATTTTATTAATCTCACCTTTTATTTTTTGAATTTCAAGTTTTGTGTTTGTCTGGGGGTTTTTAATTTGTTCCTTTTCTAGCAATTTTAGTTGTAAGCCCAATTCGTTGGCCCTCTCTTTCTCTATTTTATGCAAGTAGGCCTGTAGAGATATAAAACTTCCCCTTATTACTGCTTTGGCTGTATCCCACACATTTTGGTATGATGTCTCATTATTGTCATTTTCTTGGGTGAAGTTATTAATTATGTCTATGATTTGCTGTTTTACCCAATCATTCTTTAGTATAAGATTATTTAGTTTCCAATTATTTTTTGGTCTATTTTCCCCTGGCTTTTTATTAAATGTTATTTTGATTGCATTATGGTCTGAAAAGGATGCATTTACTATTTCTGCCTTACTGCATTTGATTTTGAGGTTTTTATGCCCTAGTATATGATCAATTTTTGTATAGGTTCCATGAACTGCTGAGAAGAAAGTATATTCCTTTCTGTCTCCATTTAGCTTTCGCCAAAGATCTATCATATCAAACTTTTCTAGTATTCTATTTACCTCTTTGACTTCTTTCTTATTTATTTTGTGGTTTGATTTATCTAATTCTGAGAGTGCAAGGTTGAGATCTCCCGCTATTATAGTTTTGCTATCTATTTCCTCTTGCAGCTCTCTTAATTTCTCTTTTAAGAATTTAGATGCTGCACCACTTGGTGCATACATGTTTAATATTGATACTGCTTCACTATTGATGCTCCCCTTTAGCAGGATATAATGCCCTTCCTTATCTCTTTTAATTAGATCAATTTTTGTTTTTGCTTGATCTGAGATGAGGATGGCTACTCCTGCTTTTTTGGTTTTGCCTGAAGCATAATAGATTCTGCTCCACCCTTTTACTTTTAGTTTGAATGTCTCATCCTGTTTCAGGTGTGTTTCCTGTAAACAACATATAGTAGGATTCTGACTTTTAATCCAGTCTGCTAACTGCTTCCTCTTTATGAGGCAGTTTGCCCCATTCACATTTATGGTTAGAAGGACTAATTCTATATTGCTTGCCATCCTATTAACCCCTGCTTATGCTTTTCCCCTTTCCTTCCCTTTTACCCTCCTATCCAGTATTAAACTGGTGAATACCACTTGCTTTTCACAGCCCTCCCTTTTTAGGATCCCTCCCCCACCTTAAAGATCCTCCCCTTATTTTACCCCTTTTCCTCGAAATTACTGTATTCCCTTCCCCTTAGCTTACTCCTTCCCTTTCACTTTTCAATGAAGTGGAAGAAGTTTCATCATAAATCGAATATGTCTATTGATACACGCTATGTTCATCTCCCTCCTTTCTTTCTCTCAGATATAATAGGTTACCTTTGCCTCTTCATGAGATGTAGTACCACCACTTTACACTTTTTTATGATATAATCTCCTTTCCACCACTAGTTTCTAAGACAAATTGTACATATGTTCTTTACATATTTTTTTGACAGAAGTATAGTTCTCAAGATTTCTTTTTACCTTTTTAGAAATCTCTTGAGTTCTGTATTTGAAGATCAAACCTTTTATGTAGGTCTGGTTTTTTCATCAAAAATAGATGGAATTCATTTATTTCGTTAAATGTCCATCTTCTTCCCTGGAAAACGATGCTCATTCTTGCTGGGTAAGTTATTCTTGGCTGCATACCAAGTTCCTTAGCCTTTAGGAATATCATGTTCCAGGCCCTGCGTTCTTTTAATGTGGACGCTGCTAGATCCTGTGTTATCCTTATTGTGGATCCTCCATATCTGAATTGTTTTTTTCTAGCAGCTTCCAATATCTTTTCCTTTGTCTGATGGTTCTTGAACTTGGCCACTATATTTCTTGGCGTTTTGATTTTAGGGTCCCTTTCAGTAGGTGATCGATGAATTTTTTCAATGTCTATTTTACCCCCTGTTTCCAAAACGTCTGGGCAGTTCTCTTTGATAATTTCCTCGAAAATGGTGTCCAAGCTCTTTTTTTCCTCCCATTTTTCAGGGAGTCCGATTATTCTCAAATTGTCTCTCCTGGATCTGTTTTCCAGGTCTGTTGTCTTTCTGGTAAGGTACTTGACAGTCTTTTCAATTGTTTCATTTCTCTGGTTTTGCTTGACTCTCTCTTGGTTTCTCCTTGAGTCATTCATTTCCACTTGTTCCAGTCTAATTTTCAATGATGTATTTTCTTCACTCACTTTTTTTATATCTCTTTGTAATTGTCCAATTGAGTTTTTATCTTCTATGGAATTTTTTTCCATTTTATCCATTTTATTTTTTAGAGAGCTGATTTCTTTTTCCAGCTCACTAATCCTGTTTTCCTTGGAGTTGTTTACCTTTTCCAGTTCACTAATCCTGTTTTCCTTGGAGTTGTTTACCTTTTCCAGCTCACTAATCTTGTTTCTCAATGATTTGATTTCTTTATCCACTCTGTCTTTGAATGCATGGGATGACTTTTCCAGGCTCTCTTGCCAAGCTTCCCTTTCCTTTTCCCATTTCTCTTCCAGCTCTCTTGTGAGAGCCTTTTTGATTTCCTCTATGAGGTTCTTTTGTATTGAGGAGCAGCTTATATCCCTCCCAGGGGATACATCTGGGGACAGTCTGTTCCTAGTCTCCTCAGCATTTGAAGTCTGCTCCCTCTCCACACAGAAGCTGTCAGTGGTTAGAGCCCTTTTGAATTTTTTGTTCATTTTGTCAGAGTAGGAATCAAAGAAAACAAATTGACAAGAGAAACAATTGGTCTGTTTTGCGGGGAATGGGGCTGGATAGTATTAATGGGCTTCCTCTACAGACTGGGGGTAGGGCAGCAGAGAGGCACTAACAGAACAGCAATGACTGTACTGAGTCTGCGCTCTGAGGCTCCGAGAATGCACCGAGTCAGTCCAGGTGGGGGTTGGGGGTGGCCGGGCTCAGAGAGACGCTGGCTTTCTGGTGTTTTAATCTTCACCTCTGGTGTTTACATCCTCTCCACCGCTCCTGGCTTGCTGCCAAGACGGAGCATCCACACTGGGGCAAAAGCCCTTTCACAGAAACGGCAGAGATCACACCCCTCCCCCTCTGGTCTGAGCTGTGTGAGCTGCCTGTCTTGCTCTGGCTGTCTGCCCTCAGTCTGCGCCCAGTCTGATTGACCCTCCCCCGAGCAAACACAGACCTTTTCTGGCGACTTTCAAGGATGTCTTCTCTTGGTGATAATTTGTGGATTTCTTTCTGGGTCAAGCATTAAGTCAGAGGCTTGTCATGAAGTAAATTCTGAGAGAAAACGAGGAGCTCAAGCAGCTGTCTGCCTCCACGCCGCCATCTTGACCGGAAGTCCCAAGTATAATTTTCATGGAAATATTGAAAATTCTACATTCAACATTATCTGAAGACAAATTTCTGGATGACCCATATTCAAATTTAACTCCTATAACTTGCTATCTGTGGTTTTGACAGAAAGTTTTTTCCATTCTTTCTTCCCCCTTCTCACCCTCTCCACCACTGCTAATGACTTCTTCCCAATTTATCCTCTATATATACTGTATTTATGTGTGCATAATTTTTGATACATTGTCTTTTCAATTAGAGTGTGACTTCCAAGAGGCAGGGATTGGGTTTTTGCCATTCTCTGTATCCCTTTACAAAGTCTCTCTATTCCCTTTATATATCAGGTACTTAATTGCTATGGTCCAGTCTAGCTCCTCTGAAGGGCTCAGAATAAGTCCTTGTCAGGATAAGGAAAAGTCCTTGCCCCACATGTGGACGCCAATTGTAATGTTCTGATCATCTCTCAGTTGTAATCCTTCTCTGGGAGAAGGTTTCTTTTCTGTATAATCTTTTCCTCTATGAGCAGGTTTCTTGGGAGGCTTCTGGAGACTCCAGCCAGCCTCTTCTTCTTCCTGAATCCTGGCTCTGAATCTCCTCCAGCTCTTGTCCTTCCCCAGTCCAGACTGCTTGTCCAGGCCCAATGTTGCCTCTTTTTATCCTCCCAGAGAATGGGCGTGGGATAATGCAAGGGCTTCTGGGAAGAACCACTTCAACCAATGAGCTTGCTCCTCCTAGAATTCCTAAGGTGTAAACTCCCCTTAAAGGCATGAACCAAAGGTCTGAGCCAGAGAACTGTCAAGTCAACCTGCGTTCTCACCTTGTAATTGTCCAGACAACCTGAATTCTCACCTTGTCACTGTCTAGACAACCTGAGTTCTCACCTGGTAATCCTAACACTTAATAAATGTTTCTTGACTGAAATATAATAAATACAGAAAAATCACAAGTAGAAACAATGACTATTTAGAAAGATAAGTACTAAGTATGTTCTACAGAGGGAACGATGATGCCTGGGTAGGATAGGCAATAATTCATTGAACAGGAGTCATGTGATTTAGACCTTGAAAGTTGGGAAGTATTACAAAAAGAGGATATATGAGCATACTAGATGTGAGGAGAAAGGTGAAGAATAGCAGTGAGGTGAGAAAATTTAGGTTATGATTTTGATAAAGATAAATGATATATTTGGGAAATAGATGTCCTTTTTAGTTTTTTGGGAGGACTATAATCAGGACTCACATTTTGCTTCTAGATTGGAGATAATCTAGCCTGATTTTCTTGTTTGCCTAAACTGCTGGGCTAGAGGTGAAGTATTAAGTTTTTGCTGTCCCTCTGGATATAGCCTGGGAAGATGTGTTCTGTAATATGATTGAACTTGAAAGCAGATATAACACTGCAATGCCATAGGCAGTAGTTCATGTGGACATTGCTGGTATAACCATATTAGTTTAAGTAGGATGTTTGAGGACCTCAAAACTCATGGCAAACTTGACCTAATTGCTTCCTTGGAGTCTTTGGAAATAATGAATCCCCCAAGTGACCAATCCTACCCAAGTGCATGAAATGTATAAAATAGAGGAAAAAAACCTCTTCGGTCATTGTACTTAAGGTATGTGTGTATATTCCACTTCCATTCAAAGGTATATTTTAGTGGTACTTAAAAGGGAGCTCAACATTGGCTTTTTTCCCCTCACTCTTAAGTATATCATGTTCTTATGGGAAAACTCACCACTTTAAATGTACAGGAAACAAACACTGTTGCAAGAAGATTGATATGCAATGAATGCAAGTATCCATGTTTTAAATGCTTGCTCATTCTATTTGATCAGTGTTGTTATGCTTATGTTGTAACAATTTAATGGTGTGAAAGTCAAGAACAAGTACTTCATTTTTATTCACTATGAACTCAGTCTAGTTGGAAAAATTACAAAAACAAAAGTAAAGATGGATATGTGAGGGTGAGTTGATTGCTGCCTTCTTTCATTTCTATTTATAATTGACCAAATGTTCACCTGACACAAGGGTGCTTGTGAATCATTTGAAAGAATTGGGATGTTTAGTTTGGAGAATATAAGCTTAGGATGGGGGTGGTATGTGATGTTGTAGCTCTCTTCAAGAGAAGAGATACTATGTCATATGCAAAACATACTAAAATTTTTGGTCAGAATTAGCCCTATGGGATGGAATCTACAGAAGCAGATTTAGATTGGAAACAAAGATAAACCTCCTAATGATAATTTACAAAAACATTTCCCAGGAAATAGTAGAAGTCTGTCCCTATAAGATCTTTAAGACAGAGATGACCAAAAAATTGGAAGCTGTGTGGTAAAAAAAAGTTTGTTTTTTCCATATATATATATATATATATATATATATATATATATATATATATATATATATTGGACTATATGGGTACTATTTTCTCTTCCAACTCTGAAAATTTACAAATATTATAATACAGTGAATAGAGGAAGATACCCAAGAGATCATGTAGTCCAAAGCTTTCATTTGATGGTTGGGGAAATTTAAGAGACATAGAGGTCTGATTAGATCTGATTTCTTACAATACACTTTCCTTTTCATTTTGCCATTTTGTCTCTACTCCACAGAAAGGTAGTATATGGTAACATTATTTTGAAACTTAATACTTTTACTTTTACTCATTGTCTTTTAGTATGTCATGATAATAAGTAGTTAAGGAAATGCCAAATTACTAAAAATAGAGTTGGTGAAAACAAATTATATAAAAAGAATTTGAATGTATTTCAGAGAAGAGAGCTCAGAAATTGAGTAATTAATGAAAATTAATTAATTTTAGATAAAAAATAGAAAGTTTTCTTAGAACCTCTTTAAGTCAGATAATATACCCAAATTTTCATTGCAAAGATGAAGGCAATGCAAAGAGACATAACAAGCAGTGTTTTGTTCAGGGTTCATATGATAACAATCTTATAAATAAATTTGTATTTGGGGGAAATTATAATTTTGCTATTTTTGTAAATTTAGAAGCAGCTTCCAAAATCTAGAAGATTACTTGATCAGAAAAGAATTTCAGTTTTCTAATTCACAAAGAAACAAATAATGTTTTGAGTCAACTTACTAACAAAAATCTTTTTGAAAATATTTTTCATATGAATCATCACATGAATCTCTCTGGAAGACATATGTTCATCCACTATTGTCTTTTTACATCTGTAATCCTGGTGAGACTACCGTTTGCAATTTTCAAAATAATTTACCTCAAGTCACAAAAAAGACTATCATTTCTTAAAATGATAGAAAAGAAGATTTAAGGACAGAAGCAGTGCTATGATGCTATTCTTGTGGTGGGTCATGTAATCTGAACCATTAGGTTATAATTTGAGTAACTGTCAGTGCAAGGAAACACTAACTTCTCTTCCCTCTCTACCTCCCCATTCAAAACAAAAGGAAGCTAAGGCACAAAGAAAGTGATTTGCTTAATGTCACATGTTTAATTAGTAGCAAAAGCAGGACTTCATCCTGAGTGTCTTGATTTTCCCAAAGTGCTTTCAGCTTCATGATTATACAAAGACCTCAGAATCTTTATCCTAACACATTTATGGAGTATTGACTCATGAAAAATTGCAACTCTTGACCAAATAAATAAATAGTTAAATGAAGTATGAGTAGTCAGGCTTCTAGGGAATGAACTTCTACCTCCCTTGAGTCAGCATATATAGTCTGAGGAGTACATAGGACTCACTACTAGTCACAGAAAAAAGGTATGGATATTCATGAAATGTATTCCTTTTGCATTCTCCATGATGTCTACCACCCCATAGATAATAACTTTATTATTAGAGAGAAAATGTGTTTGGATTTGTGTTGTGCATTAATCTGGCAGCATTAATTTAGCAAAATAATTATAATTACATCATTTCCCCCCTTCAATTCAAATGTGTAAACATCATTTAAATCAAGTTTTTTTATGCAAATGTGAAGGAATAATCAAGGTATGGAAATATTTATGTACATGGGTATCATATGCCTACATATACACATGATACAAGTCATATATCAATATATGCATATGTGACATGTATACATATTTATGTATATATGCATTTTATGTATATATAAATAAAATCCATATCTATAGAGAGAGATTTGGGGGGGAAGGGAACATTTATTAAGCACTTTTTATTTTCCAGGAGAAGGGGGTGGAGGAGGAACTAAGTGATCTTAGATTTAGACCTCTCATGCCCCAGACACTTCCTCCAAATTCTAAGTATTAGAGCAATAATTTAGCTTCATTGGAAGAGGGGGTTTCCTTATTTGGGATTCCTATATCAGTTAAATCATAGGTGTAGCCTTAAAAATGAAAGTTTCAATAGGAAAATAATCTGGGAGCATTTTCAGAGACACTAGAAAAATAACAACTTGTTCTGTCACATTGGCACTATGAATCAGGGGCTGAATCTGAAAGTAGTTCTTCCTACTTGCAAGGCCATCTCTTTAGACTCTTGACCACTGTTGGGAAGTTATCTTTATTAATGTAAACATATGCTCAGTCCTCAAATATTTCATTCTATCTATCTGACTTTCTTTTTTTTTCCTTTCTTCATTTTTCCACCTTCTTCCCTTCTTTTATGCCTCCCTTTATTATTCCCTCCTTCCCTTCCTCCCCCTTCCTTCTTTTCTCCCTTCCCCTTTTCCTTTTCCTCTGTCCTCACCTCTTTCTTTTCCTTCCTTCCTTCCTTTACTCCTTCCTTCACTTCCTCCCTCCCTCCTTCCTTATCTGTTTCCTTCCTTCCTCCTTCCTTCTTTCCTTTTTCCTTTCTTTCTTCCTTCTTTCTTCCCTTCTTTCTTTCCTTCCTTCTTTCCTCCCCCCCTCCATGTCTCTCTTCCTTCCTCCCGTCCTCAGGCATGACCTGAGAGAGTTTATTCATCAACTATGTAAGAAAAAAATAACAGTAATAGAAAATCTTTGCCTTTGAAGTATTAGAAAGAAAGTTAACAGGAAAGATTAGATTTTTAATATTTTAAAAATATTGTTGAAACACACTCACTTTTTTCTTGCTCAGTGAAAAAACATATCTTTTAATAGTGACTTTTAATTCTTCAAGAAATTGACAGAATAAAGTGATACTGATATCCATTCTTTCTCTAGATGTGCTGTGAACAAGAAAATCTCTTTCAACTATAGGACTCAGATGACTAATATAAGAGTGACACAGTCATGAATAATCAGACTTTTGTGACAGAATTCATCCTAAAGGGAATCACAGACATCCCTCAGTTGCAGATTCTATTTTTTGTCCTTTTTCTGTTCCTCTTCATAGTGGCTCTTATTGGAAATTTTCTCATCGGGGCTGCTATCAGCCTGAATTCTGGGCTTCACACCCCAATGTATTTCTTCCTAGTCAACTTGGCTTTGTTGGATGTCATCTGCACATGCACTACTGTGCCCAAGCTCTTACAGATTCTGGGGGAAGAAGACAAGACCATTTCTTTCGGGGGCTGTATGACTCAGTTGTACTTCCTGACTTGGTCTGTGGCTGCAGAACTCTTGCTCTTCACAGCCATGGCTTATGATCGGTATGTAGCAATCTGCCAGCCTCTGCATTACAGCAAGATGATGAATAGGGAAGTTTGTGTCTCCTTGGCTGTGGCTGTGTGGGGGATCAGTGCATGTGGTGCCACAACAAATACCAGTCTCTTGTTGAGGCTGTCATTCTGTGGTCCCAATGCAATCGATCATTTCCTCTGTGAGATACCCTCTCTACTGCCACTCTCTTGCTCATCCACATATGTGAATGACATCATGACAACTGTGGCTGACATATTCTTTGCAGTTCTGAATTTCCTGCTCACTATGATATCTTATGGCTTCATAATCTTCAGCATCATGGCAATCCAGAGTACAGAGGGCAAAAAGAGAGCTTTTGCCACCTGCTCTTCTCACCTCATTGTAGTGACCATGTACTATTCCACTGTCATCTATGTCTACCTAAGCCCAGGTTCCAGTTACTGCCCAGACACAGGCAAGATCATGGCTGTGCTTTACTCCACAGTGAGTCCCTCTTTGAATCCTCTTATCTATACTTTGAGGAATAAGGATGTTAAAAAGGCCCTCAGAAAACTCTTTATCTTTTTCAAGAGGAAATGATAATTTATTCCCCTAAATACTCAGAAAGACTTAGTCAAATAATTAAATTCTCTTCATCTTTTAAAAAACTTTTACCATGGCATTATATTAGACCTTGTCCAGCACTAGGGAAATAGATAAAATTTTCCACTCTAGATCATAGTTTCACAATACTTTTGAGATTGAAAAAGCATCTTTTTTTTTTTTTTTTTTTTTTTTTTTTTTTTTTTTTTTTTTTAGTAAACAACTCAGTGAGAGTTATGTGTGAAATGTTAATGACTGGCCAGTTATACCAACTATCACAAAGACCATGAAAGCAAGAAAAGATAGAAAGGTCAATGTATGTGGTCAAGGCAAGACAAGACAAGACAAGACATGTTTATTTTATCTATGCCTTCCATATTTAAAACCACAAATTTACTTAGGAAACTGCCTTGTGTGAAATGACAAGTGTTATGAAAAATGGTTCAAAGCAGAAAAACAAAATGTTATAAAATTTTAATCAATAGCATCACTTATGCTTAAGTTCCTGATCTTCAAGAGATATTATATCCACTTGTGTTAAGATTCATTTAAGTTCAATTCAGCCAGTACTTTATTAAGTACTTTCTCTGCCTTCTGACATCCTGACTTCCTTCAAGTCCAACCCCAAATTCACTTTCTAAATGAAAACTTTTCTGACTTTTTTTCATTCTAGTGCCTTTCCTTGTTTATTAGTTCCTATTTATGTTGTATATATTTTGTTTCTATGTAGTTTATATGTTGTGCCCCATTGCACCATGGGATCCCTGAGAGCAGGGATTATTTTGTACCTCTAATGATATCTCCAAAATTTTACATGGTGCCTGGAGTATTACACCTATTATTTGTTGACTAATTTTTCTACACCATGCCAGCATTATGCTAGGGTCTGGAGATTAAAAAGGAAACAACCCTTTTCCATGATATAAAGATGAAAACATAATGTAAAAGTTTGAATTATACTTGCAAGGTAAGATATTCTATGGATAAAAGCAAGTATTTTTCCTATATAATAATCATTCAACTGGTATTTTCTTTAACTTTAATTTTATCCATATTTTGTACATACAAATGCCATAATCTAATCATTCATCACTAATTTTGCTAAGCCAAGATCTCTTGAATATATTGTCATTACAAAAGTGATCTTGGATTGCTTAATGTCTTTTAAAAATGTTTTTTATTTTACTAAAATAGTACAAATATATTATAATATGAATGCATTTTAATAATTTGAAAATTATCCAATCCCTTTATATGCATGTCAAATTTTTCCTGTTAACATTTAGATGTGAAATTTTAATGTTATATAATTAATCAGAATTTCGAAATACTCCTGTCCAGGATTGTATATGCTTCTGAAATTAGTAAATATTTTTATTCTTACAATATTTTCTTTTCTTTTCTTTTATTCATGCTATTTACACATTAAAACAAATTCATGGGGGATATTCTGATTAGCACTTTGCAAAATTTTGAGTAATTATCAATGATTTTCCTGTAGATTTTTCTAAGTAGAAAAATTTATTTTCTTTAATTCCTGGTTATTTTAACATATCCTATCTTATGAATATTGTCCTTGGAATTTTGAAGAAAATCAAAGTTAAAAACATGTGTGATATCCAAGAGATCAAAACTTTGTAACATTAGGGGTATAGTTATTAATTCTCTTAATATTCTGCCATTTAATATTCATTCATAATTATTGTGTTCTTGGCTACTATGAGATGACTAAATAGTTATACAAATAATGCTTAGATTATTAATTATATCACCAATGACAGAATTTTCTTCTTACACAAATAATTGTTTCATCTTTAAATTTCATTGTACCAAATAAAATAAATAAATGAATTTTATTTAATGATTATGATAATTTTCTGCTTTACACTGCTTATTTCAGAAGGTTCAAAGTCCCATCACATACTCTCAATGGATTACTGAAATAAATGTGTGAAAATCATTATGTGGAAGTGAGCATAATAGTGTTTTTATTTTAAATTTGGCCATCCATTAATAAAAGTTTTCATTCATAAGATCATGTATGCATATATATATGGAGAGAGAGAAAGACAGAGAAATAGAAAGACAGAAAGAGAGACACAGACAGATTGAGACAGACAGACAGAGACAGAGAAAGAGAGAGACAGAGGGAGTTTATTCATTGTATAAGCTTGGGTAAGCCATTTAACCTCATTTGTAAAATAAATGAACTGAAGAAGGAAACAGTAAACCATTCCACTATCTCTGCCAAAAAAGCTCCAAATGAAGTCAGGAAGAATTAGACACAACTGAAAAATGACTGAACCACTGATAATATGAGGACTATTGTTTCAGTCAGTTTAAAGAAGATGAAACATAGCAATCTCCATGGTTTTATGAAAGCAGGGATCTTGTCTGACCTCAAAGTACATATGGAAGAGTCAGTCACTGTTCTTTCTTGCTTTAAGAGTGCTCTCTCTCTCTCTCTCTCTCTCTCTCTCTCTCTCTCTCTCTCTCTCTCTCTCTCTCTCTCTTTCTCATTACTAACACTCTACTGATTAAAATCCCCCTTATAACAAAAACTTCAAGCAATATGAAATATACACAGAAACTGTGTTTAACAACATACACACAGTATATCTATAGGAGTATCTGCTTAATATATGTATATATGTATATAATATTTCTTACCATTTTACTTAATGGAAACTTACCTCTCTGTAATTCCAGAGGAATTATTTCCCAATGCCTTTTCTTCAGGATCATAGTAGATGTTAAGGAGAGTCTTTAATACTTTTTCTGTGAAATCAAATATATTTTTGTAATTAGCAAATACCATATACACTGGATTTTTATGTACTCTAAATCTCTTGGTCTTTGAGAGTTGTGAAATGCAGTGTGTTATAGAGACTTCCAAGTCCAAAGAATCAGATTTAGAATTATAGGGGACCTTGGAAGTCATTCAGTTAACCCCCTTTATTTTACAGATAAGGGACTGAGGTAAAGGGAGTTAAATGATTTTGCCCAAGGTCTGTGAGAGTCAGCCCATTCCTTTTTCAGATTTTTTTAAGGAATACCTTGGTAAAAAGAATGATAATGAATGGATCGACAAAAATGGCTGATGGAGACATAGGGAAACGAATTGAAAAGACATAACATTTAAGTGCTGAATTTCATTTATTTAAGTGTAAATAGTTGTAAATGAAGATAGATAAACAGGTTCAATTTATAATATTAAGGATGGGGATAGATGTAAGAACTGCACATATAATTTCATCGATATAGAAAATTTCCAAGAAAATTCCTTTAACATAGATCAGTATAATTAGAGGATAAGTGACTTATCCAGAATCATAAAAGCAACACTTCAATGCATATCTCCTAGCTTTTAATATTGTATCTTTCTCTGATAGTTGGTGGCACAGTGCCAAGCAAATCTGTCTTAGATACTTAATAGTTTTGTGACCCTAGGAAAGTTACTTAACCTTTTTATCCCAGTTTCCTAATGTATAAAAGGAGCTAGTGAAGGAAATGGTAAATTATTCCATTATCTTTTTCAAGAAATCCCCATATGGGGCTACAAAAAGCTAAATATGACTGAGAATGATGCAACAACAGCTTTATTCCATGAAAAATTATTTTTAAAATTACATATATTTATGTACATATATTTATATATTGCATATATAAAATTATTTTGTTGATACTATTCACTGCATATGTAAATATGCAGCTTTTCAATTTATAAGAGAAATCATTTAGGAATGAAGTCTTTGTGCTGTTTCATATTGGTATTGACAAGCTATAAAGTAATACAATGTCAAGAAGTGCTCCAGTTTACATTAATAGCTTATGAGCTCTGAGCCATATTGCAACCCAAGAATACATTTGACCAGGGATCAAAAAACCTGCATTCAAATCCTGAGTGAGTTCCTGGTACAAAGAAAGCTCTTACTATAAAAAATTCTTGGTTAATTTGCTTTGGGACACACTACTATTACATTTAGACAAATTTCTTCCCATTCATAAAATCATGAATCAGATCATGTTCAAGCTAGATTTAGAAAAGACCTCAGAAATCATCTGTTCCAGCTCTATAATTTTACTGGTGAGTAAAGTAAAGAAGAAGGAAGTTAAGGTTAAGCACTCTAGGGTTTAAATTTTCTGATTAACAAGTGATTATGTGATTTGAGGCTCACAAGGATTCTAAAATTTAAGGTCTTCCTGAGCCTTATTAATTTAATAAATAGTCTGAGCCGATGTGGAATGGGAAGATTTAATTTAATTAAATTTTTACCTAAACTTTTAATTTTCAAACCAACTGAACAGATAATTTTTCAACATTGACCCTTGTGCAGCCTTATATTCCAAATTTTCCTCTTCTTCCTTCCACACACTTCCCTAGAATGAATGCAATCCAGTATATGTTATACATGTTAAAATAGATGTTAAATCCAATATATGTGACCATATTTATATAATTATCTTGCTGCAGAAGAAAAATGAGATCAAAAAGGAAAGAAAATTAGTAAGAAAATGAAAGGCAAGCAAATAACAAAAAGAGTGAGGAGGTTATATTGTAATCAACACTTATTTCCCATAGTCCTCTCTCTGGATGTGGAAGGCTATCTTTATCACAAGATCATTGGAACTGGCCTCAAATTTCTCATTGTTGGAAAGAGTCATGTCCATCAGATCTGATCATCATATAATATTGCTGTTGCTGTGTACAATGATATCCTGGTTCTGCTCATTTCACTTAGCATCAGTTTATGTAAGTTTCTCCAGGCCCCTCTAAAATCATCCTGCTGATAATTTCCTATTAAAAAATAATATTCTATAATATTTATATACCATAATTTATTCAAACATTCCCCAAAGGATGGGCATCCACTCTGTTTTCCATTTCTTGTCACTATGAAACATATGCACACGTGGGTCCCTTTCCCTTCTTTAAGATCTCTTTGGGATATAAGCCCAGTAGAAACACTGCTGAATCTGAGGATATGAAGAGTTTGATAACTTGTTAAGGAGAGTTCCAAATTGCTCTCCAGAATGTCTGGATCCATCCCCAATTCCACCAACAATGTTTTAGTGTTCCAGTTTTCCCATATACCTTCCTTCTTTCTTTATTTTTTCCAATAGTTTATATAGTATTGGAATTAATTGGTTTTTGAATGTTTTGTAGAATTCACAAAGTCTGGTGACTTTTTCTTAGGAAGCTGATTAAAAACTTGTTTGATTTGTTTTTTCTAAAATGGGATTATTTAAATAATTTATTTCCTCCTCTGTTAGACTGGGCAGTTTATATTTTTGTAGATCTTTCTCCACTTCATTTAGATTATCAAAATTTATTTGCATATAGTTGGGCAAAAAAACTAATTATTGCTCTAATTTCCCTCTTCATTGATAGAAAGTTCTCCCTTTTCATTTTTGAGAATAACAATTTAATTTTTTTTTTGCTTTTTCTAATGAAAATAACTAAAGGTTTGTCTACTTTGTAGTTTTTGTTTAATAAAACCAATTGTTAGTTTTATTTATTAATTCAATAGTCTTCTTATTTTCAATTTTATTAATCTCCCCTTTTATTTTCAGAATTTCAAATTTGGTATTTAACTGATGGTTTTTAATTTGTTCTTTTTCTAGCTTTTTTAGTTGCAAGCCCAATTTGTTGATCTTCTCTTTCTCTATTTTATGCAAGTAAGCATGTACAGATAGAACATTTCCCCTGAAATTTGGCTGCATCCCACAAATTTTGGTATGTTGTCTCATTATTGTCATTCTCTTGGAAGAAGTTATTGATTGTATCTAAGATTTGTTGTTTCAGCCATTCATACTTTAGTATTAGATTATTTATTTTCCAATTAATTTTTTGTTTATTTTCCCCTGGCCATTTATTGCATGTGATTTTAATGACATCATGATCTGGAAAAATGTTTTTATTATTTCTGACTTTCTGTGTTTGGTTTTGAGGTTATGTCCTAATATATGATCAATTTTTGTATAGATTCCATAAATCACTGAGGAAAAAGTAAACTCCTTTCTGCCTCCATTCAATTTTCTCTAATGATCTAGCATATCTACCTTTTCTAACATTGTTTACCTACTTAATTTCTTTCTTATTTATTTTGTAGTTGAATTCATCTAGTTTTGAGAGAGCACCATTGAGATCCCCCACTTGCATAGTTTTGCTAATTCTTTTTGTAGCTCTCTCAACTTCTTCTCTAAGAATTTTGATGCTATACCACTTGGTGCATATATGTTTAGTATTAATATTGCTTCATTATCTATGATATCCTTTAGCAAGATATAGTCTTTTCCTTATGTCTTTTAATTAGATCTAGTTTTGCTTTTGCTTGATCTGAGATCTAGATAACTGCCCCTCTTTTTTTTTTTTTTTACACTTCACTTTAAGTATAATAGATTCTTCTCCAGCCTTTTATCTTCATTCTATATGTATCACCCTATTTTAAATGTGTTTCTTATAAAGAACATATTGTAGGAATCTGGCCTTTAATCCAGTCTACTACTATTTGCTTCCATTTTGTGGAAGAATTCATCCCATTCACATTCACAGTTAAAATAACTAATTCTATATTTCCTGCCATCTTATTTATCCCAAGTTATGCTTTTTTTTCTATTCTCCTTCTCTCCTCCTCGATACCTTGCTTCTGACCATCCCTTGACTCAAGTGGCCCTCCCACTTTAAAGCCTGTCCCCCTTTCTTGTCCCTTTCTTCTACTACTTTTCTGTTAGTCTATTAGTCTCACTCTTTTATGTCCCCTTTCCCTTCCAACTTCCCTATAAGGTAGACAAGTTTTTTTGTGAAACCAAATATATCTGATATTCTCTTTTTGAGCCAAGTCTGAACAATGTAGAGTTACCCAATATTCACTCCCTCCATTTTTTTCCCCTCAAATATAACAGGTTTTCTTTGACCCTTCATGAGATGCAATTTCCCTAATTTTACCTTCATTTACTTCTTTTTCCAGGACAATGTCCTTTTCATGTCTAGTATGCTCACACAAAGCTCAGACCAGAGGGGGAGGGGTACGATCTCTGCCGTTTCTGCAAAAAGACTTTTACCCCAGTTTGGACACTCCATCTTGGCAGCAAGCCAGGAGCAGTGGAGAGGGTGTAAACACCGGAGGTGAAGATTAAAACCCTGGAAAGCTAGCCTCTCTGAGAACCGGCCACCCCCAACCCCCACCTGGAGTGACTCAGCACATTCTCAGAGTCTCAGAGCCTCAGTGCACAGACTCAGTATAGTCATCACTGTTCTGTTAGTGGCTCTCTGCTGCCCTACCCCCAGTCTGTAGAGGAAGCCCATTAATACCATCCAGCCCCATCCCCCGCAAAACAGACCAATTGTTTCTCTTGTCAATTTGTTTTCTTCTATTCCTACTCTGACAAAATGAACAAAAAATCCAAAAGGGCTCTAACCATTGACAGCTTCTGTATGGAGAGAGAGCAGACTTCAAACACTGAGGAGACTAAAAACAGACTGTCCCCAGAGGAATCCCCTAAGGGGGATATAAGCTGCTCCTCAATACAAAAGAACCTCATAGAGGAAATCAAAAAGGCTTTCACAAGAGAGCTGGAAGAGAAATGGGAAAAGGAAAGGAAAGCTTGGCAAGAGAGCCTGGAGAAGTCATCCCATGCATTTAAAGACAGAGTCCATAAAGAAATCAAATCATTGAGAAACAAGATTAGTGAGCTGGAAAAGGTAAACAATTCCAAGGAAAACAGGATTAGTGAGCTGGAAAAAGAAAACAGCTCTCTAAAAAATAAAATGGAAAAAAATTCCATAGAAGATAAAAATTCAATTGGACAATTACAAAGAGATATAAAAAAAGTGAGTGAAGAAAATACATCATTGAAAATTAGACTCGAACAAGTAGAAATGAATGACTCAAGGAGAAACCAAGAGATAGTCAAGCAAAACCAGAGAAATGAAACAATTGAAAAGAATGTCAACTGCCTTATTAGAAAGACAACAGACCTGGAAAATAGATCCAGGAGAGACAATTTGAGAATAATCAGACTCCCTGAAAAATATGAGGAAAAAAAGAGCCTGGACACCATTTTCGAGGAAATTATCAAAGAGAACTGCCCAGACATTCTGGAAACAGAGGGTAAAATAGACATTGAAAAAATTCATCAATCACCTACTGAAAGGGACCCTAAAATCAAAACGCCAAGAAATATAGTGGCCAAGTTCAAGAACCATCAGACAAAGGAAAAGATATTGGAAGCTGCTAGAAAAAAGCAATTCAGATATGGAGGATCCACAATAAGGATAACCCAGGATCTAGCAGCATCCACATTAAAAGAACGAAGGGCCTGGAACATGATATTCTGAAAGGCTAAGGAACTTGGTATACAGCCAAGAATAACTTACCCAGCAAGAATGAGCATCGTTTTCCAGGGAAGAAGATGGACATTTAACGAAATAAATGAATTCCATCTATTTTTGATGAAAAAACCAGACCTACATAAAAGATTTGATATTCAAATACAGAACTCAAGAGATTTCTAAAAAGGTAAAAAGAAATCTTAAGAACTATACTTCTGCCAAAAAAAAGTGTAAAGAGCATATGTACAATTTGTCTTAGAAATTAGAGGTGGAAAGGAAATTATATCATAAAAAAGGGTAAAGTGGTGGTACTACATCTCAAGAAGAGGCAAAGGTAACCTATTATATCTGAGAGAAAAAAAGGAGGGAGATGAACATAGTGTGCATCAATAGACATATTCGATTTATGGCAAAACTTTTTCCACTTCATGAAAAGTGAAAGGGAAGGAGTAAGCTAAGGGGAAGGGAATACAGAAATTTTGAGGAAAAGGGGTAAAATAAGGGGAGGAACTTTAAGGTAGGAGAGGGATACTAAAAAGGGAGGGCTGTGAAAAGCAAGTGGTGTTCACAAGTTTAATACTGGGTAGGGGGGTAAGAGGGAAGGAAATGGGAAAAGCATAAGCAGGGGTTAATAGGATGGCAAGCAATATAGAATTAGTCCTTCTAACCATAAATGTGAATGGGGCAAACTGCCTCATAAAGAGGAAGCAGTTAGCAGACTGGATTAAAAGTCAGAATCCTACTATATGTTGTTTACAGGAAACACACCTGAAACAGGGTGATACATTCCAACTAAAAGTAAAAGGGTGGAGCAGAATCTATTATGCTTCAGGCAAAACCAAAAAAGCAGGAGTAGCCATCCTCATCTCAGATCAAGCAAAAACAAAAATTGATCTAATTAAAAAGATAAGGAAGGACATTATATCCTGCTAAAGGGCAGCATCAATAATGAAGCAGTATCAATATTAAACATATATGCACCAAGTGGTACAGCATCTAAATTCTTAAAAGAAAAATTAAGAGAGCTGCAAGAAGAAATAGACACCAAAACTATAATAGTGAGAGATCTCAACCTTGTACTCTCAGAATTAGATAAATCAAACCACAAAATAAATAAGAAAGAAGTCAAAGGGGTAAATAGAATACTAGAAAAGTTTGATATGATTGATCTTTGGCAAAAGCTAAATGGAGACAGAAAGGAGTATACTTTCTTCTCAGCAGTTCATGGAACCTATATAAAAATTGATCATATACTAGGGCATAAAAACCTCAAAATCAAATGCAGTAAGGCAGAAATAGTAAATGCATCCCTTTCAGACCACAATGCAATCAAAATTATATTTAATAAAATGCCAGGGGAAAATAGACCAAAAAATAATTGGAAACTAAATAATCTTATACTAAAGAATGATTGGGTAAAACAGCAAATCATAGACATAATTAATAACTTCACCCAAGAAAATGACAATAATGAGACATCATACCAAAATGTGTGGGATACAGCCAAAGCAGTAATGAGGGGAAGTTTTATATCTCTACAGGTCTACTTGCATAAAATAGAGAAAGAGAAGGCCAACGAATTGGGCTTACAACTAAAATTGCTAGAAAAGGAACAAATTAAAAACCCCCAGACAAACACAAAACTTGAAATTCAAAAAATAAAAGGTGAGATTAATAAAATTGAAAGTAAAAAAACTATTGAATTAATTAATAAAACTAAGAGTTGGTTCTATGAAAAAACAAACAAAATAGACAAACCCTTAGTAAATCTGATTAAAAAAAGGAAAGAGAAAAAGCAAATTGTTAGTCTTGAAAATGAAAAGGGTGAACTCACCACTAATGAAGAGGAAATTAGAACAATAGTTAGGAGCTACTTTGCTCAACTTTATGCCGATAAATTCGATAACTTAAATGAAATGGAAGAATACCTTCAAAAATATAGCTTGCCCAGATTAACAGAGGAAGAAGTAAGTAGTCTAAATAGTCTAGTGTTTGACAAACCCAAAGATCCCAAATTTTGGGATAAGAATTCATTATTTGACAAAAACTGCTGGGAAAACTGGAAATTAGTATGGCAGAAACTAGGCATGGACCCACATTTAACACCAAATACTAAGATAAGATCAAAATGGGTCCAATATTTAGGCATAAAGAACGAAACCATAAATAAATTGGAGGAACATGGGATGGTTTACCTCTCAGACTTGTAGAGGAGGAAGGAGTTTGTGTCCAAGGGAGAACTAGAGATCACAAAATAGAAAATTTTGATTACACCAAATTAAAAAAGTTTCTGCACAAACAAAACTAATGCAAACAAGATTAGAAGGGAAGTAACAAATTGGGAAAACATTTTTACAGTTAAAGGTTCTGATAAAGGCCTCATCTCCAAAATATATAGAGAATTGACTTTAATTTATAAGAAATCAAGCCATTCTCCAATTGATAAATGGTCAAAGGATATGAACAGACAATTTTCAGATGATGAAATTAAAACTATTTCCACTCATATGAAAGAGTGTTCCAAATCACTATTGATCAGAGAAATGCAAATTAAGACAACTCTGAGATACCACTACACACCTGTCAGATTGGCTAAGATGACAGGAACAAATAACAATGAATGTTGGAGGGGCTGTGGGAAAACTGGGACACCTGATGCATTGTTGGTGGAGTTATGAAAGAATCCAACCATTCTGGAAACTAATCTGGAATTATGCCCAAAAAGTTATCAAAATATGCATACCCTTTGACCCAGCCATACTACTACTGGGCTTATATCCCAAGGAGATACTAAAGAAGGGAAAGGGACCTGTATGTGCCAAAATGTTTGTGGCAGCCCTTTTCATAGTGGCTAGAAGCTGGAAGATGAATGGATGCCCATCAATTGGAGAATGGTTAGGTAAATTATGGTATATGAATGTTATGGAATATTATTGTTCTGTAAGAAATGACCAACAGGAGAAATACAGAGAGGCTTGGAGGGACTTACATCAACTGATGTTAAGTGAAACAAGCAGAACCAGAAGATCATTATACACTTCAACAATGATACTGTACGAGGATGTATTCTGATGGAAGTGGATATCTTCAACATAGAGAAGAGCTAATCCAATTCCAATTGATCAATGATGGACAGAATCAGCTACATCCAGAAAAGGAACACTGGGAAATGAGTGTAAACTGTTATTTTTACCTTCTAAATCCAATTCTTCCTGTGCAACAAGAAATTCGGTTCTACACACATATATTGTATCTAGAATATATTGTAATATATTTAACATGTATAAGACTGCCTGCCATCTGGGAGAGGTGGTTGGGAGAGAAAGGGAAAAAAATCTGAACAGAAGTAAGTGCAAGGGATAATGTTGTAAAAAATTACCCATGCATATGTACTGTCAAAAAAAAAAGTTATAATTATAATATAAAATAAAAATTAAATTAAAAAATGTGAGAAATATGGAATACTATTTAAAAGAATTGTACACATTTAACCCACTTCAGATTACTTGGTATTGGGGGAGGAGGGTGATAAGAAAGGGAGCGAGGGAGAAACATTTGGGTCACAAAGTCTTACAAAAATGAATGTTGAAATCTATTTTTACATATATTTGGAAAAATAAAATATTATTGAAAAAATTTAAATAAAATCAAACAAAACAAAAAAAGAAAAAAAATAACTGGTTGCTCAGAATCAATTTCTCAGAGTCATCTCTGAATGAATTGAATCAATTTTATATCCATCCATTTGCTAACCTCCTCAGTCAGATGTCTTGAGCTAGTCACACTCATCCCAGTGCATTATAGTGCAGCTTTGAGTTTTGACCAAATGGAAAAGGGGAAGGGACTGATGGTAATAATGTGAAAACCACTCAGAAAGCAAGTGATAGTGAGAGAAACATTTTGGACAACTCGTGGAGGACATAAATCAGTTTAAACCCAACATGATCCAGGAAATTTTTCAGCCCAAAACCAAACATTGTCTGAGGGACTTTCTTGGAAATACATATAATGGAGTTGGCCAAGGCCACTTGGGGGAAAAAAAAAGAGAGTCTATGGATCACAGGCTGTTGTCATTAAAGAAAGTGATGGTATAATGACAAAGGAGAAAGAAGTTTCCCAATATATTTGCTCCTGACTGGATGAAGAAGACAATACCAAGAATTAAATCAAGAAAAATAATTTTCTCACTGACTAAAGTAGAAATGTTCTGAGAGATAGAGACAGATGCAAGAAAGATAAAAAGAAACAAAGCAATGAAGAAAGTAAAGCAGGGAGAGAGGGAAATAATGAAAGAAGGAAGAAAAGAAGAAAGGAGGGAAGAAATAAAGAAAAAGAAACAAAAAGATACAGAAAGGAATAAAGAGAGTAAAAGAAAAAAAGGAAGGAAGAAAGGAAGAATGAGGAAAGAAAGAAAGAGGAAGAAAAGAAGGCAATTTCCAAAATTATCCTAGGAGAAAATTTTCTATTGAAAAATTAAGGCAAATTATATTTGATTTTATTCTCTTTACTGAATTTTCCTTTGGAAGTGAACAATGGGCAGATACTTAAATACTAAAAAGTCATGTAGGCAAAGCACTGATATTTACCCATACAAAAAGGAAGTAAGAAAACAATTGAAACAGAGATAGAAGAAAGAGGGAAAAGAAAGAAAGAGAGACATACACACACACACACACACACAGGGGCAGAGGCAAAGATATAGAAAGAGAGAGAGAGAAAAGAGACAGAGAGAGGTCTGGATGTATGGTTGGCTATAGAAGGAAAATTGCTGTATAAAAATATACTGAGATATTTAGGGTTATGAAATATTGTCAAAATGAAGCAGGTTGTGGTCCCTTTTAAGAAACAAGTCCTTTCAGACTGATTAATTCCTTTATGATTCCTACCCCTCCTAGCTATCAAAGGGCATTAGCTGATGCATTATAAATTCAAGAAGCTAGGACCTTTGATTCACAAATCCTGGTCAAAAGCATCCCTTTGAATTCTAATAGATCTGGGCTTGTCCCAGCCCCCACAGGATCTGAGCTAATTTGGGACTCCACCCACTGGGCCCTTTAGCTAAATCTCCTATCATAAAAGAGCCAAACTAAAACTTTCTTTTTGCCAAGGTTCCAAACATGCCAGCTATGCCATGCTTGGTACCCCAAGGAGCCTCTGCCCATTGGAATACTGGTTCTGGTGCCCTCTTCTCTTTACCTAATACCTTTTACTAACTAGACTTTAACCTTCCAATCCCAATAATAAACGTCTTTTATCAATCTAGGTTTTTGGGTCTGTAAATTCCTTTACAGGGGACTCTTGTGCCACCAGAAAGGAATCCTCAAAATTCCCTACCCTTGTGCCGAATCCAAAAGGGTTGTAGAGGAACTCCGTTTGACTCCCTGAACCCTCAACCTGACACTAGACCTTATTTACCACCAGTAACCCCAATTTCATTTGGGTACTCCAAATCTAAACGTCATCATTTATGGTTCCCTGACCAAATCCTCGAAAACTAGACATAATTTGGTGACCGAACTCAGAACCAATCTGGGTTTTGAGCTGTTCTTCCAGGAAGAATATCTGTGTTCCTTCTTTCGTCTCACCTTATCTCTAAAGGTAGTAGGTACCCAGACCAGGTCTGGGCTGTGGGCAGTATTTTCCCATGGAGAGTATTTGTATTTCAGGCAAAAAGGCCTCTTTTTGTCACACTCTATTTTTAGAGAAAGCAGGACCAGGAAATCCAGAACTCTGGACAAGGTAAAATACTTTTTTTCTTTCCCTATTCTATAGTGGACCCAAGGCACCAGGGTCAGGCTTGGGTCATATTAAGGACTGACAAAAGGCCTCCTTTTGTCTCACTCTCTGGCTCTAGAGACATCTAGACACACAAGAGATGCTGCAAGAATTTGGGAAAACTAAAAGCTTTTACCTGTCAACAATCTAGACACAGTCTGCCTTTAAAATCCTTCCTTGAGCAGACGCTTGGCTTGAGGAAACTCCCTCTGTCCAAACCCCTCTAGAGACAAAGGACCTTCCTTTGCATCTCAAGGCATTTCTAATCTTTTTTTTATTTTCTCTCACTAGAAAGCCCTGCACTCAGGCAGGAACTCAGAGACAGGAGAGGAAGTGTCTTTTTAACATCCCATTACAAACCAAGGAGACACATGGCTGTTTGGGGACCCTACCCCTCTCGGGGGTCCCAGTCCAGCACTCTCTTTGATCTCTTCTGGGGAGATGACCAGAGAAACTTAAGAGGAGCCGAGTTTGACCCCTTCTCCCACTCCACTGTTAAATACAATGGAATCTGTAATGGTCAGGCTGTAGCCACGAGGAGAAAGGTCACAGAATTGTGATGAGCTTGGAGATAATGTCTCTACCCATGGCTGCTACTCCCCTGGACAGGGATGGGGCCATTTCCTTCAGGTCTTGTTCTCCCAACAAGATTTAGGGCCTTAGATGAGCTATTCTGCCCTCAAGTTCCAGCAATTAATCACAGTGCAGACCATAATAACATCTGAAATTGTAAAATAAATTTTGAAAGGAGATTTTCATGTCTCCTGGCAACCGAGAAAACTTTGCAAACATAGGTAACTGTGAATTAAAAGGCCAAAAGTATAGAATGATGATCAACATTAATTATCTTATTTTATCCCACACCATGTAATCAGCATAGTTTTTCTTGAATGCCAAATGTCCCACTCTTTTGACCAGTTCTCTGTTACCAGTTCTCTTGGACATTCTGGAATTGTTCTTATCCTCAAGGTAGCTCTGAATGGGGGATTCTCTTCAGTACAGTTGGCTAATTTCATATATTTTATAGATTATTATGAATTCTTTTTGTAATCTTTTCTAAAATGTATCTCAAGGCAATAGTGATATCTACTCTTAAATTTTATTTCTCTAATAACCCCTTAAACTCAAATCATACTTTATGGTTGTAAAATTATCAAAAATAGATTTATGAAAAAAATTATTAAGTTAACAACATATAGTTTTCTTTAACTTTCAAAGTATTTCGCTTTTTAAATACCCTTGCTTTTTTCATACTCTGTAATTGATATAAATATGCTAAATAAAATCATCCTAAAAGAAGAATTTTTTTAAATGATCTTTTTTTTTTTTTTTTTTTTTTTTTTTTTTTTTTTTTTTTTTTTTTTAGGGCAGCTAGGTGGAGCAGTGAATAGAGCACCAGCCCTGAAGTCAGGAGGACCCGAGTTCAAATTTGCTCTCAGATACTTAACACTTTCTAGCTGTGTGACTCTGGGCATGTCACTTAAACCCAATTGCCTCAGGGAAAAAATATTTTTTTTCAATTCAATGTTTTCTCCTTTTAGAAATACAATGTATTCTGATATAATTTTTTTTTCCTTAGGAAGAGCAGAGGCTTTTAAAGATCTTAGCCTTATATGAAATAGCAAACTTTTTGTGTGAAGATGACATCTAATACACATTGCATTTACTTATATATATATATATATATATATATATATATATATATATATATATATAAATTTTATTCATATATACTTTTTAAAAAACATCCTGGGATGGGATGAGCGAGTAAACTAAGTATTTAATTCCAAATTGTATATAATGTTTTGAGTACATATCAAATAAGTTGCCTTTTATTAAGACATGCTTTTATTTCAGGACATTATCTACAAAGAGATATTAATTCACATTAGATAACAGACATAAGTAAAACTGACTTTTGAATAACAAGGTATTCCATAAGTTACTCCTCTAAGAAAACTGATTTCCCTCAAATTAATTTCTGTTTTCAACTTAAGCTAAGTAATAGATTTATACTTTGGTCTGACTAACTTGATTTTTTTTTTGAAATTTCAAGGACCATATTTTATGCAGCAATAGATGAATATGAACAGATAATTTACAAATCTCAGCATGGAAACGATTATAATCTCAGATTGAAAAACATAAAATCTTCACTTTCTTTATCTTAAAGCAATATAGAAGTGACAAAATATAGCACTGATAAGATACAGTGTTTCATATCATATCAACAAGTTACAGTATGTGATATATCAACTTTACCTTAGTAAAAGATATTTGTATGAATATAAAGAGCAGGCATGAGTATAACAGCATCTGTATCAGTCCACCAGTACTAAGTCTCAAGAAATTCAGAAGAACTATAGCCTAGGTTGTATCAAGTTTGGAGTAAGCCAAAATGATTTAGCATGTGCATAATTAGATAAAGCACTCAGATCCAAATGATTTCAAATAAGGTTAGAAAAAGCAGTCAAGTATATGACAGGATACCTCATCCAGACTCAAATATAATCAGGTGAAAACATTCTTATGGGGAAAACTAAGACAAGAGATATTAATTTGGCCTTCTCCAGTTCTCCCTTCCATCCTTTTTCATGTGGGCAGAGATCCACTGGCCTCATTCCCATTAAACTGGACATTTTTCTTGAACTCATGAATCATTAGTTCAAGGACACACACAAAAAAATCTGAAAACAAAACTTAGACAATTTGATTATATTCCCTGAGTTTATTTTGTCACATAGCAAGTCTTACTCTTCATGGGTAGACTTGGATATAGTTATTATCAATTCTATTGTATCATTGCAACAAATTAGCTAGCAAGTAAAAAGACCTTCAAAAATTGCACAAAAGTCTTAACATACTTTTCTTCCTATTTTGCTATTCTCACATTTCTGAAATTTCTTTGATTGCAATTAAAAGCAGTTGACAAATTGAGAAAATGTGTGTGAGGCCAGCTTTTATGTTTCTTATCATTGAAACAGTTGAATGTATGTACTTTTCTCTACTTATATTATATTATGGTCTTTAGTTCACACTCCCAAGAAATTCAGAAGAACTATAGCCTAGGTTGTATCAAGTTTATAGTAAGCCAATCTTTGAATATGAGAAAAGAATACAAGCAAAGGAAAGCAAAACAAAACAAAACAAACAAACAAAAAAATACTTTCAGTCTTCTTTTACTTATTGTTAGCTGATAATACTACTTTTCTGTAGAGATTCACAACAGAACATTTTATGGAGAAAAGTATGCTTAAAAGTATAAAAATAGATGAAGAAGGAAAATTGCATCTTCAGATTTGTATATTATTCCTCATTGAGGATCCAACCAGCGTCTTGTTACCTCAAACACCCAAAACATCCTGGATCCAAAAATCATGATTCCCCTCATTAGTAGTGCCTGTGAATCCACCAGCCTCTTATGTCAGATATAAGGACAGAAACTGAGCTTTGGGTTCTCAGTCTGGGTTTGCATTCCTGCAGAAGCCCACCCCACTATATGTGCTTTTTCACTGAAAGACTGCAGTCACTCATACTTAAGTATCCAGTAATAATAAACTGCCTAGGCTTGTAATTAATTCATTGAAGGCTTGTTTTCCTTTTTAGTACATTATTCACAATCTCCTCAGTTCAGTCTTAAAGTTATGATGATCCATGAGTATTCATGAAAAAATTTACAAACACATGTGAACAGCATTAAAACACCCATAATTAAACAGACAAAAGTCAGGGTCAGAACAAAGGCTGTCTATTCTTCTTGTCTTTTTTCTCTCATGTTTCTGCTACAAGCATGTACATCTAGAATCCATCATTTAGGAGTCGAAACTCATCGTCTTGAAGACAGAAACTGAAGATGTTTCAGACACTGACTGATAATTAACCTATTGCCACTGTCCCCTTTTTTCTTAATTTTCTCTGAAGAGTTCCTCAAAAATCAAGTGCCTTATAAAAAACAGGCAAGGGGGTGGAGCCAAGATGGCGGAGAAGATATAGGCGACTGTGTATGCTCCTTTCTTCCCTCACAATCAACTAGATATAATCAGCCTCAGAAATAGCACTGGACTGATAGAATCCACAAGGGCTGGAAGCACGATTTACCAGCTGAAGAGAATCCGGAGTTTCAACAGGAAAGGTCAGCTCCCAGGGGAGGAAAAAGAGAGGCCAGCACAGACGGTGGGGTAGTGGCACACTGCCCCGATTGCGCTGGGGAGGGCTCTGGGATCAGAGAAGCCACTGAGATAGAAGAATCTGGCATAGGCTGTTAGCTCTTCTCTGCTTATAATACAAGTTCAGAAGAGAAATCAAGCCAAATTAATTTAAAACCAGCTTAGATCTTCCCAGGTCCCGGAGGTGACTCAGCAGATCTCTGCACTGTGGGTGTGGCCGACATAGGCAATCCAGGCTTTCACCTGGGGGTAGTTAAGAGATTGAAAAGTGGGCGTGGTGGTAACTCATAGTGCCTGGCTCCACTGAAGGCTATGGGACTCAGCCCTGGAAGTCCCAGAGAAGAGGAATCTTTGAACTAGGGACCAAGGTTTCTGGCAGACTCTTCCAGTTTGAGCGCAGGGGCTTTTCATGTCACCTGCTCCTGACATCCACGCCCCACCGGGACGCATAGGCTGGGCTTTGAGTTGCCTTTACTGTTCAGTCTCAAACCTCAGGGAAGCCGCTAGAACACAGCACCCTCAAAGCACAGCAGTGCTGATCACCCCTGAGACACTTCCAGGGAGGGGGTGGGGAACTCTCTCCCAGAGCTCTCTCTTAGCTCAGGCCAAGGGGCCGCTGCATCCATCCAGGCTGGGAGGAAGCTGGTAAAGAAATAAATAAATAATTTCCTACCCCAGGGACAGACCCCAAAAGATTTTTTAAGTATGAATAAAAAGCCAAAAAAAAAAAAAATAGATTCTTTCTACACAGAGAAAGAGCGGGTATCCAACCCCGAGGAAGTTAACAGCAGAGAGTCAGCAGATAACAACCTAAAGGGGAATGATTCCTGCCCCCCATCACATAACTCGCTCCTTGAAGAGACTATTCAAAAATTAAGAGAGTTTGAAGAAAAATGGGGAAAGGAAAGAGAAGCTATGAAATTGGAGTTGGAAAAAATAAAGAATTCACAGGAGATGCAGGGAAATAAAATTAGTGAATTGGAAAAGGTTTAAAAAATCACAGAAAAGTAGGATTTCTGAATTGGAGAAGATAAAAAAGTCTCAAGAAAATAGGATTTCTGAATTGGAGAAGATAAAAAAGTCTCAAGAAAATAGGATTTCTGAATTGGAAAAAGAAAATAATTCTCAAAAAAATTAGGGAAATGGAAAAAAAGTTCAATAGAGCAAAATAACTCATTTTAAAACGAAATTGGGCATTTACAAAAAGAACTAAAAATTGTGAATGAAGAAAATAACTCCTTAAAATTCAGGATGGAACAAATAGAAATGAATGATTCATTGAGAACCCAAGAATCAGTCAAACAAAACAAAACAACAACAAAAAAAAAAAAAATGAAAAGCTGGAGAATAATGTCAAATACTTACTGGGAAAATCTATAGACCTGGAAAATAGATCTAGGAGAGATAATCTGTGGATCATTGGACTTCCCAAAAACTATGACCAAAAAAAGAGCCTAGATTTTATTTTACAGGAAATTATCAAAGAGAACTGTCCAGAGATAATAGAAACAGAGGGGAAAGTAGATGTTGAAAGAATTCATTGAACTCCTTCTGAAATAGACCCTAAAAAAAGAACACCATGGAATATTGTGGCTAAGCTGCAGAATTACCAGACAAAGGAGAAAATCCTGCAAGCAGCTAGAAAAAAAACAATTTAAATACCAAGGTGCCACAATAAGGGTCACTCAAGATCTGGCTGCCTCCACATTAAAAGATAAAAGGGCCTGGAACCTGATATTCTGAAAGGCAAAAGATCAAGGATTGCAACCAAGAATAAACTAGCCAGCTAAGTTTAGCATCTTTTTCCATGGAAGAAGATGGTCATTCAATGAAATAGAGGAATTCCATATGTTTCTAAGAAAAAACCAGACTTAAACAAAAAATTTGATCTACATCCACAAGACTGAAGAGAAACAGAAAAAGGTACACAGAACCCTTGAGAACTATATCTCTGTTGTGGGTATATAGAAAGTACGCATGGATAATTTGATTTTACTGATTTAAAAGAAAAAAAAAGGAGGGGGTGTAGTAAAGGGAAGGGGGTGGTATCAGAAAAAGGGGAGGGAGTGATAAAAAGAGGGAAACTACATCCCAGGAAGAGGCATAGAAAATACACCATATCTGAGGGAATTTAGAGAGGGGGAGAATCATTGTGTAAATCTTACTCTCATCAGAAGAGGCTCAAAGAGTAAATAATTGTCATATTTGTTTTTCAGAGAATTCTCTATCACCTCATTAAAAGGGGGGAGAGGAAAAGGGAAAAGGAAAAGGAGAATAAGGGAAGGGACTTGGAGGGAGGGGGGAGGGATACTAAAAAAAGGGAGGGCTGCCCATCACAAGGAGGGTCTATAAATTAAATATCGGGGAAGGGGATAAGGGGGGTCAAGGGAAAAAGCATAATCTGGGGATAATATGATGGCAGGAAATACAGAATTAGTAATTTTAACTGTAAATGTGAATGGGATGAACGCTCCCATCAAATGGAGACGGATAGCAGATTGGATCAACAATCAGAACTCTACAATATGTTGTCTGCAGGAAACACACTTAAAGCAGGGAGATACATACAGAGTAAAGGTAAAAGGTTGGAACAGAGCCTATTATGCTTCAGGTAAAGCCAAAAAAGCAGGGGTAGCTATCCTTATCTCAGATCAAGCAAAAGCAGAAGGTGATCTAGTTAAAAGAGATAAGGAAGGAAACTATATCCTGCTGAAATGTAGCCTAAATAACGAAGCCATATCGATACTAAACATATATGCACCAAGTGGTATAGCATCTAACTTTCTAAAGGAAAAGTTAAGAGAGTTGCAAGAAGAAATAGACAGTAAAATTATAATAGTGGGAGATCTCAATCTTGCACTCTCACATTTAAACAAATTAAACCACAAAACAAACAAGAAAGAAATTTAAAAAGTAAATAGAACATTAGAAAAACTAGGTATGTTAGACCTTTGGAGAAAACTGACTGGCAATAGAAAGGAATATACTTTCTTCTCAGAAGTTCGTGGATCCTATACAAAAATTGACCATATATTAGGACATAAAGATCTCAAAATTAAATGTAGGAAGGCAGAAATAATAAATGCCTTCTTCTCAGACCACAATGCAATAAAAGCTACATTCAGTAAAAAGTTAGGGGTAAATAGACCAAAAAGTACTTGGAAATTGAATAATCTCATCTTAAAGAATGACTGGGTGAAAGAGCAAATTATAGAAACAATTAATAATTTCACCCAAGATAATGACAATGATGAGACATCATACCAAAATCTGTGGGATGCAGCTAAAGCAGTAATAAGGGGAAATTTTATCTCTTTAGAGGCTTATTTGAAGAAAATAGAGAAAGAGAAGATTAACGAATTGGGCTTGCAACTTAAAAGGCTAGAAAAAGACCAAATTAAAAACCCCCAACCAAAAATTAAACTTGAAATACAAAAATTAAAAGGAGAAATCAATAATATTGAAAGTAAAAAAACTATTGAATTAATAAATAAAACCAAGAGTTGGTTTTATGAAAAAGCCAATAAAATAGATAAACCTTTGGTAAATCTGATCAGAAAAAAGAAAGAGGAAAATCAAATTGTTAGTCTTACAAATGAAAAGGGGGATCTTTCCACCAATGAAGAGGAAATTAGAGAAATAATAAGGAGTTACTTTGCCCAACTTTATGCCAATAAATTTGATAACTTAAGTGAAATGGATGACTTCCTCCAAAAATATAGGCTTCCTAGATTAACAGAGGAGGAAATAAATTCCTTAAATAGTCCCATTTCAGAAAAAGAAATAGAACAAGCTATTAATCAACTCCCCAGGAAAAAATCCCCAGGACCACATGGATTTACATGTGAATTCTACCAAACATTTAAAGAACAATTAGCCCCAATGCTATATAAACTATTTGAAAAAATAGGGGATGAAGGAGTCCTACCAAACTCCTTTTATGACACAGACATGGCACTGATACCTAAACCAGGTCTATCGAAAACTGAGAAAGAAAATTATAGACCAATTTCCTTAATGAATATTGATGCTAAAATCTTAAATAAGATATTAGCAAAAAGACTTCAGAAAATCATCCCCAGGATAATACACTATGATCAAATAGGATTCATACCAGGAATGCAGGGCTGGTTTAATATTAGGAAAACTATTAGTATAATTGACCATATTAATAATCAAATTAATAAAAACCATATGATCATCTCAATAGATGCAGAAAAAGCATTTGACAAAATCCAACATCCATTCCTACTAAAAACACTTGAGAGTATAGGAATAAATGGATTATTCCTTAGAATAATCAGGAGCATATATTTAAGACCGTCAGTAAGCATAATATGCAATAGAAATAAACTGCAACTTTTCCCAGTAAGATCAGGAATGAAACAAGGTTGCCCACTATCACCATTACTATTCAATATAGTACTAGAAACACTAGCCTCGGCAATAAGAGCCAAGAAAGAGATTCAAGGAATTACAGTAGGAAATGAGGAAATCAAACTATCATTCTTTGCAGATGACATGATGGTATACTTAGAGAACCCCAAAGACTCTGCTAAAAAGCTATTAGAAATAATTCAGAATTTTAGCAAAGTGGAAGGATACAAAATAAATCCACAGAAATCCTCACCATTCTTATATATCACCAACAAAACGCAACAGCAAGATATACAAAGATAAATTCCATTCCAAGCAAATGTTGAGAGTATAAAGTATTTGGGAATCCATTTACCAAAGAATAGTCAGTAATTATATGAGAAAAATTACAAAACACTTGCCATAAAAATAAAGTCAGATTTAAATAATTGGAAAGACATTCAGTGCTCTTGATAGGCCGAGCGAATATAATAAAGATGACAATACTACCCAAACTAATCTATTTATTTAGTGCTATACCAATCAGACTCCCAAGAAACTATTTTAATGACCTCGAAAAAATAACAACAAAATTCATATGGAAGAATAAAAGGTCGAGAATTGCAAGGGAACTAATGAAAAAAAAGTCAGAGGAAGGTGGTCTAAGTGTACCTGATCTAAAGCTATATTATATAGCAGCAGTCACCAAAACCATTTGGTACTGGCTAAGAAATAGAACAGTAGATCAGTGGAACAGATTAGATACAAAGGACAAAAAAGGGTACATCTATAGCAATCTAATCTTTGACAAACCCAAAGATACCAACATTAGGGACAAAAATTCATTATTCGGAAGAAACTGTTGGGAAAACTGGAAATTAGTATGGCAGAAATTAGATATGGATCCACACTTAACACCATATACCAAGATAAGATCAAAATGGGTCCATGATTTAGGCATAAAGAATGAGATCATAAATAGATTAGAGGAACAGTGAATAGTCTACCTCTCAGACCTGTGGAGGAGGAAGGAATTTATGACCAGAGGAAAACTAGAGATCATTATTGATCACAAAATAGAAGATTTTGATTGCATAAAACTAAAAAGTTTCTGTACAAACAATACTAATGCAAACAAGATTAGAAGGGAAGTAACAAATTGGGAAAATATTTTTAAAAGTAAAGGTTCTGACAAAGGTCTCATTTCCAAAATATATAGAGAACTGACCCTGATTTATAGGAAACCAAACCATTCTCCAATTGATAAATGGTCAAGGGATATGAACAGACAATTCTCAGATGATGAAATTGAAACTATTTCCACTCATATGAAAGAGTGTTCCAAATCACTACTGATCAGAGAAATGCAAATTAAGACCACTCTGAGATACCACTACACACCTGTCAGATTGGCTAAGATGACAGGAACAAATAATGATGAATGTTGGAGGGATTGTGGGAAAAGTGGGACACTGATACATTGTTGGTGGAGTTGTGAAAGAATCCGGCCATTCTGGAGAGCAATTTGGAACTATGCCCAAAAAGTTATCAAACTGTGCATACCCTTTGACCCAGCATTGCTGTTATTGGGATTATATCCCAAGGAAATACAAAAGAAGGGAATGGGACCTGTATGTGCCAAAATATTTGTGGCAGCTCTTTTTGTTGTAGCTAGAAACTGGAAGTTGAATGGATGTCCATCAATTGGAGAATGGTTGGGTAAATTGTGGTATATGAAGGTTATGGAATATTATTGCTCTGTAAGAAATGACCAGCAGGAGGAATACAGAGAGGCTTGGAGAGACTTACATCAACTGATGCTGAGTGAAATGAGCAGAACCAGAAGATCACTATACACTTCAACAACAATACTGTATGAGGATGTATTCTGATGGAAGTGGAAATCTTCAACATAAAGAAGATCCAACTCACTTCCAGTTGATCAATGATGGACAGAAATAACTACACCCAGAGAAGGAACACTGGAAAGTGAATGTAAATTGTTAGCACTACTGTCTATGTACCCAGGTTACTTATACCTTCGGAAGCTAATAATTAATGTGCAACAAGAAAATGGTATTTACACACATATATTCTATCTAGGTTATATTGTAACACATGTAAAATATATGGGATTACCTGTCATCGGGGGGGGGGGGAGTGGAGGGAGGGAGGGGCTAATTTGGAAAAATGAATAAAAAAAAAATTTAAAAAAAAAAAAAAAAAGAAGAGCTCCATTCTGGGTTGGATCTCCAGCAGCCACTGTCAGGTGGCTCCTGTGTATTCCAGCAGCTCTCCCGTGTAGTCCAACATATGATATCTGAACATGGGGCAAGAAGAACAAGAAGAACCAGGGCTGTTTATGAGAAGGATCCTTCCAGAATTAAGGAAGAAGAGTCCCAGTAAGAATTTTTTTTATTGGGAGTAATTAAATGGGCCAACATATCAAAGGTCCAAGACAGGAGACTGATGAGATACTTAAATGCTTGTTCTCACCACAGTTCTCTTCTCCATTTGAAAGTTTGCCTCCGTGACATTTCACAAGATTAACACCTGCTACAACCATCCAGAAGTGATAATGTTGCTTGTGTTTCTCAATGTTTGGACTAAGGGGAGGGGATGGAAAATAATAGTGAAAAAAAAGGGAATTGTTAAGGGACAGGTCAATTTCCCAAGAGCCTCCCCAGCTGTAGATCATAGCATCTGAAGGAGTTGCAGGGCAACCTTTGCTGACACAGGTTTTGGGGACTGGGAATGAGATAAGTTGGAGGCAGAGGGAAGAGGAGAGAGGTGAGACAATACAATGGCCTCTCAGTCAGAGATGTCAGAGAACATCAACTATCCCAGTCTCCTTGTTTTACCTCTTCACAAGAGGAGATCCATTCTGTGTTGGATCTTCAGCAACCACTGTTGGGTGGCTCCTGTGTATTCCAGCAGAAAGTCACTTCTTAGTGAGGGACACCTTAAGTAGTTTCAAATAACCGTGTGGTTTTCTTTTCAATTAACCTCTGAAATTATTCACTTCCAGTTAGGAGATTGAATTAATGGATGAAATTCTACCTTGTTTCTCCTAGAACCATAATTAATAATAACCATATATAATAATAATTAATTATTAACCATAATTAATAACCATAATTAATAATAACCATAACCAAAATTTAGAAATGAGATGACAACTTTCCTGAAGTCACAGAGTGAGGGATACAAAATCAGCACATTGGAGTGGAATCACAAAGGTAAGTTGTTTTTTTTTTTTTGTTTTGTTTGTTTGTTTTGTTTTGTTTTTTAATTCCTATCTGACTTCTGTGCTTTGGTTTGTGTGGAATAGAGAGAGAAGTTTGTGTGTTTAAGATTTGGGATGGAAATTTTTTTTCTTTTTTTTTAATTAACATTTTTGACAGTACATATGCATAGGTAATTTTTTTATAACATTATCCCTTGTACTCCCTTCTGTTACAAATTTTCCCCTCCTTCCCTCTACCGCCTCCCCTAGATGGCAGGCATTCCCATATATATTAAATATGTTATAGTATATCCTAGGTACAATATACATGTGCAGAACCAAATTTTGTTGTTGTTGTTGCAAAGGAAGAATTGGATTCTAAAGGTAAAAATAACCTTGGAAGAAAAACAAAAAATGCAAAGAGTTTACACTTATTTCCCAGTGTTCCTTCTCTGGGTGTAGTTGATTCTGTCCAATATTGATCAATAGGAATTGAATTAGATCTTCTCTTTGTTGAAGATATCCACTTCCATCAGAATACATCTTTATAAATATCGTTGTTGAAGCGTATAATAATTTCCTGGTCCTGCTCATATCACTCGGCATCAGTTCATGTAAGTCTCTCCAAGCCCCTCTGTATTCATCATGCTTGTCAATTCTTACATAACAACAATATTCCATGGCATTCATGTACCATAATTTACCCAACCATTCGCCAATTGATGGGCATCCATTCATTTTCCAATTTCTAGCCACTACAAAAAGGGCTGCCACAAACATTTTGGCACATACAGGTCCCTTTCCCTTCTTTTGTATTTCTTTGGGATATAAGCCCAGTAGTAGCACTGCTGGATCAAAGGGTATGCACAGTTTGATAACTTTTTGGGCATAATTCCAGATTGCTCTCCAGAATGGTTGGATTCTTTCACAACTCCACCAACAATGTATCAGTGTCCCAGTTTTCCCAGATCCCCTCAACATTCATCATTATTTGTTCCTGTCATATTTAGCCAATCTGACAGACGTGTAGTGATATGTCAGAGTTGTCTTAATTTGTGTTTCTCTGATCAATAGTGATTTGGAACACTCTTTCATATGAGTGGAAATAGTTTCAATTTCATCATCTGAAAATTGTCTGTACATATCCTTTGACCATCTATCAATTGGAGAATGGCTTGATTTCGTACAAATTGGAGTCAATTCTCTGTATATTTTGGAGATGAAGTCTTTATCAGAACCTTTAACTGTAAAAATGTTTTCTCAATTTGTTACTTCCCTTCTAATCTTGTTTGCACTAGTTTTGTTTGTACAAAAGCTTTTCAATTTGATGTAATCAAAATTTTCTATTTTGTGATCAATAATGATTTCTAGTTCTCCTTTGGTCACAAATTCCTTCCTCTCCCACAAGTCTGAGAGGTAAACTGTCCTACGTTCCTCTACTTTATTTATGATCTCATTCTTTATGCCTAAATCATGGACCCATTTTTATCTTATCTTAGTATGTGGTGTTAAATGTGAGTCCATGCCTAGTTTCTGCCATACCAATTTCCAGTTTTCCCAGCAGTTTTTGTCAAATAATGAATTCTTATCCCAAAAGTTGGGATCTTTGGCTTTGTCAAACACTAGATTGCTTTTTTTTATTCACTATCTAAATAAATACATTATTTTAGGGAGTATCATCTTTGATTATAGTCGCTCGGCCTACCCTAGAGCACTTAATGTCTTTCCTATTATTTAACACTGACTTTATTTTTGTGGCAAGTGTTTTGTAATTTTGCTCATATAATTCCTGACTATTCTTTGGTAAATGGATTCCCAAATATTTTATACTATCGACAGTTATTATGAATGAAATTTCTCTTTGTATCTCTTGCTGTTAAATTGTGTTGGTAATGTATAAAAATGCTGAGGATTTATGTGGATTTATTTTGTATCCTGCAACTTTGCTAAATTTCTGAATTATTTCTAATAGCTTTTTAGCAAAGTCTTTGGGGTACTCTAAGTATACCATCATATCATCTGCAAAGAGTGATAGTTTGATTTCCTCATTACCTACTCTAATTCCTTTAATCTCTTTCTTGACTTTTATTGCTGAGGCTAGCATTTTTAGTACTATATTGAATAGTAATGGTGATATTGGGCAACCTTGTTTCACTCCTGATCTTACTGGGAAAGGTTCCAGTTTATCTCCATTATATATGATGTTTACTGACAGTTTTAAATATGTCCTCCTGATTATTTTAAGGAATAGTCCATTTATTCCTATACTCTCAAGTGTTTTTAGTAGGATGGATGTTGTATTTTATCAAATGCTTTTTCTTCATCTATTGAGATGATCATATGATTTTTGTTAATTTGGTTGTTGATAGAGTTGATTATGCCAATAGTTTTCCTAATATTGAACCAGCCCTGCATTCCTGGTATAAATCCCTCTTGGTCATAGTGTATTATCATGGGGATGATTTTCTATAGTCTTTTTGCTAATATTTTATTTAAGATTTATCATCAATATTCATTAAAGAGATTGGTCTATAATTTTCTTTCTCTGTTTTCAGCCTACCTGGTTAGGTATCAGTACCATGTCTGTGACATAAAAGGAATTTGGTAGGACTCCTTCAATTCCTAATTTTTCAAATAATTTATATAGCATGGGAGTTAATTGTTCTTTAAATGTTTGGTAGAATCCACATGTAAATCCATCTGGTGCTGGGGATTTTTTTCTTAAGGAGATGGTTAATAGCTTTCTCTATTTCTTTTTTTGAAATGGGACAATTTAGACTATTTAATTCTTCCTCTGTTAATCTGGGTAAGCTATATTTTTGAAGGTATTCTTCCATTTGATTTAATTTATCGAACTTATTGACATAAAGTTGGGCAAAGTAACTCCTAAATATTGTTCTAATTTCCTCTTCATTAGTGGCAAGTTCTCCCTTTTCGTTTTTAAGACTAACAATTTGCTTTTCCTCTTTCCTTTTTAAAATCAGATTTACTAAAGGTTTGTCTATTTTTCTTTTCATAGAATCAACTATTAGTTTTATTAATTCAATAGTTTTTTTGTTTTGTTTTGTTTTTTTACTTTCAATTTTATTAATCTCTCCTTTTATTTTTAGAATTTCAAGTTTTGTGTTTGTCTGGGGTTTTTAATTTGTTCCTTTTCTAGCATTTTTAGTTGCAAGCCCAATTCGTTGACCTTCTCTTTCTCTATTTTATACAAATAGGCCTCTAGAGATATAAAATTTCCCCTTATTACTGCTTTGGCTGTATCCCACACATTTTGGTATGATGTCTCATTATTTTCATTTTCTTGGGTGAAGTTATTAATTATGTTTATGATTTGCTATTTCTCCCAATCATTCTTTAGTATGAGATCATTTAGTTTCCAATTATTTTTTGGTCTATTTTCCCCTGGCATTTTATTGAATGTAATTTTCATTGCATTGTGGTCTGAAAAGGATGCATTTACTATTTCTGCCTTACTTCATTTGATTTTGAGGTTTTTATGTCCTAGTATATGATCAATCTTTGTATAGGTTCCATGAACTGCTGAGAAGAAAGTCTACTCCTTTATGTCTCCATTTAGCTTTCGCCAAAGATCTATCATATCCAACTTTTCTAGTATTCTATTTACCTCTTTGACTTCTTTCTTATTTATTTCGTGGTTTGATTTATCTAATTCTGAGAGTACAAGGTTGAGATCTCTCACTATTATAGTTTTGGTGTCTATTTCTTCTGGCAGCTCTCTTAATTTCTCTTTTAAGAATTTAGATGCTACACCACTTGGTGTTTATATGTTTAATATTGACTCTGCTTCATTATCTATACTACCCTTTAGCGGGATATAATGCCCTTCCTTATCTCTTTTAATTACATCAATTTTTGCTTTTGCTTGATCTGAGATGAGGATGGCTACCCCTGCTTTTTTGGATTCACCTGAAGCATAGTAGATTGTATTCCACCCTTTTACCTTTATTCTGAATGTATTACCCTGTTTCAGGTGTGTTTCCTGTAAACAACATATTGTAGGATTCTGGCTTTTAATCCAGTCTGCTAACTTCCTCTTTATGGGGCAGTTTACCCCATTCACATTTATGGTTAAAATGACTAATTCTATATTGCTTGCCATCCTGTTAACCTCTGCTTATGCTTTTCTCCTTTCCTTCCCTCTTACCCCCCTACCAAGTATTAAACTTGTAAGCACCACTTACTTTTCACAGCCCTCCCTTTTTAGTATCCCTCTCCCACCTTAAAATTCCTTCCCATATTTTATCCCTTTTCCTCACAATTTCTGTATTGCCTTCCCCTTAGCTTACTCCTTCCCTCTCATTTTTCAATGAAGTGGAAAGTGTTTCACCATAAATTGAATATGTCTATTGATACACACTATGTTCATGCCTCTCCTTTTTTCTCTCAGATATAATAGGTTACCTTTGCCTCTTCTTGAGATGTAGTACCACCACTTTACCCTTTTTTATGATATAATTTCCTTTCCACCTCTAGTTTCTAGGACAAATTATACATGTGTTCTTTACATATCTTTATGGCAGAAATATAGTTCTCAAGATTTATTTTTACCTAGAAATGACCAGCAGGAGGAATACAGAGAGGCCTGGAGAGACTTACATCAACTGATGCTGAGTGAAATGAGCAGAACCAGAAGATCACTGTACACTTCAACAACAATACTGTATGAGAATATATTCTGATGGTAGTGGAAATCTTCAACATAAAGAAGAGCCAACTCACTTCCAGTTGATCAATGATGGACAGAGGTAGCTACACCCAGAGAAGAAACAGTGGGAAGAGAATGTAAATTGTTAGCACTAATATCTGTCTGCCCAGGTTACGTGTAACTTCGGAATCTAATGCTTATTGTGCAACAAGAAAATGGTATTTACACACATGTATTGTATCTAGGTTATATTGTAACACATGTAAAATGTATGGGATTGCCTGTCATCGGGGGGAGGGAATAGAGGGAGGGGGGGATAATTTGGAAAAATGAATACAAGGGATAATATTATAAAAAAATATATAATAAAAATTATTAAAAAAAGATTTATTTTTACCTTTTTAGAAATCTCTTGAGTTCTGTATTTGAAGATCAAACATTTTGTGTAGGTCTGTTTTTTTCATCAAGAATAGATGGAATTCATTTATTTCGTTAAATGTCCATCTTCTTCCCTGGAAAACAATGCTCATTATTGCTGGGTAAGTTATTCTTGACTGCATACCAAGTTCCTTAGCCTTTCAGAATATCATATTCCAGGCCCTTAGCTCCTTTAATGTGGACACTGTTAGATCCTGGGTTATCCTTATTGTGGCTCCTCCATATCTGAATTGCTTTTTTCTAGCAGCTTCCAGTATTTTTTCCTTTGTCTGATGGTTCTTGAACTTGGCTGCTATATTTCTTGGTGTTTTGATTTTAGGGTCCCTTTCAGTAGGTGATTGATGAATTTTTTCAATGTCTATTTTACCCTCCGTTTCCAGAACGTCTGGGCAGTTCTCTTTGATAATTTCCTGGAAAATAGTGTCCAGGCTCTTTTTTTCCTCATATTTTTCAGGGAGTCCGATTATTCTCAGATTGTCTCTCCTGGATCTGTTTTCCAGGTCTGTTGTCTTCCCAATAAGTTACTTGACATTCTTTTCCATTGTTTTGTTTTTCTGGTTTTGCTTGACTACTTCTTGGTTTCTACTTGAGTTATTCAATTCTACTTGTTTGATTCTGATTTTCAGTGATGTATTTTCCTCACTCACTTTTTTCATATCTTTTTGTAATTGTACAATTGAGTTTAAGTGAGTTTTTTTCTTCTATGGAATTTTTTTTTCATTTCATCTATTTTATTTTTTAGAGAGCTGTTTTCTTTTTCTAGCTCACTAATTTTATTTCTCAATGATTTAATTTCTTTATCCACTCTGCCTTTAAATGCATGGGATGACTTCTCCAGACTCCCTTGCCAAACTTCCCTTTCCTTTTCCAGTTTCTCTTCTAGCTCACTTGTGAGAGCCTTTTTGATTTTCTCTATGAGAGTCTTGTGTATTGAGGAGCAGATCATATCTCCCTTAGGGGATTCCTCTGGAGACAGTCTGCTTTTAGTCTCCTCAAGGTTTGTAGTCTTCTCTCTATCCATACAGAAGCTGTCAATGGTTAGAGCCCTTTTAAATTTTTTGTTCTTTTTGTCAGAGCAGAATCAAAGAAAACAAATTGACAAGAGAAACAATTGGTCTGTGTCTTGGGAGGTGGGGGGGGAATGGGGCTGGATAGTGCCACTGAGCTTCCTCTTCAGACTGTGGGAGATAGCAGTGAAAAACTAACAGGACAGCGATGGCTGTGCTGCATCTGTGCTGAGTCATGAGGTGGGGGTTGGGGTTGCCAGGTCCAGAGAGATGCTAGCTTTCTGGGGTTTTAGTCTTTACCTCCTGTGTTTACACCTTATCTGCTGATCCTGGCTTTCTTCCAAGATGGAATATCCACACTGGGGTAAAGGTCGTTTCTACAGAAATAGCAGAGATCGCACCCTTCCCCCCTCTGTTCTGAGCAGTTTGAGCTGCCTGCCTCACTCTCTATGCTTGCCCTCAGCCTGCATCCAGTCTGTTTGTCCCCTTCCCCAAGCAAAAACAGACCTTTTCTGGTGAATTTCAAGGATGTTTTCTGTTAATAATTATTTGTGGGTTTTTTTCCAGTCAAGCATTAATTCCTAGGCTTGTCATAAAGTAATTTTTGAGAAAAAAATGCGGAGCTTAAGCAATTGTGTGCTTCCTCTCTATCATCTTGGCCAGAAGTCCTGGAAATTGTTAAATTGGGCAATTATTGCTATTATGGATGTATGGGAACTTTATATGTGGGATGATTATTTGATGCTTTAGCTTTGGAATCCCTTATTCTGTTGGAATTTCTCTGGCAGACTGTTCTCTGATTGTCTGTTTTTAGGAAATCTCCAAGATATAGACACTTGTCTTGGGACTAGCAGTCTCCAGTCCTGTAAGCCCAGTTTCTTAATTGGCATCTCAGCATTTTCAGAAGACACTGCTATTTTGAAATGAAGCCTCTAAAGTTTGGGGTTTGCCTGCCTTCATGGTCTAACTGTGCATATTCTGCTCAGAAATCCTTTCTGGATCTTGGAAGCAGTTCCTGTTATATCAGAGGGGACGAGTGGAGCTACTCCATGCTCCATTCTTTCCCTCTTTTGGAATCCCTGACAGACTTGTGATGCCCCTCCTAGAATGGAGTTGTCTTGAGTACTGCTACTCCCTATATAAGCAGAAGCTAAGTGCACAAATGACTGCAGACCACCTAACACAGTGAACCATCCATCTCAAACTGGATTCTCTGGCTGAGATGAGGGCCTTTGTACTGTTGATAACTCTGGGTTGTCAGGAAGAGCCTTGCTCTTGCCATAAGTTCTGGCATTTTCTAGTTTTATTTTTTACTTATTTGCTTCACATTGAGTTGGTAAAAATTATAGTGCTGAGACCTCCCAGGTATCCAGGGGGAGGTAATTCAATAATTCAAATATTCAGAAGGAGAGTGTGTAATGTTGTGCCTCAGTATCCCTAGATTTTCATCTTTGTTAATTTATCTTTGTGTTTTTATGTCTGCCAAATACCAATTTGTTCTGGGATAACTGTTTCCAAGGAGAGTTGGTGGAAGCAATTTTTATGGTATGGACTTACTGCAATCAGTGGTATTATCCTATTTCCACTCTGTCTACCCTGTATAATTACAATAATAACCAGAATAGTTCAGTGGTACCTATTTAAATATTGCATACAGAAGATGGTATTAAAATGATGATTCTTCAGAGAAAAGGCTGGAATGTATTAGAGGGTATGATCTTGATGGTGAACTTGATAAACAATGTATAGATATGTGTACTGATTATGAAAAAATCATGTATATATTTCAAGGGGAAAATGTGTAGAATAGAGAGAAGATGAAGAACATACAGGAATGTATGAATTATTTTTCTGTATTTTATTTTCATTATTTCTGTGTTTCCCCTATGGCCTGTATAATATGTGCACGATCATATTTACTTGAGCTTTGGCCAGCTATAACCATATTTACTTAACTTGAGATGATGATATTTATCAGTACTTGACATTTATTGATATTTAGTCTATTAGCTTGACCAATGTCTATCTGAAACCTGAAGGCTTGATTTTCTGTTTCTCAGAAATCAGAGAATTTTTGGGAAACAGAAATCTTCCATTCCAATCTCTCCAGATAGCAACAACCAATTAGATTCCACCCCCCCCCTTCTCAATGCTGTCTTACTTGTGATGGAATCTCTTGTATAAAAGCTGTGCAACTTTACTACTTCTTTAGCCTTCCTACCAGACGATCTCTTTCCCTTATCTTGCAATGGGAGGGCTCATCCTCTGAAGGTTTTAATAAACAATCTTTCTGCTTTCTACTGAGTGATCTCTGAATAGTCATTTTGGATAAGAGTCTTCTACAACCCTCACAGGTTGATGCCTTGTAGTCTTTTGGAGTAGTGTTATTTTTCTGTAAAATATTTTATCTTGTGTGATGCTACTTTAAATTTTACAAATCAAATTGTATCAAAAGTAAATGAGGTAGAATTATAGAAATCTACCTGTGTCATATGAGCAGTGATTACTGACTCATAAAATGACTTCCAAATTCTTGGGAGAAAGCCTTGTAAGTTTTCTTTTGAAATTTATTCATTAATCCTTTAAGCAGGGTCCTGTTTTGGTGGCTCCAATCTATATCAAAGATAGACGAGATTAAGGCTAAAGTAATCATTACAAACAGACTATCCTACAGTCTGATGCTAAATTAAGCCATGAACAAGTAAAAGAGTAAGCCTATCCCTGAAAGTGCATTGATATTTTGACTGAAAACTATTGTGGCCAGTACTATTTATAAATTATTAATATTTTATCCATTATACATAATCTAACAATAATATGGATAACTTAATTTGATATTAGAAAGGTGTAGGGTCATTACAATTGGATACATTGATATATTTACAGGTTTATTTTTAAAAGAAAGACAGCTCCCCAAAGAAATTAATGGTTCATTTAGAGACATTTTTTTTTTTCACCAACACCAACACGCTGCAGGTCCTCTGCGTCCCAAGCAGCAGCGGCCTTGTTCAAGGCGGGGCTAGGGGTCCTGTGCCGTGGGCCGCCACATCCCTAGTTCGAGGCCGCTCTTTCCAGTACACTTACTGTGTTAGGACTTTTCTCCTCTTTTTGGTGTACTCTTATTAGTTATGTTTAGTTGCTTTGTTGAGGAGGGTGACAGAGGATATGTGGGCACCCTATTGCCAATTTCAATTAAGCTTTCTATTCTTAATTTACTGCTAAATCCTCCTTTATATCTTTGTTTCAATAGAAATTTTGTTGTGTTCTAGAATAGAGAATGTAGCCCATTACTTCTCCCTCCATATGTCACATCTTGACCTAACTTTTTTTGGTTTCATGATTTTGCTCACTTTGGAACTCTATTGGGGTGAGCTGATGATGGTGGTATATGGACTGGTCAAGCGAAAAGGGCTGAGATGTATCTGGGTTTATTGATTATAAAACAGGCTACTCTAGTGGGGTCTAGGGCAACACCAAGTCCTTTGAGTTTTAAGCAGTGGTTAGTAGTTTTTTGGGGAGTTATCTTGTTATGTAATTACCTAGGATTAGGGCTAAGCATAGTGGGGTCTCTAATCCCAGGTTGTACCTTAGCTTTAATGTCTTCAGCAGGGGTAAAGTTACTTTAGCTGCATATTTTAATATTAACCAAGGCGTATTACAGCACAGTTGAGTTTTAACCTTATTGGGTGAATGTTTTGCTAAAGCACACTTTACACTGTTCTTCTGTTAATTTGGGTTAATCATATGACCATGGTAGCTAGCATGAGATTTACCAACCCTTTTTATTATGATTTAGTCAAACTTTCATTTATTGCTCAATGTTAGTTACTGCTGTATCCCGTGGGGGTATGGTTATACAAGGTTGTCATGGGCTACTTTATACCCCTCCTTTAAACTTGGGTCAAATTTTAAGGGCATTATCATCAGGTTGTGATATGTGTAGGTCTAATAAAAATTAACAGTGAGACCAGGAAAACAAACCTTTGTGCCTGAGGTACTGATTAAAACCCATCTAAGCATTTTCTCAGTGCTTTGCTTTGGGTTAAGCTACACAAACTAATACATTTTTGACAAAATTTGAGTTTGTATACTATGTAAATATTACATTTTTTTGCATTTTTTTCTTTTTTTTTCAAAACATAAAAAAAGCTAACTAAGTTTTTGGTTTAAAAGATGGTGTACATCGAGTTTTTATAAATAAGCCCATGGTAGCTTCTATTATATCCTATAATAGTTTATAATAATTTATAATTTGTAGTAGTGAGTAGTAGCTTGGGCAGATGAGGTAAGCTTAGTTACTGTTTACATGCATCTAGTACCTATATCTCTGTGGTATTTAATATACCATGCTAAAGTCCTATCATCCCATTTGGGGATTTAATGGAAGCGATAAAATTTAGTAAGGAGGGTAGACGGGTTTAATGGTAAAAAAAAAATTATAAATTATTATAAATTATGAAATATGCTTGTATTCATACCTGGGCTCAAAGATCCGTTACAAGGTGTGTGTGTGTGTGTGTGTGTGCATAAACGCATGTCTATTGATATGTGTATATATATATATATATATATATATATATATATATATATATATATGTCCAACAATTATTGGTAAAAAGAATGATAATGAATGGATAGACAAAGATTCCTGATGGGGACATAGAGACAAGAATTGAAAAGTCATAACAGTTTAAGTGCTGAATTTCATTTATTTAAGTGTAAATAGTTGTGAATGAAGCTAGATTGACAGGATCAATTTATACTATTAAGGATGGGGATAGATTTAGGAACTGAACATATAATTTCATTGATATAGAAAATTTCTAGGGAAATTCCTCTTGTCAACATAGATCAGTACAATTACAGTTATATACTTGACTTGTCCAGAATTTCACAATCAATGTATGCTAAAAGCAATACTTCAATGCAGATCTCCTAGCCTTTGAGATTGTATCTTTCTCTGATAGTTGGTGGCACAGTGCCAAACAAATATGTCTTAGAAACTTGCTAGTTTTGTGACCCTAGGAAAGTTCCCTTAACCTATTTATCCCAATTTCCTAATCTGCAAAAGGAGCTAGTGAAGGAAATGGCAAATTATTGCACTATCTTTTTCAAGAAACCCCATATGGGGTTACAAAGAGTTAAATATCACTGAGTGATGCAACAACAGCTTTATTACATGAAAAATTATTTTAAAATTATCACATATACCTACATACATTACATATATGTATATTTACATATTGCATATATAAAAGTATTTTGTTGATACTATTCACGGCATTTGTAAATATGCAGTTTTTCAATTTATAAGAGAAATCATTTAGGAATGAAGTCCACTTTGAGGTGTTTCATTTTGGTATTGACAAGCTATAAAATAATACAATGTCAAGAAAATACTCCAGTTTACATTATTAACTTATGAGGTCTGAGCCATGTTGCAACCCAAGAATACACTTGACCAGGGGTCAAAAAACCTGGGTTCAAATCCTGAGTGAGTACCTAGTACAAAGAAAGCTCTTACTATAAAAAAAAAATTCTTAGTTAATTGACTCTGCCACACACTACCATTATATTTGGACAAATTGTTTCCCATTCCTAAAATCATGAATCAGATCTTGTTCAAGCTAGCTTTGGAAAAGACCTCAGGAATAATCAGTTCCAGCTCTATAATTTTACTAGTGAGTAAAGTGAAGAAGAAGGAAGTTAAGGTTAAGCACTATGGGGTTTAAATTTTCTCATTAACAAGTGATTATTTGATTTGAGGCTTACAAGGACTCTAAAATTTAAAGACTTCCTGAGGCTTATTAATTTAATAAGTAGCCTGAGCCTGTGTGGAATGGGAAGATTTAACTTACTTAATTTTTTATTAAAGTTTTTAATTTTCATAACAACTGAACAGATAATTTTTTCACATTGATCCTTGCATAGCCTTATGTTCCAAATTTTCCACTTCTTTTCCCCACACCCTCCCCTAGAATGCATGCAATCCAATATATGTTATACATGTTAAAATATATGTTAAATCCAACATATTTAAACATATTTATACAATTATCTTGCTGCAATGAGATCAAAATGGGAATCAAATGGGATCAAATGAAGAAAATGAAATCAAAAAGGAAAGAAAATGAGTAAGAAAATGAAAGGCAAGCAAATAACAAAGACTGAAGAGGTTATATTGTGATCAACACTTAATTCCCATAGTCCTCTTTCTAGGTATGGATGGCTCTCTTTATCACAAGATCATTGGAACTGGCCTCAAATTTCTCATTGTTGGAAAGAGTCATGTCCATCAGATCTGATCATCATATAATATTGCTGTTGCTGTGTACAATGATATCCTGGTTCTGCTCATTTTACTTAGCATCAGTTTATGCAAGTCTCTCCAGATCTCTCTAAAAGCATCCTTCTGATCATTTCTTATAAAATAATAATATTCCATAATATTTATATACAATAATTTATTCAGCCATTCCCCAAAGGATGGGCATCCACTCTGTTTTTAGTTTCTTGTCACTATGAAACATTTATGCACATGTCAACCCCTTTCTCTCCTTTAAGATCTCTTTGGGATATAGGCCCAGTAGAAATACTACTGGATCTAAGGATATGAAGATTTTGATTTTGAGGATAGTTCCAAATTGCTCTCCAGAATGGCTGGAGCCATTCCCAATTCTACCAACAGTGTTTTAGTGTCCCAGTTTTCCCATATACCTTCTTTCTTTATTTATTTTTTTCTAATAGCTTATATAGTATTGGAATCAATTCATTTTTGAATGTTTTGTAGACATCACATGTAAATCAATTTGGGCCTGGAGATTTTTTCTTAGGAAGTTGATTAAAATCTTGTTTAGTTTCTTTTTCTAAAATGAGATTATTTAAATAATTTATTTCCTCCTCTGTTAGTCTGGGCAGTTTATACTTTTGTAGATCTTCTTCCATGTTATTTAGAATAGATTATCAAATTTATTGGCATATAGTTGGGCAAAAAAGCTAATTATTGCTCTAATTTCCTCTTCATTGGTGGAAAATACTCCCTTTTCATTTTTGAGAATAACAATTTAATTTTTTTTCTTTTTTCTAATGAAATTAATTAAAGGTTTATCTATTTTGTTTTTTTCCATAAAACCAATTATTAGTTTTATTAATTTAATAGCTTTCTTATTTTCAATTTTATTAATCTCCCCTTTTATTTTCAGAATTTCAAATTTTATATTTAACTGAGGGTTTTTAATTTGGTCTTTTTCTAGCTTTTTTAGTTGCAAGCCCAATTTGTTGATCTTCTCTTTTTCTATTTTATGCAAGTGAGCATCAGGAGATAGAAATTTTCCCCAGAAATTTGGCTGCATCCCACAAATTTTGTCTCATTATTGTCATTATCTTGGATAAAGTTATTGATTGTATCTGAGATTTGTTGTTTCACCCATTCATACTTTAGTATTAGATTATTTAGTTTCCAATTAATTGTGGTTTATTTCCCCCTGGCCTTTTATTGCATGTAATTTTAATTGAATCATGATCTATACAATGTATTTATTATTTCTGACTTTATGTATTTGATTTTGAGGTTTTTATGTCCTAATATATGATCAATTTTTGTATAGATTCCATAAACCACTGAGAAAGTAAATTCCTTTTTGTCTTCATTCAATTTTCTCCAATCATCTATCATACCTACTCTTTCTAATATTCTGTTTACCTACTTAATTTCTTTTGTAGTTGAATTTATCTAGTTCTCAGAGAGGAAGACTGAGATCTCCAACTAATATAGTTTTGCTGTCTAATTCTTTTTGTAGCTCTCTCAACTTCTTCTCTAAGAATTTGGATGCTATACTACTTGGTACATATATGTTTAGTATTGATATTGCTTCATTACCTATGATATCCTTTAGCAAGATATTGTCTCTTATCTCTTTTAATTAGATCTATTTTTGCTTTTGATCTGAGATCTGGATAACTACCCCTGCTTTTTTTTTTTTTTTTTTATAAACTTCACCTTAATAGATTCTTCTCTAGCCTTTTATCTTCATTCTGTATGTATTACTCTGTTTTAAAGTTGTTTCTTATAAATAACATAGTGTAGGATTCTGGCTTTTAATCCAGTCTGCTATCTGCTTCCATTTTCTGGAAGAGTTCATCCCATTCCCATTCACAGTTAAAATAACTAAGTATTTCCTGCCATCTTATTTATCCCAAGTTATCCTTTTCTTTTTCTTTTCTCCTTCTCTCCTCCCCGATATTTTACTTCTGACCATCCCTTGACTCAAGTAGCCCTCCCACTTTAAATCCCCTCCCCCTTTCTTATCCCTTTCCTCTACTTTTCTTTTAATCTATTAGTCTCACTCTTTTCTGTCCCTTTTCCCCTCCCACTTCCCTATAAGGTAGACAAGTTTCTTTGTGAAACCAAGTATATCTGATATTTTCTCTTGGAGCCAAGTCTGAGCAGTGTAGATTCACCCAATATTCACACCCTTCCCTTACTCCCTCAGATATAATAGGCCTTCTTTGCCTCTTCATGAGATGCAACTTCCCTCATTTTACCTTCATTTTTCTTTTTCCAGTACAATGCCCTTTTCATGTCTAGTATGTTTTCTTGTTATAAGACTAAAATCAAATTATACTGTACTCTCTAAGTATACCCATAACAGAAATATCGTTCTCAAAAGTTCTTTGCTTTTAATTTTTTATGCTTCTCTTGATTTCTGTATTTGGAGATCTTTTTTTTTATTATTCTGTCTTTTCATCAGAAATAAATGAAACTCACTTATCATTAAATTTTCATCTTCTTACCTGAAAAATAATATTCAATTTAGTTGGGTAGCTTATTCTTGGCTGAAATTTAAGTTCCCTTGTCTTTCAGAATATCTTCTGGAAATGTGTTGTACTCCAAATATCCCTGGGTTCTGTCACTTCAAGTTTAAAGACTTAATTTGCTGCTGCTTTTAGAGAAGGTTGAAGAACGTCAGGAATAGCCATGTCTACTCTTCACCATCTTGGCTCTGCCTTCCCCACCCCTCTTTGAGAGTTAATTTTAGAATATACTAATTTTACTGTAACCTTTGGATGAATCAAATTTTCTCTTTTGTCTTTCTCCACTAAATTATTGACTGTATTTAACATTCTGATTAATCAATTATATAAAATTTGTGAATTGTAATACTGAGGTTGAATCCTTTAGTTTTTATTTTATCTACTTATTTGGATTTTGCTAAACATTGAAATAGTTGGAAGAAATATTTCAGGATAGTTAAAACATGTAGGAGACAGAGCCAAGATAGCAGAGAGTTGAAATGCCTTTGTCTGAGCTCTTCTTGGCTTGCCTCAGATCAACACCAGATTAATCCTCTGAACTTTTTGTAGAGTGACAGAACAGCTAATTACTTGTAGTACAACAGATTTTTAGCAGAATATATATTTTAGGAGAACTTTAGAGAAAATATGTTTCAATCAGGTTTAATAGAGGGGTAGGGCATCAGTTGTGCTGTAGGAAAGAGGTGGCCAAGCACAGTGTAGAAATCTACTAGGAGCTTATCTGTCAAAATACATTAGCATTGGCTAGTCTACCCTGGTTCAGAAGCTAGTGATATCAGCAAACTTGCTGGGAGACATCCTACAGAACTACAAAAGGCAAATAGTGAGTGTCTGAACCTCAGAACATGCCCACCTAGAATAAGAAGTAAATCAGCTGCACTGGCCCCAGGGAAGCATAAAGCAGCTGTCACCTGAAGAGGAAGCTTGGGACAATCTTTCCTTTGTGCTAAGAGCAGACTTAAACCTTTAAAAGGAGCGAAAAAAAAAGTCTGATCATAGATAGCTTTCATAGCTACAGGGAAGAAGATGCCTCAAACCAGAGGGCAAGGGCAAAACATCTCCAGATGAAGCCCTAAAGGGTGATATGAATTCTTCTCCATATCACAAGGTTCTCTTGGAAGAACTCAAAAAAGTTCTTAAAAGAGAATTAGAAGAAAAATGGGAAATGGAAATAAGAACTTTGCAGGAGAGTTTCAGAAAGGAAACAAATTATCTGAAGAAAACTTCTCAAAAAAAAAAAGAAATAGAAAAATAGGAAAAGCATATAATGTTTTACAACATAAATTAGATAAAATGGGAAAAGCACATAACTCCTTACAATATAGAATTGATGAAATGGGAAAAGAAACCAACTCGTTGAAAAAGAGAATTTATGAAAGAGAAAAAAATCCTATGAATAAAACAACTCATTTAAAAGTTCAATTGGCAAAAGGAGATAAAAAAGCTAACTGAAGAAAATAATTTAATAAAAATTATAATTGAACAATTGGAAGTGATTGACTCAATGAAGCATCAAGAATAAGTCAAACAAAAGAAAAAAATGAAGAAAATAGAAGAAAATATAAAATACCTGACTGAGAAAATAGATCTAGGAGAGACAGAATAAGAATTCAGACTTCCTGACAACCATGATGGGGGGGAGGGAGGAACCTAGACAGCATCTTTCAGGAAATCATCAAGGAAAACTTTCCTGATATCCTAGAATCAGAGGGTAAAAGAATTATTGAAAGAATACACCAAACACCTATTGAAAACTCTAAGGAATAGTGTAGCTAAATTTCAGAGTTATAAGGTCAAGGAGAAAATATTGCAAGTAGTCAGAAATAATTCAAATATTGAGGATCCACAAAGGATTACTTAAAACCTGACAGCTTCCACTTTAAAGGTTCAAAGACACTAGAATATGATATTCTGAAGGGCAAAGGAACTTGAATTGCAGCCAACAATAAATTATCCAGCAAAATTTAATGGAAAATGATAGACCTTCAATGAAACAGGTGAATTTCAACTATTTCTAATGAAAAGACAAGAACTGAACAGAAAATGTGATCTTCAAGTAGAGTAATCAAGACTAGAAGAAGGTAAAATGAAAAAAACACAAATGTTATTATAAAAGTTAAAAAGTTTATATTCCTATATAAAATATGTTTAACTGTTGAGAACTAACTGTATCTCTGTTATGTTATCTCTTAAAGGGTGTATGTAAAATTTGATTTTATTGTGATGAAATAAAAAAAGAAACTAGAGGTGGAAAGGGAATTGTACTAGAATGAGAGGAAAAGAGAAAGTAAAATGTGATCCATTACATCTCATGAAAGAGTAAAAAAGAGCTATTATAATTGAGAGGAAAAAGGGAGGCAAGTGAGCTTTGTGTGAACCTTACCCATCATATTTAGAGTAAAGAGATAATATCAGATATATTTAACTCACACACAAAAAAAAATAGAAAGAAGATAAGTAGAAGGGGAAGGAATAAGAAATAGAGAGAAGCTATAAAAGGAAAGGACTGTTTGAGGAAGGAGGTGGGCAGAAGAAAAGCACTAAGAAGGAGGAAAAGAGTAAAGAAAGTGAAAAGTATAACTTGGGGAAAATAAAATGGCATGAAATACAGAATTAGTAATTTTAATTGTGAATATGAATGGGATAAATTCTCTAAAGTGGAAGTGGATAGCAGCTCAATAAAAAGCCAGAATCCTACAATATGTTGTTTACAAGAAACACATTTAAAGCAGAGTGATACATTCAGAGTAAAGGTAAAAGGCTAGAGTATATTCTATTATCCTTCAGCTGAAGTAAGAAAAGGCGGGGTAGATGTCCTGATCTCAGATCAAGCAAAAGCAAAAATCTAATTAAAAGAGATAAGGAAAGAAACTACATTTTGCTATAGAATATCATAGATAATGAAGTAATGTCGGTACTAAATGTCTAAGCGCCAAGTGGTATAGTATCCAAATTCTTGAGGAGAATGTAAGAGAGCTGCAAGAAATATTAGACACCAAAACTATACTAGTAGGGGATCTCAATCTTGTTCTCTTGGAACTTGATAAATCAAATCATAAAATAAGAAAGAAGTTTAGAAAGTTAATAGAATTTTAGAAAAGTTAGAAATGATAGAGCTTTGAAGAAAATTGAGTGGAGAAAAGAGAATATGCTTTTTTTTTCTCAGCAGTATATGAAGCATACACAAAAGTGATCATTTATTAGGGCATAAAAACCTCAAAATCAAATGCAGAAAGGCAGAAATGATAAATGTATTTTTTTCAGATCATGATGCAATCAAAACTACATGACATAAAGGGCCAGAGGAAAATAAACCTAAAATTAATTGGAAACTATTAAGTTAATCCTAAAGAATTAGTGGGTGAAACAACAAATCGGAAAAAAATTCATTGAAAAAAAATTACAATAATGAGACAATATACCAAAATTTATGGGATGAAGCCAAAGTATGGAAAGTTTTATATCTCTAGATGTTTACTTGCATAAAATAGAGAAACAGATCAAAGAATTGAGTATTCAATTCAAAAATCTAGAAAAAAAAAGCAAACAACAAATTAAAACCTCCCAATTAAATACCACATTTGAAATTCTGAAAACAAAAAGGGAAATTAATAAAATTGAAGGTAAGAAAACTATTGAACTAATAAACAAAACTTAGAATTAAAAAACAATTAAACAAATTTGAAATTCTGAAAATAAAAGATTAATGAAATTGAATATAACAAAACTATTGAGCTAATAAGCAAAATTAAGAGTTGGTATTTTGGGAAAAAACACAACAGATAACATTTTATTTAATTTGATTAGAAAAATAAAGAAAATCAAATTGTTAGTATCAAAAATGAAAAGGGTAAACTTTCTATCAATGAAGAGGAAATTAGAGGATTAGTTAGGAACTATTTTGCCCAAATATATGAAAATAAATCTGATAATCTAAGTAAAATGGATGAATATTTATAAAAATATAGATTGCTCAGGTGAACAGAAGAGGAAATAAATTACTTAGTCACATTAGAAAAAGAAATTGAATAAGCTATTAATTCCTTGATGGTTATTTAAACATGCAAGTAAGTAAAAAAGAGATGAATGAGAAGGAGATGAAAACAATATAATTCTCAACAGTATGATGGAAAATAATGAGAAATAATTGACTGAATTCATCTTTCAAGACTTCTCAGGTAGTATCCATTATGAATTTTGCTGTTTGATACTTTATTTCCCAATATAGAACCATTCTCATTGGTAATATCCTGATCATTGTATTGGTTATTTAGGACTCTGCTCTTCACATCATTATGCATTTTTTCTTAGTCAGCTTGTCTATGTTGTTCATCACATGAATAATCATTGTTGTTCTCAAGGTGTTAGAAACCTGTTTTCAGGGAAAAAAACAAAAAAACAAAAAACAACAACAACAATAAAACTATCTCTCATGGTGAATGCATGTCCCTGGTTTAATTTCTTACCTGGTCTGTGTCTATTGAGCTTTTGCTCTTCATAATCATAGCTTTTGAAAAGTATATCACTGTCTACTACCCCACTCATTACACCACCATTATGAGTAAACTGATTTTTGTCCTTCTGGCTGTTGGAGAAGGGAGAATCTCTCAACTTTGCTTCACCATTGATACTGCTCTGATGTTTCAATTATCTTTCTGTGGCCCTAACCAATTTTAATCATTTTTTATTGTGAAATATTTCTTGGTTGCTTCTCTCTTCTGCCTCATCATGAACAAACAATATCATGGCAGTTTCTACTGATGTCTTCTTCTTAACTTAGAGTTAAGTTCTGAATTTCATACTGAACGTTGGATTTTACTGCTTTGTTATTTCTGGCTTCATGGGAATCTAGATGAGAGAGGGGAAGAAAAGAGTGTTCTCTTCCTTCTTCTTCCACCTGATTGTAGTAATCTTTTACTGTATTATATGTTATGCCTCTGTCAGCCCCATCTCAATATAGTGACTGTGTAATATGCAGCAATTATCCCCACTTGAAACTCTCATCTAGACTTTGAGTACAAGGATGTATGGAATCATTCAGAAAAATATATCTGTTCAGTAAATAGAGGCTCAAAGATTTATCGTTTCTGGATAGTTTGTTTTAGGCAAGTGAGTTTTTATAAAAATGGAAAGTAAGTAAGTAAGACTTCAATTTTCTAATATTCTAAATATTTTTTCTTGCAGTAAAATCTCAGAGTAGAAATTCTTCTAGAGTAGAAACAATAAGTTATTCTTTTACTCAAATTTATGCAATGTAAAATTTCCCAGGTCAGTTGAACATGGCAATATGAATATAATGGGTCTCCATATGACTTCAAGTTTTTGCTAGCCCATAATGGGCATATGTGTGTGTATATGTGTGTGTATAGGTAGAATGCTGTGGAAATAGAGCAAAAACCTTCATCAGTAGGATAGCTCTGGAGCCCTGATTATAGCAGAAGAAAGATTCTAAGCAGCATTATGAAAATCCTTGTTCAACTGCATCCCAATTACTTTTTAATTTAACATATTTATATATAATAATCACCCTTCCTCTTTTTCTGTAAAATTTTATTCAGCTTTCCATTTTATATTTCAGGTGAATGTAAAGTTCATGGGACACTTACACTCCCATCCCTTACTCCATTTTTAATGATATTAATCTAGTGCATCTCTATTATGTGATAGTGCTTTCCTTCTACTTCCTTTTCCTTTTCTCCTTATTGGAGGACATTTAATCCTTCCCTTTGCTTTTCCTAAAATAAACTCAACCTCAAATGGTCTATCTGTCTTATTTACATTTTCTTTGACTTTTGAAGGTACTGAAATTACAAAAAGGTGTTTCTTATGCCTCTAATAAAATATAAACAATACATCTTTCCATATTCCCTTTCGAATAATTAAGTATACTCTCTGTTTTACTTGATGCCTAAAGTTTCAATTCAAAATATGAATTCAGTTGTGCCATTTTGATCAGGAATGTTTGGAAATGATCAATTTCATTAAAAAGAGCATTTTCTCCATTATCAGAATTATCCTTAGTTTTTTTTAGGTTAAACTTGACTGTAAGCTTTCATCTTTTGGCTTTTGAAATATCATATGTTCTTCTTTTCTTAATATTGGCCTTGCAAAATTTTGTGTGATTCAGATTTCCTTGTCACTGGACTTCTTTGCTTATGAATGCTGGTATTTTTTCTTTGACCTAGAAAATCTGCACTTTGGCTACAATATTCCTATGAGTTTTCATTTGGGGATTTCATTTAAGCAATAACAGGGTAACTGATAGATTCAATTTTTATTTTGTCCTTTGATTCTTAGAAATATGGCCAGTTTATAATTTGTAGTTTCTGACCTTTTTTGCTCATGAGTTTTAGGCAGATTTTTTTCTCCTCCTCATCCCGCTCCTTCCTTTTTGTATTTACATATATATATATATTATTTATGTATTTATATATATATTATATATTTATATTATATTATATATATATAATTTATATTTATTATATATTATATATATATATTATATTTATATATATATATATATTTGTTTATTTCCCTACTGTGTCATTGTTGGAAACTTTATGTAATTTTTAAGTTGTGTCCAACTCTTCCTGAAAATTTTTTTTTGGAAGAGATAGTGAAGTGGCTTGCCATTTACTTCTCCAGCTTATTTTAAAGATGAAGAAACTGAGGCAGAGATAAATGATGTGTTTGGGGTAAAACAGCTAATAAATATCTGAGGACAGATTCACTCTAGAGTTGCCTCTCTATTCAGTATACTGCCCATTCATGAATGGGTTATATATATAGCCCATTCATGGAGAAGAGGTCACTACTTTGGCCTATTCTAATTCTTTTTTTTTTTTATTATATATATATTTTATAATATTATCCCTTGTATTCATTTTTCCAAATTGCCCCCCCTCCCTCTATTCCCTCCCCCCGACGACAGGCAATACCATACATTTTACATGTGTTACAATATAGTCTAAGTACAATACATGTGTGTGAATATCATTTTCTTGTTGCACAATAAACATTAGAATCCGAAGGTACATGCAACCTGGGCAGACAGATATTAGTGCTAACAATTTACATTCGCTTCCCAGTGTTCCTTCTCTGGGTATAGTTATTTCTGTCCATCATTGATCAACTGGAAGTGAGTTGGATCTTCTTTATGTTGAAGATTTCCACTTCCATCAGAATACATCCTCATACAGTATTGTTGTTGAAGTATACAGTGATCTTCTGGTTCTGCTCATTTCACTCAGCATCAGTTGATTTAAGTCTCTCCAACCCTCTCTGTATTCCTCCTGCTGGTCATTTCTTACAGAGCAATAATATTCCATAACCTTCATATACCACAATTTACCCAACCATTCTCCAACTGATGGACATCCATTCATCTTCCAGTTTCTAGCTACAACAAAAAGAGCTGCCACAAACATTTTGGCACATATATGTTTCTTTCCGCTCTTTAGTATTTCTTTGGGATATAATCCCAGTAGTAGCGCTGCTGGGTCAAAGGGTATGCACAGTTTGATAACTTTTTGGGCATAATTCCAGATTGCTCTCCAGAATGGCTGGATTCTTTCACAACTCCACCAGCAATGTATTAGTGTCCCAATTTCCCCACATCCCCTCCAACATTTATCATTATTTGTTCCTGTCATCTTAGCCAATCTGACAGGTGTGTAGTGGTATCTCAGAGTGGTCTTAATTTGCATTTCTCTGATCAGTAGTGATTTGGAACACTCTTTCATGTGAGTGGATATAGTTTCAATTTCTTCCTCTGAGAATTGTCTGTTCATATCCTTTGACCATTTATCAATTGGAGAATGGTTCGGTTTCTTATAAATTATGGTCAGTTCTCTATATATTTTGGAAATGAGACCTTTGTCAGAACCTTTGTTTTTAAAAATATTTTCCCAATTTGTTACTTCCCTTCTAATCTTGTTTGCATTAGTATTATTTGTACAGAAACTTTTTAGTTTGATGTAATCAAAATCTTCTATTTTGTGATCAATAATGATCTCTAGTTCTCCTCTGGTCATAAATTCCTTCCTCCTCCACAAGTCTGAGAGGTAGATTATCCTCTGTTCCTCTAATCTATTTATTATCTCCCTCTTTATGCCTAAATCATGGACCCATTTTGATCTTATCTTGGTATATGGTGTTAAGTGTGGATCCATATCTAATTTCTGCCATACTAATTTCCAGTTTTCCCAACAGTTTTTTCCGAATAATGAATTTTTATCCCTAATGTTGGAATCTTTGGGTTTGTCAAAGATTAGATTGCTATAGATGTACCCTTTTTTGTCCTTTGTATCTAATCTGTTCCACTGATCTACCGGTCTTTTTCTTAGCCAATACCAAATGGTTTTGGTGACTGCTGCTATATAATATAGCTTTAGATCAGGTACACTTAGACCACCTTCCTCTGAGTTTTTTTTCATTAGTTCCCTTGCAATTCTTGACCTTTTATTCTTCCATATGAATTTTGTTGTTATTTTTTCTAGGTCATTAAAATAGTTTCTTGGGAGTCTGATTGGTATAGCACTAAATAAATAGATTAGTTTGGGGAGTATTGTCATCTTTATTATATTCGCTCGGCCTATCCAAGAGCACTGAATGTCTTTCCAATTATTTAAATCTGATTTTATTTTTGTGGCAAGTGTTTTGTAATTTTTCTCATATAATTCCTGACTTTTCTTTGGTAGATGGATTCCCAAATATTTTATACTCTCAACATTTGTTTGGAATGGAATTTCTCTTTGTATCTCTTGCTGTTGCATTTTGTTAGTGATATATAAAAATGCCGAGGATTTATGTGGATTTATTTTGTATCCTGCCACTTTGCTGAAATTTTGAATTATTTCTAGTAGCTTTTTAGCAGAGTCTTTGGGGTTCTCTAAGTATACCATCATGTCATCTGCAAAAAGTGATAGTTTAATTTCCTCATTTCCTACTCTAATTCCTTGAATCTCTTTCTCGGCTCTTATTGCCGAGGCTAGCGTTTCTAGTACTATATTGAATAGTAATGGTGATAGTGGGCAACCTTGTTTCACTCCTGATCTTACTGGGAAAGGTTGCAGTTTATTTCTATTGCATATTATGCTTACTGACGGTCTTAAATATATACTCCTGATTATTCTAAGGAATAATCCATTTATTCCTATACTCTCAAGAGTTTTTAGTAGGAATGGATGTTGGATTTTGTCAAATGCTTTTTCTGCATCTATTGAGATGATCATATGGTTCTTATTAATTTGATTATTAATATGGTCAATTATATTAATAGTTTTCCTAATATTAAACCAGCCCTGCATTCCTGGAATAAATCCTACTTGGTCATAGTGTATTATCTTGGAGATGATTTTCTGAAGTCTTTTTGCTAATATCTTATTTAAGATTTTAGCATCAATATTCATTAAGGAGATTGGTCTATAATTTTCTTTCTCAGTTTTCGATCTACCAGGTTTAGGTATCAGTACCATGTCTGTGTCATAAAAGGAATTTGGTAGGACTCCTTCATCCCCTATTTTTTCAAATAATTTATATAACATTGGGGCTAATTGTTCTTTAAATGTTTGGTAGAATTCACATGTGAATCCATCTGGCCCTGGGGATTTTTTCCTGGGGAGTTGATTAATAGCTTGTTCTATTTCTTTTTCTGAAATGGGACTATTTAAGCAATTTATCTCCTCCTCTGTTAATCTAGGGAGCCTATATTTTTGGAGGAAGTCATCCATTTCACTTAAGTTATCAAATTTATTGGCATAAAGTTGGGCAAAGTAACTCCTTATTATTTCTCTAATTTCCTCTTCATTGGTGGAAAGATCCCCCTTTTCATTTGTAAGACTATCAATTTGATTTTCCTCTTTCTTTTTTTTGATCAAATTTACCAAAGGTTTATCTATTTTATTGGCTTTTTCATAAAACCAACTCTTGGTTTTATTTATTAATTCAATAGTTTTTTTACTTTCAATTTTATTGATTTCTCCTTTTAATTTTTGTATTTCGAGTTTAATTTTTGGTTGGGGGTTTATAATTTGGTCTTTTTCTAGCCTTTTAAGTTGTAAGCCCAATTCGTTAATCTTCTCTTTCTCAATTTTCTTCAAATAAGCCTCTAAAGATATAAAATTTCCCCTTATTACTGCTTTAGCTGCATCCCAAAGATTTTGATATGATGTCTCATCATTATCATTATCTTGGGTGAAATTATTAATTGTTTCTATAATTTGCTCTTTCACCCAGTCATTCTTTAAGATGAGATTATTCAGTTTCCAATTACTTTTTGGTCTATTTACCCCTAACTTTTTACTGAATGTAGCTTTTATTGCATTGTGATCTGAGAAGAAGGCATTTATTATTTCTGCCTTCCTACATTTAATTTTGAGATCTTTATGTCCTAGTATATGGTCAATTTTTGTATAGGATCCATGAACTGCTGAGAAGAAAGTATATTCCTTCCTATTGCCATTCAGTTTTCTCCAAAGGTCTATCATACCTAGTTTTTCTAATGTTCTATTTACTTTTTTAATTTCTTTCTTGTTTGTTTTGTGGTTTGATTTGTCTAAATCTGAGAGTGCAAGGTTGAGATCTCCCACTATTATAGTTTTACTGTCTATTTCTTCTTGCAGTTCTCCTAACTTTTCCTTTAGAAAGTTAGATGCTATACCACTTGGTGCATATATGTTTAGTATTGATATGGCTTCATTATTTATGCTACCTTTCAGCAGGATATAGTTTCCTTCCTTATCTTTTTTAAGGAGATCTACTTCTGCTTTTGCTTGATCTGAGATAAGGATAGCTACCCCTGCTTTTTTGGCTTTACCTGAAGCATAATAGGCTCTGTTCCAACCTTTTACCTTTACTCTGTATGTATCTCCCTGCTTTAAGTGTGTTTCCTGTAGACAACATATTGTAGGGTTCTGCTTTTTGATCCAATCTACTATCCGTCTCCGTTTGATGGGATCGTTCATCCCATTTACATTTACAGTTAAAATTACTAATTCTGTATTTCCTGCCATCATATTATCCCCAGCTTATGCTTTTTTCCCTTGACCCCCCTGATCCCCCTCCCCGATATTTAATTTACAGACCCCCCTTGTGCCGCACAACCCTCCCTCTTTTTTTTTGGATCCCTCCCCCCTCCCTCCAAGTCCCTTCACTTATTCTCCTTTTCCTTTTCCCTTTTCCTCTCCCCCCTTTTAATGAGGTGAGAGAAAATTCTCTGAAAAACAAATATGTTAATTATTTACTCTTTGAGCCTCTTCTGATGAGAGTAAGATTCACACAATGATTCTCCCCCTCACTAAGTTCCCTCAGATATGGTGTATTTTCTATGTCTCTTCCTGGGATGTAGTTTCCCTCTTTTTATCACTCCTTCCCCTTTTTCTGAACCGACCTCCTTCCCTTTACTACACCCCCCTTTTTTTCTTTTATATCAGTAAAATCAAATTATCCTTGAGTATTTTTTATATACCCACAACAGAGTTACAGTTCTCAAGGGTTCTGTGTACCTTTTTCTGTTTCTCTTCAGTCTTGTGGATGTAGATCAAATTTTTTGTTTAAGTCTGGTTTTTTTCTTAGAAACATATAGAATTCCTCTGTTTCATTGAATGACCATCTTCTTCCATGGAAAAAGATGCTAAACTTAGCTGGGTAGTTCATTCTTGGTTGCAGTCCTTGATCTTTTGCCTTTCAGAATATCAGGTTCCAGGCCCTTCTATCTTTTAATGTGGAGGCAGCCAGATCTTGGGTGACCCTTATTGTGGCACCTTGGTATTTAAATTGTTTTTTTCTAGCTGCTTGCAGGATTTTCTCCTTTGTGTGGTAATTCTGCAGCTTAGCCACAATATTCCGTGGTGTTCTTTTTTTAGGGTCTATTTCAGAAGGAGTTCGATGAATTCTTTCCACATCTACTTTCCCTTCTGTTTCTATTATCTCTGGACAGTTCTCTTTGATAATTTCCTGTAAAATAGAATCTAGGCTCTTTTTTTGGTCATAGTTTTCGGGAAGTCCAATAATCCGCAGATTATCTCTCCTAGATCTATTTTCCAGGTCTATAGATTTTCCCAGTAAGTATTTGACGTTGTTCTCCAGCTTCTCATTTTTTTTGTTTTGTTTGACTGATTCTTGGGTTCTCTGTGAATCATTCATTTCTATTTGTTCCATCCTGACTTTTAAGGAGTTATTTTCTTCTTTCACAGTTTTTAGTTCTTTTTGTAAATGCCCAATTTCGTTTTTAAATGAGTTATTTTGCTCTATTGAATTTTTTTCCATTTCCCTAATTTTTTTTTTTTGAGAATTATTTTCTTTTTCCAATTCAGAAATTCTATTTTCTTGAGACTTTTTTATCTTTTCCAATTCAGAAATCCTACTTTCCTGTGTTTTTTTAACCTTTTCTAATTCACTAATTTTGTTTCCCTGCATCTCCTGTGAATTCTTTATTTTTTCCAACTCCAATTTCAGGACATTGTTATTCTCTATCATAACTTCTCTTTCCTTTCCCCATTTTTCTTCGATCTCCCTCAATTTTTTAAGAGCTTCTTCTAGGAGAGAGTTATGTGATGGGGGGCAGGAATCGTTCCCCTTTAGGTTGTTATCTTCTGAATCTTTGCTGTTAACTTCCTCGGGGTTGGATACCCGCTCTTTCTCTGTATAGAAGGAATCTATAGTTTTTCTAGCTTTTTTGCTCATACTTAAAAAAAATCTTTTGGGGTCTGTCCCTGGGGTAGGAAATTATTTACTTCTTTACCAGCTTCCTCCCAGACCGGATGGATGCAGCGGCCCCCCGCGCCCGAGCTAAGAGAGAGCTCTGGGAGAGAGTTCCCACCCCCTCCCTGAAAGTGCCCCAGAGGTGATTAGCACTGCTGTGCTTCGAGGGCGTAGAATAGTGAAGACAGCAGGAAGCCCAGCGTATGTGTCCGGGTGGGGAGTGGATGTCTGCAGCAGGTGACGTGAGAAGCCCCTGTGCTCAAACTGGAAGTGTCTGCCAGAAACCGCGGTCCCTAGTTCAAAGGTTCCGCTTCTCTGGGACTTCCTGGAGCTGAGTTCCACTCCCTCCAGCTAAGCTAGGCAGTGTGTGTTGCCTTGGGCCGTATCCACCCACTTGTCAGTCTCTTAACTATTCTCAGGAGGGAGCTGAGGCCACACCCCCTGGTGCCGATTCTCTGCTGAGTCACCCCCAGGGTGGGGGGGGGGGAATCTAATCTGAGTTTTAAAATATTTTGGCTTTCTCTTCTAAACTGCTAAATAATTAGCAGAGAAGAGCTAACAGCCTGTGCCAGATTCCTTTAACTCAGTGGCTTCTCTGATCCCAGAGCCCCTCCCAGCGCAATGGGCGCAGTGTGCCCCTACCCCACCGTCTGTGCTGGTCTTTCTTATTCCTCCCCTGAGAACTGACCTTTCCTGTTGAAACTCCAGATTCTCTTCAGCTGGTAAGTCGTGCTTCCAGTCCTTGTGGTATCTATCAGTCCTGAGCTAATTTTGAGACTTAATTTATCTAATTGGTTGTGAGGGAGTGAGGACGTTCACTGAGTCGTGTGTTTCTTCTCCGCCATCTTGGCTCCGCCCCCAAGAAGCCGGCCTATTCTAATTCTTATGACTTTTAGGGTTTTGATGATATTTTCTACCATAATTATAAATTTGAAATTCTCCTTGAAATTTTTCCTTCTTAGTTATTCCATTGTTTTCACTTTTAAGTCCTTTTGTAATCTTGTGGATAGGATATCTTATTTTGTTTTCTCAAAGGCTTTGTTTGTTTTGAGTTTGCTTGAGTTTGTTTATGAGTTTGTCATGAGGCTGCATTTTTTTTTCAAGGTTTACCCCCAGACATCTCTCAAATCAAGGAATTTCCTCATGATATTTGCAAATTTTATTTAATTACTTCATCAACCTTGATATAAGGACTGAGGGTGCGATAGGGTCAAATATTAGACTTAAAGATTAAATCAGATTTAATAGTCAGAACAGGACCTATAGTCTCCTGAGCATGATAGCCAATTATTATGATCCTACTTTCAAAAGGCTATAGTGATGTTTTAGTCTAGTTTAGATGATCTGTCTAGAGGCTTGGTCTTTCCAAAGGCCACCAGGACTTTTGCTGCATTAGGCTTTAGTTGTATTTATTCCTCCATTGTGGTTTTCTGGATTTTATGAGCATTCAAGTTTGGCTTTATTACTGCTCTTCCTGGTAGTCACTGGTACAGAAGAAGCAGAATTTGGCTCTCATAAGGGCATAATAGCCATTGATTACAAACCTACACATGCTACACAATAGAAGAACAACAAAAAAAAATTGCTATATACTGCTTACCCTCATGGAACTTATGTTTTCCCAAATTATCAAGTTTCATATGACAATATCTAAATGTATAATGACAAAAGTCAAAATCAATGAACAATATCTATAGAGAAAATTAAATATAAGACCATTAAATAGAAAAGTACATCTCTAAATGTGGAAATCATTGGATGAAGAAAGGTCATTTCTAAAAGTAGGAAGACTTAGATCTAAATATCCAGCCTCTGCTGCACAAATAACCTCATTAGTCTTCAGTCCAGTGATACTTTTTCTGTAATTAATCCTTTTGGGATGCTTTGTTCTTAAGTACCTTAATGGCTACCTGCAATATTTCAAGGGCTTATCAGCAATATAATGGTAATCTTATACTACTACAAGGTAACAGTTTCTTAGGTTAATTGTCCATGACCATGTGGAAGAATACATAATTGACATAAAATTTAGTATTTCTTTGTGACAAAATATATATTGAAGTAGAGTATTGCAAATCCAAATGCAAATGAAGTGATTGATAGGCAAAGTATTGTAATTATCGCTTTCTAAAATAATTTTTGACAAATGAAAAGTTGAGTAAAAGATACTGAATGCAGAAGACCAATGAATAGTTTGGGTATAATATAGGGTCACCACAAAGAGAAATGATGGAACTGAAGAGAAATGGTGAAAGGAATGGAAAAGACAAAATACCTCAGGTACTTAAAATGTGAGATATAGCCAATAATCTAGCTCAGAGTATGTAAAAGCTAAAATACAAAATGAATAGATGCACAAACTTAGAGTTTTGGGCAGCAAATCAGAACTTAAGAAGAATAAGCAGAGGTATTCTTGTTACCTGGTTACTATCACTTATAAGAATTTGAGAAAAGAACACATAGGTGGTTGCATTGTGTAACCAATTGATGGAAGAGAGAATTGTTAACAGATAAAGTGCTATGTGAATGCTACATATTGAAATAAGAAAAAAAGAAATAAGTAAGGGAAGGAAGACTCTACTTGGAGTCTAAAGACAGGGAAAAAATCATGTCTCTTTCAGTCACTTCCTATATGACTTTGTTACTGAAGCACCATTGGGTGAACATTTCCTTTGCTGTTGAATGAGAAGTTTTGACTAGAAGATAGCTGAAATTTCTTCCAGCTCTCAATCTAGGATCCTATGGTTTTAAGAGGAACATATGCAATTGATTGAGCCAATATAATGAGTATTAATTGGAAAACTTGAAAATAATTGGGGTTATGACAAATTATATTATTTAAATTAAATTTTATATAAGATTGATTCAAGGGTAGCAGAGTGCCTTGTCAAGTGCAGATTTAGATGTAGATTCCTGAAACAAGAAAAATGTTTATTTTTTGAATTCAGTATCTATGACAAAATGGAAAGAAAGTGAATTAGTAATTTATTTTGTTTTTGAAGTGGATTAGAGAGCATGGATGCTTTGCTCAAAGTCACACAGAAAATAAATAGCACATTTTTGATTTGAAATCAGGTTCTTTGACTCAAAATATAAGACTACATTCTTCCCAACATGCTTTCTTCAGTAGATGATAGAGTAACAAAAATTAATTGAGTTTGGTAGTACAAACTATATCCTTTCTATCCTTTACATTTGCATTGAATTATAGATTTACTTTTGCTAAAGATTTTAGAGAATGTTAAGTCCAAATCTCTCCCCCTCATTTTATAAAGAGGTATCTAGGGCTCAGAGACACCATGATCACATAGCTTCCAAGTATCAGCCACAATATTAACATTTGACTAAAACACTGACATGTAAAAGCTAAAAAGTCTCTTCCCCTTAAAAATAGATAAATTCAAATTCTTGGAAATAAATGAAAACTTAAGGCTAATTATAGTGGGTATTCTACAGCCAAGTTAAGATCACTGATGCCCAGAGAAGATAAGCTATATAGGGTATAGTTTTTGTGTTATGAATTAAGCAATAACCTTAACAGATAAAGAAGCTTTCAATAAACCCTGAACCATCTTGGTAATGATAATGTACTTTGTGTAAGAGAAGAACTAGAACCCGAGTAGTCTGAATAGCTGTAGGAGAAAATAGATAGTTTTTTATAATTTCAAAAATCTTTTCAAAAAATTCCTATACTAGGAAATAAAAAAGGTTGTTCTCGACAAGACCTATGTTTACTTTTTTGGGTCTAGCCCTGTGATTTCATTGAAGGTGGGCATTTTATACTCAAGGTAAAAAAGCGCTTTCCACTTTCATTCAGGCAACTGGCATTTAACTTTTTAGTCCTAAAGTGTTGCCTCAGACAGTGAGAGGCAAAGAGATTTGTCTGTAGTAACATAGCTCTGATGTATTACAGTCAGAACTTGAATGGATTTCTTCCTAATTCTAAGGCTGATCATGTGGATCAAGTATCATATTATATTTCAAGATAAATCTTATTCAATCTATTAGTAAAATGAAGCCAAAAGATAGTAAACAGTTAACTTGTGTGTGTTTCTATAAGGAAATTCCAATATTAAATATAAGTTTTATGGTGAACAGTCAAGCTGACAGAAAAATATTTGAAGTTTTATTTATGGACAAAAAGTGTATGTAAGGATTGCATTGTTCCAAAGTTTTTCCATGTCCTTCCCTTCCCCCCAAATGTGACTTGTAAGAAACTGTAGTGGGACGTATACCCTAAATAAGATTAAGTAAAATATGTTAGAAAGGCAAAAAATGGGTGATAGATATAAATCAACAATTTATCAGAAATTAGAAACAGAAAAATCATAGGAAAAGAGGTTTAATATTTTGAATAGTTTAAGGGGTAGCTAGGTAGTATAGTGGATATAACACTGGTCCTGGAGTTAGAAAACATTGCTTTAAAATCTAGCCTCAGATACAGTTCACTAAATGTGTGAGCTTGAGCAAGACACTTCATCCTAATTGTTCCCAAATATATATATATATATATATATATATATATATATATATATATATATATATATATATATATATATATATATATATGAATATATAATATATTTATAATCAATACTTCAATGATTATTTGGCAGTTATGTTCATGATTAAATTTATCCAGTAACATTATATGATTTCAAAATAAATATGAAAACATTGATTTGAATTTTTTTGGAATGAAATGTTTAAAAGACATTTTGTCAATGCCTTTGTGATGACACTTATTCCCAATTTTTGATAGTAGTCCCCCATGTCTTTTGTGGAAGATGGAGCTTTCAGTGTTTCTTCTCCAGAACCTTTGGAGGTGGAGGAAAGCCTCTATTTAAAGCTCCATTTTTTTCTCTACCATAACAAACGTATTTTTCTAATTAATTAATTGTAAAGATTTTGGAATCCTTTATGCCCTAACCTTCTTGATCATTTGGGAGATTGGAAGACTATTTTAGAGTGTCATAAAGTAAGTCATAGATTTGGAACTGCAAGAGATCTTAGAGGTCATTGATTCCCACTACCTCATATTACAGATAAGGGATTAAGGCACAGAGAGTAAATGATTTCCAGAATGTGTGAAAGTCTAGCTTTCTCAGATTTTCTTCAGGAATATTTTGATTAAAAAAAGATTGAAAAAATTTGAATACACAAAGATTCCTGATGGAGCCATAGGGACCAAAATTGAAAAGTGATAACATTTTATGCACTCAAGTTAATATGCTGAATTGTAAATTGGTACCAAAAAAAAGATGGATCGCTTATATTGATTTTTAATATTTGACCTAAGATGAGGCCTGAACTTGAGATTTAATTGGTTTAAAGAATTTTCAGTGAGATAAACTCCCTCTAACAATGTTGATCAATAGCTTCTCTGTAATCTGTAATCTGAGGAAATTACCTGATTAAGATAGAAGAAATCACAGGATCACAGAATCATCTCAATTAAAAATAGGAAGGTAACTCAGAGGTGAAATTAACGCAGCCTCTTCTTTTTGTAGTTGTTGAGACAAAGACCCAGAGAAATTAAGTGATTCACCAAGGTGCCACCAATGCCTTGCCAATCTAACCAAGATTCAAATAAAAAAAATAAATTGTTGTCTTGCCCTTGTGTAAAACCATGCTGTCAATTCAAATGGAATGAACATATATTTCAGCTGTTTCATGTTTAGGAGAAATATATTAGTTGTCTAGCTGAAACCCCCCCACTGTACTCCAATTTCAAATTCCAATTCAATGCTAGGCAGATAGCAAGCACCATAAATGCTTGGTGATTGATATTTGTATAAGAGGAGCCTCTGATTCCATCTATCCTGGAAAGCATCATTAGACTTATTGGTTTATAAGTTTATCTTACTTGAAATAAGTTATTTTAACTTTTCATTTTCAAAATATATTCATAGTTTTTAATATTCACCTTTGAAAATTTATTTTTCTAAATTTTTTCTCCCTTCATCACCTGTTCATATGCTTTGACCATTTATTATTTGGAGAATGGCTTGTATTCTGCTAAATTTTAGTTAATTCTCTATATGCTTTAGAAATGAGGCATTTATCAGAATCTTTGGATTAAACATTTTCCCCCAGTTTTCTACTTCCCTTTCTAATTTTGTCTAAATCTCTTTTACTTATACAAAATTTTAAAACTTAATATAATCAAAATTATCCATTTTGCATTTCATAACGTACTCTGGTTCTTCTTTGATCACAAATTCCTTCCTTCACAGTTCTTAGAGGTAGAATATTTTTTTTTGTTTTTCTAATTTGTTTACAATATCACTCTTTATATCTAAATCATGAGCCCATTTAGGCCTTATCTTGATATATAGGGTATTAGTTATTGGTCAATGCCTCGTTTCTGCTATGCTGATTACATTAATTTTTTTTTTACTGGATAATATTCAAATTTAAAATTCTTAAAAATTATAGTGCAACTTAGATCATTACTATATTCTGTCCATAGAGTGAAATTTAAAATTATGCTTTTTTTTTCATTACATTCAGGAATGTGGGAGAGAGAACCAGATAATTTTGTGACTATTTCAGCTGTGCTATGAAGAAAACAAGGGACAAAGTAGGAAAAATATAATCTCAACAGGATGTTATTGAATAATCAGACACAGGTAACTGAGTTCATCCTTCAAGGTTTCTCAGATAGTGTCCCACTAAGGATTTTGCTCTTTGGCACTTTCTTTTCCTTATATACAGCTGCTCTCACTGGGAATGTTATGATCATTGTGTTGGTCACTTGGTGCTCTACTCTTCACACCCCTATGTATTTTTTCCTAGTCAACTTGTCTATGTTAGACATCATGTGCACAACCTCTGTTCTTCCCAAGGTGTTAGAAACCCTATTTTCAGGAAAGAAGACTATCTCTTATGGTGGATGTATGACCCAAGTATACTTCCTCTCCTGGTCTGTATCTGGTGAGCTCTTGCTCTTCACAGCCATGGCTTATGACAGATATGTGGCCATCTGCCATCCTCTGCACTATAGCACCATGATGAGTAAGAAGATCTGTGTCCTTCTGGCATTTGGGGTATGGAGCATCTGTGGAGTTAACACTACCATCAATACTGGACTTATGATTCGATTATCTTTCTGTGGCCCCAACATCATTAATCAATTCTTCTGTGAAATCCCTCCTGTATTGCTTCTCTCTTGCACCTCAACATATCTGAACGATATTATGACAGTCCTTGCTGATGTCTTCTTCTCAGTTCTGAATTTCCTGCTGACAATTGTGTCTTATTGTTTCATCATCTCCAACATTCTGAAAATCCGGACCAGAGAAGGGAAGAAAAGAGCATTCTCTACCTGTTCCTCCCACCTGATTGTGGTCACCATGTATTATTGCACTGTGTTTTATGCCTATATCAGTCCCATCTCTAGCTATTCTCCTGAAAGTGGGAAATTAGTGGCCGTGTTGTACACAGCAGTTAGCCCTACCTTAAATCCTCTCATCTACACTTTGAGGAACAAGGATGTTATAGAAGCCTTGAGAAAAGTGCCTCTATTTAGGAAGTAAAGGCTTAGAAATTTATGCTTTTCTAGAATGGATCGATTTGGGAAAGGGGATTCTTATAGTAATGATGGAAAGTTCCAAGATTTTAATTGATTTTATAATATCCGGCATATTTTTCTTACTATATAATCTCAGATTCTAGTGTGTGAATAAGTGATTCTTGTGGCCAGAATTCAATGTTGGATATTCTGTGTTTCTTTTGCTCTTTTGGAAATTGTAAATTTCCCAGAATATATAAAACAGCAGACTAAGGTGAAGTCATTTAATTAAATATAGTCAGTTAAGAAATTGGCTCTGTAATCTAATTAATTATGGAATGCCTTCCAAACATATGGATCAGAATTCATTAATATCTCTAAATACATTCCCATATCAAAGTTGCCCAATAAATTAATGAAAAAAGTTTATTATATTATATACCACTCTTGGGAACAAAACAAATCATCAAACTTATGTTCACTTTTTTTATTTTATTGTTGCTACTCTTAGAGATAGGGAATCAAAATGATGATGCAGCTCTTTGCAATTATGGTTTATGACTAGCATGTGACCTCTACCAGATCCTGTTTTATATTATCATAAATCAATAATAAATGCATACATTTATGTGTCCCTGGCTATAGCTTTGGGATTGAAGGTAGGGTGTCTCAATGCATTTGGAAAATGTCCTTCTATGGATCCAATGTGATTGATCGTTTTCTCTATGAGATCTCTTCTATGCTACTACTCTCCCGATCCTCCACACATAAGAAGGACAGCATGAACATCATGAGGGAGATTTTCTTTGTTCTACTAAGTTTCTTGTTTGTCATGCTGTTCTATGACATTAGAATCTATAGCATCATGGCAATTTAAACAACAGAGAATGTTTAAAAAATATATATATATTCTCTCACTTCAGTACAGTGACTTAACTGTAGCCTTTATTTAAGTGTACTCAGGCTCTTGTTACTCCCCAGAGAAAAGGAAGACCATGGATATGCTCTATAGTGAGTCCTACCTTGAACCTTCTTTACTAAGAGAAATGAGAATGTCTAGAATGCCCTCAGAAAAGACCTTGTTATTTCTCAAAAAAGATAATAGTTCATTCCTCTAAATACAGGGAAAGCTGCTTAAGAGAATTAGAAAATGACAATTATTTTTATCCTTAAGAAGCTTTCACATAGTATTATATTAGACACTGTCCAACACTTGAGAAATAGACAACTTTCTCCCTTCTAACTCAAACTTTCACAATATCATAATGTTGAAAAATATTTTAATCATAGAGATAAAAATATACCTATTCTAATTCTCATTTTATGGATAAAAAAGCTGGGGCTCAGAGAAATTGTGATTTTCCTTTTAAAATATTATTTCCTTTATTACCAAGCACTGGGGAAAATAAAGAAATACAGAATTCTTTTATTAAATAAAGTAGCCAAGCACAAGAAATTCCCATACTGGTCACAAAAATGCATGTCTTATTCTGAATATTAGTCCATTATCTCTCTGTAATGAAGTCATCAACATTCTTCTTTATCAATACACTATTACCATAAATGTTTATTTAGTCAATTTATATTCTTAAATCTTTCAGAATTGTTTATTTCTTAAAAAGAAATACTGAAATTCTGATTCTGCTCATTTTAATCTTCATAAATTTAATCAAGTCTTTAAGAAAGTCTTTCAAAATTTTCCTTATTCTTTAGAAAACAATTTTATTTCATTATATCATATATCACAATTTTTGCAGCCATTGAACAATAATGTACTTGCTTTCTACATTTTCCCTATTATAAAATGTAGTATATGTGTGTATATATATATATGTATTTACATATATACATATATATGTATGTTTATGTATGTATGTATTAGAAGATTTTTTCCTTCTTTCTTTGATTTACTAATTGGGAATAGCTATCAATGTTATAAATTTGAACTAGCTGTATACGTCTTGGAAAAGGGACCATTATTGGAGAAACTTAGGCAACTATTTGTCTTACAATATTCTCTGTATTAGATCTGTGCATATTCCAGTTAATTTTATGTAATCAAAATTATTCATTTTTTTCTTCAGTGTTCTTTGATTCCTTCATAGTCATAAACCCTTATCAATCCATAGATTTTAAAAGTGACTTCTTTTTTATTTAATTTCTCTATTATTTGATTTTTATATCTAGATTAAATATCCATTTGGAGTATATCTTGTATAAAGTGTGAGATGTTTTAAAAGTAATTTGTTGAATACTACTGTTTTTAGTTTCACACTTCATTTTTTCTGTAAATTTTTATCACATAGAAAGTTCTTAATCTAATAGTTGGGTTTTTTGTTGGATTCTTTGGCTCATATATTGCAGTAATTTCCTAAGCTTATATAGTTAGGCAGCGAATGGCAGAGCTACTACTCTAGTCCAGCTTATCTGATTCAATTATTTCCAATATACCTTAGAGATACAGAAGATGATTGTGATAGGTTGAAAGATCTAAACAATTAAACTAGCAATTATAACCTATCCATTATATTTTTATTTTATATGAATCAATGTTTAGTTAGAATAAGGAACCCATACATTTGATTTTTTCAATTTTTTTTCCAATTTTAGTTGAAATAAGGTACTATATGTAGAGGACCACAAGTAGTGGGGGAACTCTGGGAGAGGTATAAACCCTTCAGCCCAGCCAGGGAATCTGCTGACAGTATCTGGTTTGTCTCTCATCCCCCTTGAGGGCATCTCAGCCTTCCTGAGAAATCAGGGGATGTGACAAACTGAGCAGAGATACTAATGTGTAGCAAGAATACATTTACACAACAATAGCAAGTTGCTTATGTGGCCCTGCATGTGCAGTATTCTATAGTTGCCACATGACTAGTATAGCTAGAACATGTGCAGTGTTCTGTAGTGATGCAAGTATACTAGGGTATTTAAGGCTGAGAGAACTTAAAATTAATGTACTCCATGTTTGACCATCCATGTGAGTCCTGCCTCTTCATTCCTCTCCTAAGATCAAGGACTTGGGCTGATACTGAGATCATACAGTGAGCTAGTCCAGATATTGCATCCGTATATTTGTAATCAAAATTAAATTTCTCCAATTTCTCTTGAGTGGGATTACTAGTGTTGTTCAAAGATGCTTAGGCAATAAAATATTTTTAAAAGTGCACTAAACTATGTTAATAAGTAGCATCAAAATTAGGTTCTTGATATTTATTTGGTAAAGAATTATATTCACTTATGTCAAGATTCAACTTATTTAACTTCAAGAAGCAAATTAAATTAAACAGTTCAATGAAGTAAGTACCTTCCATTAGCCAAGCAGAAAGCTATTGGTGAGTTGAAGCAACAACCATGTCCAGCACATGAAGACTTTTCTACTCATATGGGTGGATGAGAACAAGTTATTCCATTGGACATCAAGACAAGTGAGAGATGTATGGTGTGTTTAGAGCTTGGTCATACATTGAAAACACCAAGGTCAATGCATTCTGGGCCATTACCAATCATCTTGACTTTTGTCTTGCCACTGGTCTTTGATACTCAGGAAGAGAGAGTAAGGCTGATGATTTCATGAAGTTCTGCTTCACTTAAAACCAATTTATATGGACTTCCGGCCAAGATGGCGGCGTGGAGGCAGACAGCTGCTTGAGCTCCTCGTTTTCTCTCAGAACTTACTTCATGACAAGCCTCTGACTTAATGCTTGACCCAGAAAGAAATCCACAAATTATCACCAAGAGAAGACATCCTTGAAAGTCGCCAGAAAAGGTCTGTGTTTGTTCGGGGGAGGGTCAATCAGACTGGGCGCAGACTGAGGGCAGACAGCCAGAGCAAGACAGGCAGCTCACACAGCTCAGACCGGAGGGGGAGGGGTGTGATCTCTGCAGTTTCTGTGAAAGGGCTTTTGCCCCAGTGTGGATGCTCCGTCTTGGCAGCAAGCCAGGAGCGGTGGAGAGGGTGTAAACACTGGAGGTGAAGATTAAAACCCCAGAAAGCCAGCGTCTCTCAGAGCCCGGCCACCCCCAACCCCCACCTGGACTGACTCGGTGCGTTCTCGGAGCCTCAGAGCGCAGACTCAGTACAGTCATTGCTGTTCTGTTAGTGGCTCTCTGCTGCCCTACCCCCAGTCTGTAGAGGAAGCCCATTAATACCATCCAGCCCTATCCCCCGCAAAACAGACCAATTGTTTCTCTTGTCAGTTTGTTTTCTTTGATTCCTACTCTGACAAAATGAACAAAAAATTCAAAAGGGCTCTAACCATTGACAGCTTCTGTGTGGAGAGGGAGCAGACTTCAAATGCTGAAGAGACTAGGAACAGAATGTCCCCAGATGTATCCCCTGGGAGGGATATAAGCTGCTCCTCAATACAAAAGAACCTCATAGAGGAAATCAAAAAGGCTCTCACAAGAGAGCTGGAAGAGAAATGGGAAAAGGAAAGGGAAGCTTGGCAAGAGAGCCTGGAGAAGTCATCCCATGCATTCAAAGACAGAGTGGATAAAGAAATCAAATCATTGAGAAACAAGATTAATGAGCTGGAAAAGGTAAACAACTCCAAGGAAAACAGGATTAGAGAGCTGGAAAAAGAAATCAGCTCTCTAAAAAATACAATGGAAAAAAATTCCATAGAAGATAAAAACTCAATTGGACAATTACAAAAAGATATAAAAAAAGTGAGTGAAGAAAATACATCATTGAAAATTAGACTGGAACAAGTAGAAATGAATGACTCAAGGAGAAACCAAGAGGGAGTCAAGCAAAACCAGAGAAATGAGACAATTGAAAAGACTGTCAAGTACCTTACCAGAAAGACAACAGACCTGGAAAACAGATCCAGGAGAGACAATTTGAGAATAATCGGACTCCCTGAAAAATGGGAGGAAAAAAAGAGCTTGGACACCATTTTCGAGGAAATTATCAAAGAGAACTGCCCAGACGTTTTGGAAACAGAGGGTAAAATAGACATTGAGAAAATTCATCGATCACCTACTGAAAGGGACCCTAAAATCAAAACGCCAAGAAATATAGTGGCCAAGTTCAAGAACCATCAGACAAAGGAAAAGATATTGGAAGCTGCTAGAAAAAAACAATTCAGATATGGAGGATCCACAATAAGGATAACACAGGATCTAGCAGCGTCCACATTAAAAGAACGCAGGGCCTGGAACATGATATTCCGAAAGGCTAAGGAACTTGGTATGCAGCCAAGAGTGACTTACCCAGCAAGAAAGAGCATCATTTTCCAGGGAAGAAGATGGACATTTAACGAAATAAATGAATTCCATCTATTTTTGATGAAAAAACCAGACCTACATAAAAGGTTTGATCTTCAAATACAGAACTCAAGAGACTTCTAAAAAAGGTAAAAAGAATCTTGAGAACTATACTTCTGTCAAAAAAATATGTAAAGAACATATGTACAATTTGTCTTAGAAACTAGAGGTGGAAAGGAGATTATATCATAAAAAAGTATAAAGTGGTGGTACTACATCTCATGAAGAGGCAAAGGTAACCTATTATATCTGAGAGAAAGAAAGGAGGGAGATGAACATAGCGTGTATCAATAGACATATTCGATTTATGGTGAAACTTCTTCCACTTCATTGAAAAGTGAAAGGGAAGGAGTAAGCTAAGGGGAAGGGAATACAGTAATTTCGAGGAAAAGGGATAAAATAAGGGGAGGATCTTTAAGGTGGGGGAGGGATCCTAAAAAGGGAGGGCTGTGAAAAGCAAGTGGTGTTTACCAGTTTAATACTGGATAGGAGGGTAAAAGGGAAGGAAAGGGGAAAAGCATAAGCAGGGGTTAATAGGATGGCAAGCAATATAGAATTAGTCCTTCTAACCATAAATGTGAATGGGGCAAACTGCCTCATAAAGAGGAAGCAGTTAGCAGACTGGATTAAAAGTCAGAATCCTACTATATGTTGTTTACAGGAAACACACCTGAAACAGGATGAGACATTCAAACTAAAAGTAAAAGGGTGGAGCAGAATCTATTATGCTTCAGGCAAAACCAAAAAAGCAGGAGTAGCCATCCTCATCTCAGATCAAGCAAAAACAAAAATTGATCTAATTAAAAGAGATAAGGAAGGGCATTATATCCTGCTAAAGGGAAGCATCAATAGTGAAGCCGTATCAATATTAAACATGTATGCACCAAGTGGTGCAGCATCTAAATTCTTAAAAGAGAAATTAAGAGAGCTGCAAGAGGAAATAGATAGCAAAACTATAATAGCAGGAGATCTCAACCTTGCACTATCAGAATTAGATAAATCAAACCACAAAATAAATAAGAAAGAAGTCAAAGAGGTAAATAGAATACTAGAAAAGTTTGATATGATAGATCTTTGGCGAAAGCTAAATGGAGACAGAAAGGAATATACTTTCTTCTCAGCAGTTCATGGAACCTATACAAAAATTGATCATATACTAGGGCATAAAAACCTCAAAATCAAATGCAGTAAGGCAGAAATAGTAAATGCATCCTTTTCAGACCATAATGCAATCAAAATAACATTTAATAAAAAGCCAGGGGAAAATAGACCAAAAAATAATTGGAAACTAAATAATCTTATACTAAAGAATGATTGGGTAAAACAGCAAATCATAGACATAATTAATAACTTCACCCAAGAAAATGACAATAATGAGACATCATACCAAAATGTGTGGGATACAGCCAAAGCAGTAAATAGGGGAAGTTTTATATCTCTACAGGCCTACTTGCATAAAATAGAGAAAGAGAGGGCCAACGAATTGGGTTTACAACTAAAATTGCTAGAAAAGGAACAAATTAAAAACCCCCAGACAAACACAAAACTTGAAATTCAAAAAATAAAAGGTGAGATTAATAAAATTGAAAGTAAAAAAACTATTGAATTAATTAATAAAACTAAGAGTTGGTTTTATGAAAAAACCAACAAAATAGACAAACCCTTAGTAAACCTGATTAAAAAAAGGAAAGAGAAAAAGCAAATTGATAGTCTTAAAAATGAAAAGGGTGAACTCACCACTAATGAAGAGGAAATTAGAACAATAGTTAGGAGCTACTTTGCTCAACTTTATGCCGATAAATTCGATAACTTAAATGAAATGGAAGAATACCTTCAAAAATATAGCTTGCCCAGATTAACAGAGGAAGAAGTAAGTAGTCTAAATAGTCCCATCTCAGAAAAAGAAATAGACCAAGCTATTAACCAACTTCCTAAGAAAAAGTCCCCAGGACCAGATGGATTTACAGGTGAATTCTACCAAACATTTAAAGAACAACTAACTCCAATGCTATGTAAACTATTTGAAAAAATAGGGATTGAAGGAGTCCTACCAAATTCCTTCTATGACACAGACATGGTACTGATACTTAAACCAGGTAGATCGAAAACTGAGAAAGAAAACTATAGACCAATTTCCTTAATGAATATTGATGCTAAAATCTTAAATAAGATATTAGCAAATAGACTTCAGAAAATCATCCCCAGAATAATACACTATGACCAAGTGGGATTTATACCAGGAATGCAGGGCTGGTTTAATATTAGGAAAACTATTAGTATAATTGACCATATTAATAATCAAATTAATAAAAACCATATGATCATCTCAATAGATGCAGAAAAGGCATTTGATAAAATCCAACATCCATTCCTACTAAAAACGCTTGAGAGTATAGGAATAAATGGACTATTCCTTAAAATAATAAGGAGCATATATTTAAAACCTTCAGTAAACATCATATGTAATGGTGATAAACTAGAACCTTTCCCTGTTAGATCAGGAGTGAAACAAGGTTGCCCACTATCACCATTACTATTCAATATAGTACTAGAAACTCTAGCCTTGGCAATAAGAGCCGAGAAAGAGATCCAAGGAATTAGAGTAGGAAATGAAGAAATCAAATTGTCACTTTTCGCAGATGACATGATGGTATACTTAGAGAACCCCAAAGACTCTGCTAAAAAGCTATTAGAAATAATTCAGAATTTTAGCAAAGTCGCAGGATACAAAATAAATCCACATAAATCCTCAGGATTTTTATACATTACCAACACAATCCAACAGCAAGAGATACAAAGAGAAATTCCATTCAAAATAACAGTCGATAGTATCAAATACTTGGGAATATATCTACCAAAGGAGAGTCAGGAATTATATGAGCAAAATTACAAAACACTTGCCACAAAAATAAAGTCAGATTTAAATAATTGGAAAGACATTCAATGTTCTTGGATAGGCCGAGCGAATATAATAAAGATGACAATACTCCCCAAACTAATCTATTTATTTAGTGCTATACCAATCAGACTCCCAAGAAACTATTTTAATGACCTAGAAAAAATAACAACAAAATTCATATGGAAGAATAAAAGGTCGAGAATTGCAAGGGAACTAATGAAAAAAAAGTCAGAGGAAGGTGGTCTAAGTGTACCTGATTTAAAACTATATTATAAAGCAACAGTCACCAAAACCATTTGGTATTGGCTAAGAAATAGACTAGTTGATCAGTGGCATAGGTTAGGTTCACAGGACAAGATAGTGAATAAAAATAGCAATCTAATCTTTGACAAACCCAAAGATCCCAAATTTTGGGATAAGAATTCATTATTTGACAAAAACTGCTGGGAAAACTGGAAATTAGTATGGCAGAAACTAGGCATGGACCCACATTTAACACCACATACTAAGATTAGATCAAAATGGGTCCAAGATTTAGGCATAAAGAACGAAATCATAAATAAATTGGAGGAACATGGGATGGTTTACCTCTCAGACTTGTGGAGGAGGAAGGAGTTTGTGTCCAAGGGAGAACTAGAGACCATTATTGATCACAAAATAGAACATTTTGATTACACCAAATTAAAAAGTTTCTGCACAAACAAAACTAATGCAAACAAGATTAGAAGGGAAGTAAAAAATTGGGAAAAAATTTTTACAGTTAAAGGTTCTGATAAAGGCCTCATCTCCAAAATATACAGAGAATTGACTTTAATCTATAAGAAATCAAGCCATTCTCCAATTGATAAATGGTCAAAGGATATGAACAGACAATTTTCAGATGATGAAATTAAAACTATTTCCACTCATATGAAAGAGTGTTCCAAATCACTATTGATCAGAGAAATGCAAATTAAGACAACTCTGATGTATCATTACACACCTGTCAGATTGGCTAAGATGACAGGAACAAATAACGATGAATGTTGGAGGGGCTGTGGGAAAACTGGGACACTGATGCATTGTTGGTGGAGTTGTGAAAGAATCCAACCATTCTGGAGAGCAATCTGGAATTATGCCCAAAAAGTTATCAAAATGTGCATACCCTTTGACCCAGCCATACTACTACTGGGCTTATACCCCAAGGAACTACTAGAGAAGGGAAAGGGTCCTGTATGTGCCAAAATGTTTGTGGCAGCCCTTTTCATAGTGGCTAGAAGCTGGAAGATGAATGGATGTCCATCAATTGGAGAATGGTTGGGTAAACTATGGTATATGAATGTTATGGAATATTATTGTTCTATAAGAAATGACCAACAGGAGAAATATAGAGAGGCTTGGAGAGACTTACATCAACTGATGCTGAGTGAAATGAGCAGAACCAGAAGATCATTATACACTTCAACAATGATACTGTACGAGGATGTATGCTGATGGAAGTGGATTTCTTCAACATAGAGAAGAGCTAATCCAATTCCAATTGATTAATGATGGAAAGAACCAGCTACATCCAGAAAAGGAACAATGGGAAATGAATGTAAACTGTCATTTTTACCTTCTGAATCCAATTCTTCCTGTGCAACAAAAAATTCGGTTCTACACACATATATTGTATCTAAATTATACTGTAATATATTTAACATATATAAGACTGCTTGCCATCTGGGGGAGGGGTTTGGGGGAGGAAGGGAAAAAATCTGAATAGAAGTAAGTGCAAGGGATAATGTTGTAAAAAATTACCCATGCATATGTACTGTCAAAAAATGTTATAATTATAAAATAAAATAAAAATAAATTAAAAAAAAAATAAATAAAATAAAATAATTTTTCTTAAAAAAAAAAAAAAAAAACAATTTATATGTAAGTCTAATGCATCACACATGATATCAATAGTTGTTTTTTAAAAATGAGAACTAATAACAACAGGTATAGGGGGAATTGGCAAAATGCTTCCTTATTCTCAGCTAATGTTCCTTTTCAGTCTGCTAAGCTTATATAATTGATGTGATTTTTCTCTTCTTTTTTAAGAATCCTATTATCTGTTTCTCTACTTTCATATAAATAAAATAAAACTTCAATTTGTACCTATAAATCCAATTATTTTTATCTCTCTTTTGATTTTCAAAACTTCTATTTTGATGTTTAGTTAGGGAAAGATGCTGAGTTTTTTTTTTTATTTTAGACTTAAAAAAATTCCATGCCCAATTCATTAATTTGTATTTCAACTTTTTGTTAGTGAAAATGTTCAGAATTAAACATTTTCCCTAATGTTTGATTTTTCTTCTATGAATTTTGTATAGCATCACATCATTGTAATTTTCTTTGACATTTTTACTGTTAGAATAACTTGTCTGTATTCAGAATTAAGTTAATCTTCAGCTAATTTTAATTTATTTTCAGGAATTCTTTATAGAATATGATTTTTGAATTAAGATGATTAATTTAGTACTTCCTCTTTTCTGCTTGCCTCTAGATATTTGTATCCCACAGCACTTTTTAAAAGTCCTTTAGATAGATAGAATTATGTACACTTTTTTTCTTTTTCATTCAGAAATTGCCAGATATTTGTCCTTTTTAAATATTATGAAATTATATCCAATCCCCCTCATAATTTCATTAGATTTGTAGGAAAAGAGTAAATCTAATATCTCAGGATTATAGCTTTACTGTTAATTTCTTCCCACAATTTTATTTTTCTCTTTTAATTATGTAAATGATATTAAGCAAAGAGGTCATTATTTCTGTCACCTTTAAGTTATTTCTCTGTTAATCTCCTTATGTTTTTATTTACTGAAGATTTATCTAAGACTGTATTTGCTACCATATAATTTTCATTTTTTAGTTACATAAATCTTATTTTTTCTTCAGCCTATATATCAGAATCTTTATACTTCAAATGTATTTCTTATAAAAGGATTCTGCTCTTTAATTTGTCCTTCCGTTTTCTTCCATTTTAGGGATGAGGTCATCCCATTTGTTTTCACTGTTATGATAGTTAATACCTTATTTACCTTTATGCATGCTGTCTTCCTTTCTTCTACTCCTCTTAAAAATAAGAAGAACATGGTAAAGAAGAAATAATTTGTTTAACAGTTATGATATGTAAATAAACTCAGTTGATACAACTCCACTGCCATTTATTTATTCTTGACATTCCCCAATCTCAGGATTTTACTATTTTTGCCTTTTTTCTTATCTCCCCTCTTCATACTCATCTCTGTAAAGCTGTACTTTGTTTTGCTTATGGTTATTACCTTACCTACCATCCTGTCTTCCTTAATCCTCTCACTTCTAACATATCAACTCCCAAAAACCTCATGCTGAGCAGCATCTAGAAACAATGTCTGTGTACACATGCATACATGTGTGTGCATATATGTAATCTTATAAAAGCAGATGTAAAAGGGTCAATCATTAGGATTGCCTTTGGTCCCTGAACACAGAAAAACAATGTTTTTAATAGCATTATGAAAAGTGGTTTAACCTTGTCTCCATCCCCTTCTATTTACTTTTGAGCTTACTGATTTTATATATTATAATATCTCCATCTTTTCTCATTCCCTACTTTTATATCTATATCTATCTTTATTTTGGTAACATTCATGTTCACTTTTATATTTCCTGGTTCAGAAAAGTGTAAAACTCATGGGATATTTACATTCTCATTTCTTCCATCATTTTTTAATTCTATTCATCCAATGCAACTTTATTATATTATACTGATTTCCCTCATCTTTCCTTTCTTGTCCTCCCCATTGTGTGTATGTATGTGTGTATTTGTATCTCCATGTGTCTGTATGTGTTTACATGTATATTTCCCCTCCAATTTCACGGACTGTCTGAATTCTACCCAAGGATTTCTGGCTCTAAGGGACATATTTTATCTGTATTTGTTCAATCATAATAGCTTCATGAAAGCATCTCTTAATCCTCCTAGATGCTAATGTTCTAGATGCTAATATATTTCTGTCTAAACTTCTATTTAATTTACTCTATAGATGTTTTCTAGGGACCTATTAAATAAATATGGCCGAATTATTTATTAAATGTAAGTTCTTCCAGGGTAGGTACTATTTTTACTCTTTCTTTGTATTTATAACACTTAACACTTGGCATATGGTAAATGTTTAATATTTGTTGATGGATAATTCCATTGAAATACTGACCTATAGTGAACTGGCTATATTTCACCTAATCATATGGATGTGACCATAGTTCAATTGCATCACTATTAACCAAATATGGATATTGACAATGTCAGGCCTTAAGATTTTCTTATATTCAGGCTACCCATAAAAAATCTATGGATATAGGGGCAGCTAGGTGGTGCAGTGGATAGAGCACCAGCCCTGATGTCAGGAGGATCTGAGTTCAAGTCTGGTATCAGACACTTAACACTTCCTAGTTGTGTGATTCTGGGCAAATTACTTAACCCCAACTGCCTCAGCAAAGAAGCAGAAAAAAATCAATAGATACCCCAAAACACAAAAACTTCAAGCACAGTTCAAGATGCTTATGGCTCTGTTATCTTCTCTGTCCTTCTTCTCCCTGTCTCATAGACTTAAAGGAAAAACTGATAAGGTTCATGCAAGAAATCCATCTTTATATCCTGGATCCATCCCTGTCTTCATAAAGATAATTTTAAGTTGAAAGAATTATACTTTTGAAGGCACTTGATATCATGAGGTATGGTGTCCTGATCTCAGGAAACGCCCATGCTATAAATCAATATTTTTATTCTGGGAACTGGTTTACTTAGTCCAAACTCCCATTCTTTCTTGCTTCCTTTGGTTTTAGAAATCTGTTCCTGAACAAAGATTAAATCTCAAAACCATCAAGGTTAGGTCAAGAGCAAAGCCTTTCATTTCTAAATGATTGCTTTTCTCTGACCCTCTCAGTTCTTGAACTCTCGTTTCTCCCCCTTCTTTCTCAAAGTTTTCCTATTGGCTAAGAACTGCTTAACTTCTACCCCTGATTCAGTCCTGGCTTCTCCTTGACCTTCTCCCATTTCGTTATTTCAGGTAATCTACTTTACTCCCCTTTTAAACTGTCAGAATTTATAAAAGTGAATTTGAATCATTTCATTTTGAATATGAATCATTTGAATCATACCCAAGTCTACTTTAGTCCCCAGCATTTACTGCCAAATGAATGTCCTCACTTCCATAAAAATGTTGTTATTATTAGAAATTACAATTTAGGATAATAGAAAGTTACTCCCATAGAGTGAAAATTTGCCAAAATAATTACTTGCTGGATCTACGAGGACATTCCTCACCATTGCAAATCAAATCAATTCACTTGAAAAAATATTTACTAAAAGGCCCACTAAAAGTAAGAATGTGTTAGCCATCAGACTTATAAAGATAAAATTGAAATTGATCTCATCTTCAGAAAGCTTACACTCTACTGAGAAGATATTGAAGAGGAAACCCCAAAACTCTGAAAAATCCTTAAAGGAGAAAACCTCCTTGGACTCTGCCTCAGTGAGGGGACTCCATCCCAAGCACAAACACACTTATCTTTGTTACCTGGGTAGGGACAGATCAGTCCCAAAACCCACTGAATTCAATTCAAATTCTAATCCTGGCTGAAAACCAGCCAGGAGCCAACATGGGACTCTACCCACAAGCCCCCTTCAGCTAGTAGCCAAAGCCCCCTATTATAAAAGAGCCAGACTAGAGCCCTCTTTTTGCAGAGGTTCCAAACATGGCAGCCTTACGCCTTGTATGCCAAGGATCTTTGTCCACTGGAACATTGTTTCTGGTGCCTTCTTATCTCTACCTTCAACTTTTACTAACTAAATTTTAACTTTACTTCCAAACCCCATAATAAACCTCTTTTTTAATCAATCTAGGCTTTTGGGTCTGTAAATTCCTTTATAGGGGACTCTTGTGCCACCACTAGACCCCATTTAACTCCATATCTGTAAAGTCCTGTCATCTTTCAGTTGTTCTCACCTTGTAATCCTAACACGTATCCTTGTACTGAATCCAAAGGGGTTTCAGGGGAACTCTATTTGACTCCTTGTGATAGGGATTGATGTCCCTTTAAGATTCTTTTCTGATTGCCCAATGCCCATGGCTGACCTTGATTCATAAATCCTCGTCAAAAGCACCCTTTTGAATATCCGGGCCCAGCCCCTACCATCAGCTCAGCTTTCCCCCAGCCCCCACTGGAACTGAGCTATCTGAAAAGCCCGCCAAGAACTTGGGGGTACCACCACAATCCCCTTCTAGGTATAAAAGAGCTGAGCCAGAGCACTCTCTTTGCAGGAGCCCTTCCTCCCAACACATGATATCCCTTCTGGCCATGTAAGAGTTCGTGCCCGCCCAGCAGCCACCTCTGGCACTGGCATCTTTCTAACTGAATTTTACTTCCAAATTTCTACAATAAACCTTTTATTTATCAATCTAGGTTTTGGGGCCTGTAAATTAATTTACAGGGGACACTGTGCCTCATGGGATTATCTTACTATCTCTATGCCGACAAATGGGGTTCCCCCTTTCCTTTCCCTCATTACTTGTACCCTGAACCTGACACTAGACCTCAATTAAACCCTAATTTCATTTAGGTACCCCAATTCTAGACCTCATCAATATTACATATAAACAGATATATAAATATAAGTTGAGTAGGAACAGAGCTCAGCAAATCATATCTATGTTGAGCTTTGAAAGAAATAACTGATGAATCTGAAGAGATAAATGTAAGTGGAAAATATATTCTATGCATGGTAAATAGCCTATGCAAAGGAATGGAGCCTGGAGACAGACTTTAAAGTACATAGAATACATTATAGATCAGTCTGGATTAGATATAAAGCATATAGAAAGAAGTCATATAAAATAATTCTAGAAAAGAAAGGTACAGGTCCAATTATCACATTCAACTTTATCTTGGAAGTTATCTAGGAAGCATTTGAAGATTTTTTCAATAGGAAAATAGCCTTGTCAAATAGTAATTCCATTTGACTGAAGTATAGGTCACGTGGAATGAAATCCAATGAGATAAAAGTGAAAATGCAATATGTTTTCAGATTACCAAAGGTCTTGAATGTCAGTCAAAAGAGTTTGCCATTTGCTCTCTAGTTTATTTTATATATGAGCAAACTGAACCAGAGATAAATGACTTGCCTGGGATCACATGGCTAATAAGTATCTCAGGCCAAATTTCAATCCATGTCTTTCTGACATTGGTTCACTATAATATCTAGCTCCCCAAAGATGGAAAACAGGTCACTTGTTTGGCCTGTTCTAGTTTTTAGAGCATTTGGGTCTTTAATGAGGTTTCTATCATCTTTTCTAAGTTTAAAATTCTCTTGAAAAGTTTCCTTCCAAATTATTTCATTGTTTTCTTTTTTATTCTTGCTTTCCAATACTATTTTTCTTAATAAATTTATTTATTTTTAATATATATCACTTTATGTATCATATTAGGAGAGAAAAATCAGAGCAAAAGGGAAAAAAAAACATGGGAGAGAGAGAAAAAAAACAGAAAAAAGAAATGAACATAACATGTGTTGATTTACATTGACTTTCCTTAGTTCTTTTTCTGGGTGCAGATGACATTTTCTGGCCAAAGTCTACTGGGATTGTTTTGGATCATTGAACCACTGAGAAGAACCGTGTCTTTCATAGTTGTTCATTGCACATTCTTGCTGTTATTGTATACAATGTTTTCCTGATTCTGCTTGTTTCACTCAGTATCAGGTCATGTAAATCTTTTCAGGCTTTTCTAAAATCAGCTTGTTCACCATTTTTATAGAACAATAATATTTCATTATTTTCACATACCATATACCACAACTTATTCAGTCATTCCCCAATTGATGGGCATTTACTACAATTTTCCAATTCTTTGCTGCCACAAACATAGCTGCAACAAACATTTCATGGGAAAATTGTAAAATAATATGTCATAAAGACAGCATAGACCTACAAAATAAAGTCAAAAAAAGGTACATAATCTGGACATAAAGGATGGTACCATAAACAAATTAGGAGAGCAAATGATAATTTATCTATCAAAGCTCTGAGAAAGGAGGAATTTATGACCAAAGAAGAACTAGAGAACATTATGAATGGTAAAATGGACAACTTTGATTACATTAAATTAAAAAGGTTTTGTACAAACAAAACAAATAGAAACATGATTAAAAGGGAACTACAAAGTTGGGAAAATTCTTTACAGCCAGTGTTTCTGTTAAAGGTCTAATTTCCAAAATAAATAAAATGTGTTGCATCAAATTTATAAGACTACACATCATTCCCCAATTGGTAAATGGTCAAGGGATATGAATAAGCAATATTCAGATGATGAAATTAAAGCCACCTATGATTTTATGAAAAAATTTATCTAAATCACTATTGTTTAGAGAAATTCAAACAACTTGGAAGTACTACATCACACCTCTCAGATTGACTAAGATGACAGAAAAATATAATGATAAATATTGGCAGAGATGTGGGAAAACTGGGACACTAATGCATTGTTGGTGGAACTGTGAAATGATCCAACCATTCTGGCAAGCAATTTGGATTTATGCCCCCATGGCCATAAAACTGTGCATACCCTTTGACCTAGCAGCGCCATTACTGGCTCTGTATAGAGAGCAAATCTTAAAGGAAGGAAAAGGACCAACATGTTCAAATACTTTTGTAATGTTGAGGGTAGGATGTCTTATTTTTTTCTTAACATTTTTATCTGAATTTATTACAAGCTAGCATTCCTTTTCAAGGTTTACTCCACAGATGTCTTTCAAATCAAGGGATTTCCTAATGGTATTGGGAATTTCCCTTGATTTACTTACTTCATCAGCCTTAATATAAAGACTGAGGGTGGGATATGCTTAAATCAGACTTAAGTCAGATTGAATAGCCAGGACTAGACCTATGAGCTCCTAAGTATGATGACTACTTATTATGGTACCTCCTTCAAAGAGCTGTATGGATGCTTTAATAATGAACTCTATCGAGAGGCTTAGTCTTTCTATAGGCCTCCAGGACCTTTCAAAACTTTAGATTTTGTGTTCATTCCTCCATTGTGTTCTCAAGGGCTGCTCAAATGCACAGCTCTCACCATGGCCTTCAGAGCTATCTCAGCATGACCTCTGTCTAGGTTTTTTTTTTCCTTGTCTCTGAGTTTGGCTTGCTAGTACTACACTGGAATCCAAATGATTTTACCTGTTGCTGCCCAAACATTGAGATTTTCTTCTCCCTGTCTTTGCACTTTGTGGACATCTAAAGTGATCTTTATTATGGGTCATTTTCCCTCTACTAGACTAAGTTGTCACTAATGCAAAACAGGCACAATTTGGAGCTAATCAGGTCATCATAGCCATTAATTATATACTCCTACCACATGTTACATAATAGGAAAAAAAGATCACAATTCAAATATAATTCCTTTCCTCATAGAATTTATGTTTTACCTAGTTACCAAGTTGCAATATCTAAATATATAATACAAAAAGCCAAAATCATTGGTAAGTTTCTATGCTGAAATTGAAAAAGACAACATTAAATAGAGATGTATATCTCTTGATGCCAAAATTGATGGAGGAGGAAAGGTCATTTCTAAAAGTAGAAAGCCCTGGAGGTAAATATCTTGCCTCCACTGCACAAATAACCTCGTTAGTCTTTAGTTGAATACAGCCCAGTGATAATTATCTGTAATTCTCTTGGGATGCTTTGTTTTTAAGTCCTTTAATTGGTATGTTCAATATTTTAAAGACTTGTCAACAATATGATGATATTCTTCTTTTTATTTTAGGTTAAACTCTCTTAAGTTAATGTTCCATGGCCATATAAAAGATTATATAGTTGACATACATTTAACATGTCTTTGTGACCAAAAGTATCCTGAAGTAGATGAGAATTGCAAATCCAAATGCAAATGCATTGATTGATAGGCAAAGCATTATAATTGTTTCTTTCAATAATAATTTTTGACAAATGAAAAGTTGGGTAAAAGATGTTGAATGCAGAAAATCAACAGATAATCTTGTTTTGAGTAAGGGTCAACAGTAAAGAGAAATAATGGAACTGAAGAGAAATGGTGGAAGAAATGGAGAAGACAAAATAGCTCAGGTATGTTATTCACAAAGTATTAGATATAGCCAGTAATCTAGCTCATACGATATAAATGATAAAATTAAAATAAATAAATGCATAAGCTTGAAGTGTTTGGCAGTAAATCAGGATTTAAGAAGAGTATCCAGAGGTATTCTTGCTATCAGGTTATTATCACCTGTAAGAACCTGAGAAAAGAAAACACTGGTCAAATGTAATCCATAAGCAAGTGGGGGAGGGAAAAGTTTATTAACAGATAAAGAAAGTACTATGTGAATGTTACATGTTGAAAAAAAGAAAAAAAAGTGAAAAATACTCTACCTGAAGTCTAAAGACATGGAGGAAAAACATGTCTCTTCATGTACTTCCTATTTGACTTGTCACTGAAATACTACTGGGTCTCTATTCCCTTTGCTCTGGAATGAGAGGCTATAACTAGAAGATTTCTAAAGTTTCTTCCAGGTCTCTATCTAGGATCCTATGATTCTAAGTGACTCAGCCAGTATAATGAATGTTACTTGGAAAATGTGAAAATATTTTTCACATTTTTATTAAAATTTTATTAAAAAGCTTAATAAAAGGGAGTTCAGTGGTTCAGGGTTAGGTTAGCAGAATATCTTATTGGGAGATTTAGATGTAGACTTTTGGGACAAGAAAAAGGATTTCTTGAAATAAATAGCTATTACAAGGTGCATGGAAAGTGAATCAACTTTCTGGATTTTTAAGTGGATTAGGGAGGCTGGATGGCTTATTCAAGGTCACACAGTCAATAGCACAGCTAGTATTTGAAATCTTATTTTTTTCACTCTAAATACAGGATGAATTTATCTACCATGTTTGTCTTATTGATAATATAACAAATATAACAAAAAATAACAAAGATATTAACAGATAAAGTACTATATGAATGTTACATGTTGAAATAAGAAAAATGAATTAATAAAAGTGAAAAAATATACATATGTATTTACATACATATACATGTGTGTATAAACATAAAATTTTGTTGGATTTAAATGCTTAAAACATTTTATTGAAGCCTTTGTCTTTCATAGCATTTATTCCATTTTATTACAGTTGAAAAATTTACATTTATCCACATTAATCTCTTCATCCTGACAATGCAAAAAGACATTGTGTTTGCAATGTATCTATTATTTTTTTCTAGTACTCCCACACATCTCTTTCATGAGAAACAGGTTCCTTTCAATGTTCTTTCCCTGAGAAAAATGGAGGCTTAGGTTATCTTCCTCAATTTTAGATGGAGGAAAGTATTTATTTAAGGTTCCATTTGTGTTCTCTATCATGTAGAGAATATTTGCCTAATTAACCATTTCTACTATATTTTTTTAATTAGCTAACTGTAAATCTTTTGGAATTTTTAATTCCCTAGCTCTCATGTTCATTTGGGAGACTGGAAATATGAACAATTTTAGAAAGTCATAAAGCAATAGATTTGGAACTGCAAGTGACTTTAGAAACCATTGAATCCAATTACCTCATTTAACAGATAAGAGATTAAGATAGATGGGAATTAAGTGACTCCCAGCATCTGTGAAAGTTTAGCTTTCTCAAATTTTCTTCAGAAATATTTTGTCAAGAGAATGAAAATGAATGAATAGACAAAGACTCCTGATGTAGACAAAAGGACAAGGTTTGAAAAGTGATAATATTTTATAAACTGAAGATAATTTATTGAAATGTAAATTTATTCAACACAAATTGGATTGGTTTTATTGATTTCTAATATTTGGGCTAAGGAAAGGATTGAATTTGTGATTTTATTGGATTAAAGAACATGCAGAGAAACAAAATTCTTCTAGCATTGTAGATCAATAGCTACTCTGCAATCTATAGTCTGAGAAAATTGCCTGACTAAGATATTGAAAATCACAAGTTCGCAGAATCATACCAAATCAAAATTTTGGAAGCCCCTTCTTTTTTATAGTTGGGTAAATTTAGGCCCAGAGAAATTAAATGGTTTACCAAGGTGACACAAATGCCTTCTCAACTGGCCTCCTAAATTGTTGTCTTGTCCTTGTAGAAAATCAGGCTATTAATACAGATGGAATGAATGTATATTTCAGTCGTGCATATCATGAAGGAAAATAATTGTTGTCTAGTAGGAAAAAGCATTGTTCTCAGATGTCATAGTCTGACTCAGTGACGGGCTGTTTGCTTTTTCATATTTGTACAAGAGGAGCCTCTGATTCCTTCTTTATTTGAAGAGAATATAGGCTCTATTAGCTGGTTTATAAATTTTGTATAAATTTAATTATATTTTTATTCACTGATTCATATTTCATATTTATATTTTTAATTATGAGATCACATGGCTTATATGTGTTATCCATGGTTTGAATTGATTTCAAAAATTTTTTTTTTATAAAATTCAGCAACTGAGGAGAGAGAAGCAGATAATTTGATGATTATTTCAGCTGCCATTAGAAGAAAACAAGAGACCAAGTGAGAAAAATACACTCTCAACAGGATGTTGTTGAATAACTGGACACAGGTGACTGAGTTCATTCTTCAAGGCTTCTCAGATACTTTTCCACTAAGGATTTTACTCTTTGGCACTTTCTTTTCCTTATATACAGCTGCCCTCACTGGGAATACCATGATCATTGTATTGGTAACTAGGAGTTCTACTCTTCACACGCCTATGTATTTTTTCCTTGTCAACTTGTCTATATTAGACATCATGTGCACAACCTCTGTTCTTCCGAAGGTCTTGGAAAACCTATTTTCAGGAAAGAAGACCATCTCTTATGGTGGATGCATGGCTCAAGTATGGTTCCTCTCTTGGTCTGTATGTGGTGAACTCTTGCTTTTCACAGTTATGGCTTATGACAGGTATGTGGCCATCTGCCATCCCTTACATTACAGCACCATGATGAATAAGAAGATTTGTGTCCTTTTGGCATTTGGGGTATGGAGCATAACTGGACTTAACATTTCCATCAATACTGGGCTTATATTTCGATTATCTTTTTGTGGCCCCAATGTCATTGATCAATTCTTCTGTGAAATCCCCCCTGTATTGCTTCTTTCTTGCACCTCAACATATCTGAACAATATTGTAACAGTCTTCACTGATGTTTTCTTCTCATTTCTGAATTTTGTGCCGACAATTGTGTCTTATTGCTTCATCATCTCCAGCATTCTGAAAATCCGGACCAGAGAAGGGAAAAAGAGAGCATTTTCTACCTGTTCCTCCCACCTGATTGTAGTCACAATGTATTATTGCACTGTGTTTTATGCCTATATCAGTCCCATCTCTAGCTATTCTCCTGAAAGTGGGAAATTGGTGGCCGTGTTGTACACAGCAGTTAGCCCCACCTTAAACCCTCTCATCTATACTTTGAGGAACAAGGATGTCAGGGAAGCCTTGAGAAAAGTGCTTCTATTTAGGAAATGAAGGCTTAGAAATGTATGGTTTTCTGGAATTTATTGAATTGGAAAAGTGGATTTTTAGAGTAGTCATAGAAAGTTCTAAGATGTTAATTGAATTTATAACACACTGAAAATTTTTCTTACTATATTATCTCAGATTCTAGTGGATGAGTGATGTTATTCTTGTGGCCAGAATCACGTGGTGGAAGTTTTATGTTCCTTTTGTTCTTTTAGAAATTGTAAAGTCTAAGAGAGAGAAATGCTGCTCAAGTCATGAAACCTGCCCAGAATATATAAAAGAGCAGACTTAGGTGAAGTCATTTAATTAGTCAATCATTATAATGCGTCTCTAATCTCATTAATTAAGGAATGCATTACAAATATTTAGATAACAAATCATTAATATCCCTAATTAAATAAAAGATTACCATTTCATATTAAGGTAGCTCAGGGAATGAATGAAAAAAATATGTAACATCCATGTGACCAAAGCAAATCACCAAGGTTCTGTTCACTTTTTTTATTTTATTAATGGTACCCTTAGAGATAGGAAACCAAATTAAATATATAGCTCTTTGCAATTATGGCCTATGACTGGTATGTGACCTCTCCCAGCATCCCCTTTTATATTATTGTAGTACAATAACAAGCAGATAAGTTGTGTTTCCTGGCCGTGGCTTTGAGGTTGTGGAGAGGGTGCATCAATGCATTTGACACCACAACAAATACAAGCATATTATTGAATATTTCCTTCTGTGGTCCCAATGTGATTAAGCATTTTCTGTATGAAGTCTCCCCTATGCTGCTACTTTCCTGATCCTCCACATATAAGAAAGATCATAAGCATCCAGGAGGGGTTGTTGTTCATTATTCTAAGTTTCCTGTTTACCATGCTCTCCATTAGCATCTTCATTATCATGGCAATCTAGACAACAGGGGATAACAAAAGATCATTTTCTACCTGCTGCTCTCATTGCTGTGTAATAATTCAACTGTAGATTTTGGTTAAATGTGCTCAGGTTCTAGTTACTCCCCAGAGAAAAGCAAGATCATGATTATGGTTTACAGTGAGTTCTACTTTGAACTTTCTTATCTATACTTTGAGAAATAAGGATGTCAAGAGTGCCTCCAAAAAATACCTTTTCTTTCTGGAGAAAAAACAAAAAAACAAACAAAAACAAACAAACAAACAAAAAACAACAATAAGATGATAATTCACTCATTTAAATATTAGGGAGGACTGCTTAAGACAATTAAAAAATGCCCTTTGTTTGTATCTTTAATAAATTTTCAAATAGTTTTATATTAGACACTGTCCAACACTTGGGAAATAGACAATTTTCTCCCTTCTAGATCATACTTTCACACTACTATAATGTTGAAAAATATATTTATTAACTCAACAAAATAAAAAAAAATTTATTTGTTCTAAATATCATTTTATGGATAAGAAAGCTGAGGTTCAGAGAGGTTATGATTTTTCTTTTAAAATATTATTTCCTTCTTTCAACTGTCATGTAGTTTTTCCTCATTTTTCCAAATTATTATCATTTACTAGATAATAGAAAATAGAAAGAAATATGGAAATTTTTATTACAAAGAGTAGTCAAGCAAAAGAAATTTCCATACTGATAACATCCAAAATGCATTTTAAATTCTGAATATTAGTCTATTATCTCTGTCATGAAGTCATCAACATTCTTCCTTGTCAATACTCTTATTACCAAATATTTATTTAGTCAATTGATATTCTTAATCTTTCAGAATTGTTCATTTTTAAAAGAATTATTGATATCTCGATTCTTCTCATTTCACTCTTCATAAATTTATCCAAGTCTTTAAAACGATATATCTTAATTCCTTGGAGAACAATTTTATTTCATTACACACTATAACACAATGTATTCAGCCATTGTCCCATAATGCATACTACCTTACTTTCTACATTTTTCCACTATGGATGAACCAGTTCATAGCTCCATCAACAGTAGTACATCAACATGCCTGTTTTTCCTCCATCCCATCACCAATTTTCATTTTTTCTCACCTTTGCCAATTGGATGTGTACGTCTCAGAATTTCAGAATTATGTGAATTTATATTTCTTTAGAAATTTAGAAAATTTATCCATATGTCTGGTAAATGCTTGATGTATTTTCATTAAAAACTGACTAGTCAAATTCATAGACTATTTGCCAATCAAGGGTGGCTATCAATGATATAAATTTGAACCAGTTCAATATTCTTGGAAAAGGGACCATCATCAGGGAATCTTAGGCAATTATTTGACTTCTAATCTTCTCTATATGTTTCTTGAATGTAGAATTTGTTTTTGTGTGTGTCCATATATAACAGGATTTTTTCTTCTTTCTTTGATTTGGGGCTGGCTATTAATACTATAAATTTGAACCAGTTCTATATATCTCAAAAAAGAGACCATTATCAGAGAAACTCAGACAACTATCTGTCTTATACTCTTTTCTGTACTTGATTTTTTTGTGCATAACCCTATTAACTTCATGTTAACAAAATTATTCACTTTTTTCTTCAGTGCACTTTTATTCCTTCTTTTGTCATAAATTATTATCTATCCATAAATCTTAAAATTGAACCTCTTGTTTCTTTAATTTCTCTGTGATCTTATGTCTAGATTACATATCTATTTATAGTGCATCTTGTATAAAGCATGAGATGTTCTAAAACAAATTTGCTTCATACTACTATTTTCAGCTTCAGACATCAGTTTTCTCTATAATTTTTACCAGAGAGAAACTTCTGAATCTAACAGCTGGCGTTTTTGTGATTATATGTTGTTTGGTTTTCTATCTCAGTGATTTTCCTAAGTTCATATAGTTTGGCAGTAAGTGGCAGAATCACTATTCTAGGCCAGCTCTTGTGACTCAATTATTTCCAATATACTTTAAAGATACAAAAGATTGTGAAAGGTAGGAATATTTAAGCAATGAAACTGATGATTAAAAGCTATGCATTATATTTCTGTCTTCTATGAATCAATGTTTAGTTGGAATAAGGCAACCATATGTTGTAATTAAAATTAAATTCCTTTAATTTTGCTTGAGTGGGATGACAGATGTTCAAAGATGTTTAAGCAATAAAATATTTTAAAATGCATTAAACTGTTTTACATTACATTACATTACATTCATTTGGTAAAGAATTACATTCATGTTGATTCAACTTAATGTCAACAAATTCAACACAATAACTTATATTAGCCAAGCAGAAAACAATGGTGAGTTGAAGAGACCTATTTCAAGCATAAGAAGACTTTTTCCACTGGTATGGGTAGATGAGAAAAATTCGTTCCATTGGCCACCAGCTAAAAGAGGTGTTATGGCATATTTAGAGCTTGGCCTAGCATTGAGGACATTAAGATCACTGCATCCTGGACCGTCAACAATTGTTCTGGGCCATCAATAATCATTTTGACTTTTGTGTTGACACTGGACTTCAATGATCCAAGAAGAAAGAATGAGACAACTTTGTGCAAAATAAAAACTTCAATTCTTACCCATAAATTCAGTGATTTTTTTTGCTTTCTTTTTTTCCTTTTTATCTTCATCTTTTGATTTTTAAAATTTCTACTCTGTAGATATGTAGTTAGGAAAACTGTTGAATTTTCATTTTAGACATTTTAAAATTTTCTTTTCTAATTCATTTACCTTACATTTTTGTATTTCTAATTTTTATTAGTGAAAATGTCAAATTTTTAATTTTTCTTAATGTTTGGTTTATATTTCTTTTATGAATCTGATATATTTGTAATTTTCTTTGATGCCATTTTTACTCTGTTTCTATACTTGTTAATTATTTTTTCAGCTAATTTTAATTGTTTTTTCAAGAGTTCTTTATAGAATATGAATATTATTGCATTAAGAGTATTGATTTAGTACTTCCTCTTTTCTGCATGCTTGCAGATATTTGTATCCCAGGGTATTTTGTAAAAATGCTTTACATAGAAAGAATTATGTACACTTCTTTTTCTTCTCATTTAGTAATTACCAGATATTTTTCCTTTATAAATTTTTATAAAATTATATTCAAATTTCTCATAATGTTTTTGTTAGTCTTGAAGGAATAAAAAATAAGTAGACCAGTTTTTTCATGATTATAGCTTTACTGTATATTTCTCCCCACAATTTTATTTTTTCCCCTTTTAAGTATGTAAACTGATATGACGGTTGGTATATGTGTACATATAAAGTATGGAGGTCATTATATCTGAAAAGTTTAAGCTGTTTTTCTGCTTATTCTCTTTTCTTATGTTTATGTTTACAGAAGTCTTATCTAACACTGTGCTTCTTACAATAGGGTTTTAATTTTTGTTTCAAGTAAAGCTTTTTTTTCCCCTTTTATCCCATCTATTTATACTTCAATTGTAATTCTTATACAGTAGTTCTGTTTTCTAATTTGTCCTGCTCTTATTTTCCATTATGTGGGTGAGGTCCTCCATTTGTTTTTATTCTTATGATAGCTTAATGTTGTATTTACCTTCATCTTGCCTTCTTTTTTTCTGCTCTTTATTCATAACTCTTCTTAAAATAAGAAGGAAGTGGTAAAGAAGAAGGAATTTGCTTAACATTTGTAATCTGTAACTAAAGTCAGTTGATTCCATTTCATTGCCCTTTATTTATTTTTGTTTTCCCCAATCTCAGGTTTTTATTATTTCTTCCTTTTCTATTATTTCCCTCCTTTCTTCAAACCTATCTCTCTCTCTCTCTCTTTTTTTTTTTTTGCTTATGATTATTACTTTACCAACTATCCTGCCTTCCTTAACACTGTCACTCCTAATCCATCAAACTCCAGAACCTCATACGGAGTAGCATGTTATCTTTGTGTTGAAGTGTGTGTGTGTGTGTGTGTGTGTGTGTATTGGGTGTACATATATACATGTGTGTTTTGTCTATATGAATGCATTATGCATGTGTGTGTATGTGTGTGTGTGTACATGTGCGTGTAATGCCATAGAAGTAGAAGTAAAAGAGTCAATCATCAGGATGATCCTGGAGCCAAAACCACAGAAAAAGAAAGATTTGAAGAGCATTATGAAAACCCTGGTTTAACCTCATCTCCCTCCCTCCTAATTTTTGTGCTTACTGATTTTATATATTACAATTCTCTGTTTTTGTCTCTTTTCCTACTTATGTATCTATCTCTGTCTATCCAAGGACCTCTGGGTCTAAGGGGTACATTTTATATGTATTTATTCAATCATTATGGCATCATAAATATCTCTCTCAGCCCTCCAAGATGCTAATGTATTTCCTTCCAAAAGTTCTATTTTATTTGTTCTGTAGGTATTTTTGTGAGAATATAGGGTTATTTCCCCATTAGAATTTATGCTATTTGAGGACAGGCACTATTTTTACTTTGTCTTTCTATTTATAACCATAAATTCTTGGCATCTAATAAAATTTTAATTGTTATTTATGAATAGTTTTATTGAAGTACTGCCCTATGCCTCTATCTGCTATATCTCACCTAATCGTGTGTATTTGACCATAATTCGATGGAATTCATCACAGAAATTACCAACTAAATATGAATATTATAAACAATGTACTTTGCTCTCAGATAGAGAATAAAATAAATCTGAAATTCATCGTGACAATTACCTTCCAATCTTAGGCTTAGAGATTCTCTTATATTCAGGCTATCCATCAAAAATCTATGGGTCCCACAAATCAGAGGAACTTTAGAACATACTGAAAGATGTTTAGAGCTCTTTTATCTTCTTTTCATATTCTCTTCCCCTTCTCCCTGCCTCATAGACTTAAAGAAAAGAACAGACATGTTTCATGCAAGAAATCCAACTTTTAAATCCTGAACCTCTTCCTAGCTCCATAAAGGTGATTTTAAGTTAAGAGAACTTGTTTTTTGGAGTGGTTTAACACCATGATATATGGTGCCTTGGGCTCAGGAATACTGAAGAACATAAAGTGGTTATTTCTTTAAGCTATGGAAATCTGTTCCTTAATGAAAAATAATTATTACAACCATCAATGTGAGGACAAGATCAAAATGTCTCATCTCTGAATGACCCTCTCAGGTTTTGAACTCTCTTGTTTCCCCCTTCTTTCTCAAAATTCTCTTACTGACTAATAACTACTTCATTTCCTCCTCTGAATCAATCCTGGTCTCTCCCTGGTTTTTTTTCCTCCTTTTGGAATTTTAGGTAATCTACCTTATTCCCCTTTTAAAATTTCAGGTATTATCAAAAATTACACATGTGAACTTGAATCAGTTCATACCCAAGTCTACTTTACTGCTCTAGCATTACTGCCAAATAAATGTCTCCACTTCCATAAAAGTGTTGTGCAATTAGAAATTAGGATTACAGGAAGTTACACACATAGAGTGAAACATTATGGAAATAATTATTTAGTGGATCTACAACATCCCTTACTACTACAAAAGAAATCAATTCAAATTTAATAGAAAAGTCATTGAACTAGGAGTCATAAGAACTAGTTACATGTCCTGAGCAAGTTCCTGGCATTATTATGCTATTACTACAAAGAATTATTGGTTGATTAACTCTGACATACACAATTATTATATTTGGGACAAATTGCTTCCCATTCCTAGAATCATAGAATGATAACATTTTCAAATTAGTTTTGGAAAAGGCATCATATTAGTTTGGAAAAGGATCCATCTACTTAAACTCTATAATTTTACCAGTGACGAATGTGAGAAAGAGGGATGTTAAGTACAAGCACTTTAGATTTCATATATCTCAATTAATAAGTAAGAATTTGATCGGAGGCTTATAAGGACTCTAATTTAAGGCTTTCATTGGGGTTAAGACCAAAAACTTTTATGAGTAGTCTGAGCCTATGTGGAATGGGAAAGTTATTAATTTTAGAATATTAATTGTAGGTAAATTTTGGAAGAAATGAATTATCTTTTTTGTCTTTCTCCACTGAATTTTTGACTCTAACATTATTATTAACACTTTAAATAATTATTGTGAATTATAATAACAAGTTTGAATCCTTTAGTTTCTATTATATCTAGTTTTGTTTTGTTTTGTTTTTTAATTTTGCCAAACATTGAACTAGTTGGAAAAAAAGCTGAAAAGCTTCAGGACTATCCAAATTCATAGGTAAATAAAGAGAGATGAATGAGAGAGAGATAAAAAAACAATACAATGCTCAACAGCATAGTGGAAAATAATAAGAAACTGGTGACTGAATTCATTCGTCAAGGCTTCTCAAACAGGATGCTTTACCAATATTGTTCTCTGATGCTACTTCCCAGTACACATCCAACTTCATTGGTAATATTCTGATCATTGCATTGGTTATTTAATCCTCTGCTCTTCACATCCGTTTATATTTTTTTCTTAGCATGTCTATGTTGGATATGTGAAAAATCTCTTCTTCTCAAGGTGGGAAGTTGGTAATTCTGTTGTGCACAATACTTAGCTCCTCCTTAAACTCTCTCATCTATACTTCTAATACAAGGATATGGGGAACATTCAGAAAAGTATCTTTTCAGTAAACAAGGGCTCAGAGATTTAAAGTTTCTGAATATGTTTGTTTGGGGCAACTATGATGTAAAGATGGAAAATTGTAAAACTTTGATTTTCTAATATCTCAAATATTTTTCTCAGTGTAAAATCTCAGGTTCCAGACTGTCACAAATACATTATTATTATAATATCAAAATATGTGCAATGTAAAAATCCCCAGGTCAGCTGTAGGTGGAACTGCAGATATAATGGGTCTCAGGTTTCTGATTACCCAGAATGTGCACATGTGTGTGTGTGTGTGTGTGTGTGTGTGTGTGTGTGTGTGTGTGTGTGTGTGTATTTAAGGTCGAATTTTGTGAAAGAAGGGGAGAAATGTTCATCAGCAAGTTGGCCCTCAAGCCCTGACCATAGCAAAAGAAAGATTCTAAGCGGCATTATAAACCCTGGCTCAACCCTGTAACATTTAGTTTAATATGTTTATATATCAAAATCTCCCTCAAAGGATATGAACAGACAATTTTCAGATGATGAAATTAAAACTATTTCCACTCATATGAAAGAGTGTTCCAAATCACTATTGATCAGAGAAATGCAAATTAAGACAACTCTGAGGTATCATTACACACCTGTCAGATTGGCTAAGATGACAGGAACAAATAACGATGAATGTTGGAGGGGCTGTGGGAAAACTGGGACACTGATGCATTGTTGGTGGAGTTATGAAAGAATCCAACCATTCTGGAGAGCAATCTGGAATTATGCCCAAAAAGTTATCAAAATGTGCATACCCTTTGACCCAGCCATACTACTACTGGGCTTATACCCCAAGGAACTACTAAAGAAGGGAAAGGGACCTGTATGTGCCAAAATGTTTGTGGCAGCCCTTTTCATAGTGTCTAGAAGCTGGAAGATGAATGGATGTCCATCAATTGGAGAATGGTTGGGTAAACTATGGTATATGAATGTTATGGAATATTATTGTTCTATAAGAAATGACCAACAGGAGAAATACAGAGAGGCTTGGAGAGACTTACATCAACTGATGCTGAGTGAAACGAGCAGAACCAGAAGATCATTATACACTTCAACAATGATACTGTACGAGGATGTATGCTGATGGAAGTGGATTTCTTCATAGAGAAGAGCTAATCCAATTCCAATTGATTAGTGATGGACAGAACCAGCTACATCCAGAAAAGGAACACTGGGAAATGAATGTAAACTGTTATTTTTACCTTCTGAATCCAATTCTTCCTGTGCAACAAAAAATTCGGTTCTACACACATATATTGTATCTAGAATATACTGTAATATATTTAACATATATAAGACTGCTTGCCATCTGGGGGAGGGGGTTGGGGGAGGAAGGGAAAAAATCTGAATAGAAGTAAGTGCAAGGGATAATGTTGTAAAAAATTACCCATGCATATGTACTGTCAAAAAAATGTTATAATTATAAAATAAAATAAAAATTAAAAAAAAATCTCCCTTTTTCTATCTCTGCCTCTTTTTCATTTCTGATTCTCTTTCTATAAAATCATATTCAACTTTTCTTTTTTTTATATTTCAAGTGAATGTGAATTTCATGGGACACCTACATCCCCATTCCTTCCTCTATCTCTACTACTATCCATCTGATACATCTCTATTAGGTGATGTTTTCCTTCTACTTTCTCTTTTTTTCCTTCGTATTATGTGCCCTCTAAACTTACATTTGTTTTCTCCCAATACCATAAAAACAGAATAAAAACTTTCTCAAGTCCTCTATCTGTCTTATTTATCATTTTCTATAACTTGGAAGGCACTAAGATTATGAGATGTGTTCTTTTATACCTTTTTTTTTTTTTTTTTTTTTTTTTTTTTTTTTTAAATTTTATTTTATAATTATAACATTTTTTGACAGTACATATGCATGGGTAATTTTTTACAACATTATCCCTTGCACTTACTTCTATTCAGATTTTTTCCCTTCCTCCCCCAACCCCCTCCCCCAGATGGCAAGCAGTCTTATATATGTTAAATATATTACAGTATAATTTAGATACAATATATGTGTGTAGAACCGAATTTTTTGTTGCACAGGAAGAATTGGATTCAGAAGGTAAAAATAACAGTTTACATTCATTTCCCAGTGTTCCTTTTCTGGATGTAGCTGGTTCTGTCCATCATTAATCAATTGGAATTGGATTAGTTCTTCTCTATGTTGAAGAAATCCACTTCCATCAGCATACATCCTCGTACAGTATCATTGTTGAAGTGTATAATGATCTTCTGTTTCTGCTCGTTTCACTCAGCATCAGTTGATGTAAGTCTCTCCAAGCCTCTCTGTATTTCTCCTGTTGGTCATTTCTTATAGAACAATAATATTCCATAACATTCATATACCATAGTTTACCCAACCATTCTCCAATTGATGGACATCCATTCATCTTCCAGCTTCTAGCCACTATGAAAAGGGCTGCCACAAACATTTTGGCACATACAGGACCCTTTCCCTTCTCTAGTAGTTCCTTGGGGTATAAGCCCAGTAGTAGTATGGCTGGGTCAAAGGGTATGCACATTTTGATAACTTTTTGGGCATAATTCCAGATTGCTCTCCAGAATGGTTGGATTCTTTCACAACTCCACCAACAATGCATCAGTGTCCCAGTTTTCCCACAGCCCCTCCAACATTCATCGTTATTTGTTCCTGTCATCTTAGCCAATCTGACAGGTGTGTAATGATACCTCAGAGTTGTCTTAATTTGCATTTCTCTGATCAATAGTGATTTGGAACACTCTTTCATATGAGTGGAAATAGTTTTAATTTCATCATCTGAAAATTGTCTGTTCATATCCTTTGACCATTTATCAATTGGAGAATGGCTTGATTTCTTATAAATTAAAGTCAATTCTCTGTATATTTTGGAGATGAGGCCTTTATCAGAACCTTTAACTGTAAAAATGTTTTCCCAATTTGTTACTTCCCTTCTAATCTTGTTTGCATTAGTTTTGTTTGTGCAGAAACTTTTTAATTTGGTGTAATCAAAATGTTCTATTTTGTGATCAATAATGGTCTCTAGTTCTCCCTTGGACACAAACTCCTTCCTCCTCCACAAGTCTGAGAGGTAAGCCATCCCATGTTCCTCCAATTTATTTATGATTTCGTTCTTTATGCCTAAATCTTGGACCCATTTTGATCTAATCTTAGTATGTGGTGTTAAATGTGGGTCCATGCCTAGTTTCTGCCATACTAATTTCCAGTTTTCCCAGCAGTTTTTGTCAAATAATGAATTCTTATCCCAAAATTTGGGATCTTTGGGTTTGTCAAAGATTAGATTGCTATTTTTATTCACTATCTTGTCCTGTGAACCTAACCTATGCCACTGATCAACTAGTCTATTTCTTAGCCAATACCAAATGGTTTTGGTGACTGTTGCTTTATAATATAGCTTTAAATCAGGTACACTTAGACCACCTTCCTCTGACTTTTTTTTCATTAGTTCCCTTGCAATTCTCGACCTTTTATTCTTCCATATGAATTTTGTTGTTATTTTTTCTAGGTCATTAAAATAGTTTCTTGGGAGTCTGATTGGTATAGCACTAAATAAATAGATTAGTTTGGGGAGTATTGTCATCTTTATTATATTCGCTCGGCCTATCCAAGAACACTGAATGTCTTTCCAATGATTTAAATCTGACTTTATTTTTGTGGCAAGTGTTTTGTAATTTTGCTCATATAATTCCTGACTCTCCTTTGGTAGATATATTCCCAAGTATTTGATACTATCGACTGTTATTTTGAATGGAATTTCTCTTTGTATCTCTTGCTGTTGGATTGTGTTGGTAATGTATAAAAATCCTGAGGATTTATGTGGATTTATTTTGTATCCTGCGACTTTGCTAAAATTCTGAATTATTTCTAATAGCTTTTTAGCAGAGTCTTTGGGGTTCTCTAAGTATACCATCATGTCATCTGCGAAAAGTGACAATTTGATTTCTTCATTTCCTACTCTAATTCCTTGGATCTCTTTCTCGGCTCTTATTGCCAAGGCTAGAGTTTCTAGTACTATATTGAATAGTAATGGTGATAGTGGGCAACCTTGTTTCACTCCTGATCTTACAGGGAAAGGTTCTAGTTTATCACCATTACATATGATGTTTACTGAAGGTTTTAAATATATGCTCCTTATTATTTTAAGGAATAGTCCATTTATTCCTATACTCTCAAGCGTTTTTAGTAGGAATGGATGTTGGATTTTATCAAATGCCTTTTCTGCATCTATTGAGATGATCATATGGTTTTTATTAATTTGATTATTAATATGGTCAATTATACTAATAGTTTTCCTAATATTAAACCAGCCCTGCATTCCTGGTATAAATCCCACTTGGTCATAGTGTATTATCCTGGGGATGATTTTCTGAAGTCTATTTGCTAATATCTTATTTAAGATTTTAGCATCAATATTCATTAAGGAAATTGGTCTATAGTTTTCTTTCTCAGTTTTCGATCTACCTGGTTTAGGTATCAGTACCATGTCTGTGTCATAGAAGGAATTTGGTAGGACTCCTTCAATCCCTATTTTTTCAAATAGTTTACATAGCATTGGAGTTAGTTGTTCTTTAAATGTTTGGTAGAATTCACCTGTAAATCCATCTGGTCCTGGGGACTTTTTCTTAGGAAGTTGGTTAATAGCTTGGTCTATTTCTTTTTCTGAGATGGGAATATTTAGACTACTTACTTCTTCCTCTGTTAATCTGGGCAAGCTATATTTTTGAAGGTATTCTTCCATTTCATTTAAGTTATCGAATTTATCGGCATAAAGTTGAGCAAAGTAGCTCCTAACTATTGTTCTAATTTCCTCTTCATTAGTGGTGAGTTCACCCTTTTCATTTTCAAGACTATCAATTTGCTTTTTCTCTTTCCTTTTTTTAATCAGGTTTACTAAGGGTTTGTCTATTTTGTTGGTTTTTTCATAAAACCAACTCTTAGTTTTATTAATTAATTCAATAGTTTTTTTACTTTCAATTTTATTAATCTCACCTTTTATTTTTTGAATTTCAAGTTTTGTGTTTGTCTGGGGGTTTTTAATTTGTTCCTTTTCTAGCAATTTTAGTTGTAAACCCAATTCGTTGGCCCTCTCTTTCTCTATTTTATGCAGGTAGGCCTGTAGAGATATAAAACTTCCCCTAATTACTGCTTTGGCTGTATCCCACACATTTTGGTATGATGTCTCATTATTGTCATTTTCTTGGGTGAAGTTATTAATTATGTCTATGATTTGCTGTTTTACCCAATCATTCTTTAGTATAAGATTATTTAGTTTCCAATTATTTTTTGGTCTATTTTCCCCTGGCTTTTTATTAAATGTTATTTTGATTGCATTATGGTCTGAAAAGGATGCATTTACTATTTCTGCCTTACTGCATTTGATTTTGAGGTTTTTATGCCCTAGTATATGATCAATTTTTGTATAGGTTCCATGAACTGCTGAGAAGAAAGTATATTCCTTTCTGTCTCCATTTAGCTTTCGCCAAAGATCTATCATATCAAACTTTTCTAGTATTCTATTTACCTCTTTGACTTCTTTCTTATTTATTTTGTGGTTTGATTTATCTAATTCTGAGAGTGCAAGGTTGAGATCTCCCGCTATTATAGTTTTGCTATCTATTTCCTCTTGCAGCTCTCTTAGTTTCTCTTTTAAGAATTTAGATGCTGCACCACTTGGTGCATACATGTTTAATATTGATACTGCTTCACTATTGATGCTTCCCTTTAGCAGGATATAATGCCCTTCCTTATCTCTTTTAATTAGGTCAATTTTTGTTTTTGCTTGATCTGAGATGAGGATGGCTACTCCTGCTTTTTTGGTTTTGCCTGAAGCATAATAGATTCTGCTCCACCCTTTTACTTTTAGTTTGAATGTCTCATCCTGTTTCAGGTGTGTTTCCTGTAAACAACATATAGTAGGATTCTGACTTTTAATCCAGTCTGCTAACTGCTTCCTCTTTATGAGGCAGTTTGCCCCATTCACATTTATGGTTAGAAGGACTAATTCTATATTGCTTGCCATCCTATTAACCCCTGCTTATGCTTTTCCCCTTTCCTTCCCTTTTACCCTCCTATCCAGTATTAAACTGGTAAACACCACTTGCTTTTCACAGCCCTCCCTTTTTAGGATCCCTCCCCCACCTTAAAGATCCTCCCCTTATTTTACCCCTTTTCCTCGAAATTACTGTATTCCCTTCCCCTTAGCTTACTCCTTCCCTTTCACTTTTCAATGAAGTGGAAGAAGTTTCACCATAAATCGAATATGTCTATTGATACACGCTATGTTCATCTCCCTCCTTTCTTTCTCTCAGATATAATAGGTTACCTTTGCCTCTTCATGAGATGTAGTACCACCACTTTATACTTTTTTATGATATAATCTCCTTTCCACCTCTAGTTTCTAAGACAAATTGTACATATGTTCTTTACATATTTTTTTGACAGAAGTATAGTTCTCAAGATTTCTTTTTACCTTTTTTAGAAGTCTCTTGAGTTCTGTATTTGAAGATCAAACCTCTTATGTAGGTCTGGTTTTTTCATCAAAAATAGATGGAATTCATTTATTTCGTTAAATGTCCATCTTCTTCCCTGGAAAACGATGCTCATTCTTGCTGGGTAAGTTATTCTTGGCTGCATACCAAGTTCCTTAGCCTTTCGGAATATCATGTTCCAGGCCCTGCGTTCTTTTAATGTGGATGCTGCTAGATCCTGTGTTATCCTTATTGTGGATCCTCCATATCTGAATTGTTTTTTTCTAGCAGCTTCCAATATCTTTTCCTTTGTCTGATGGTTCTTGAACTTGGCCACTATATTTCTTGGCGTTTTGATTTTAGGGTCCCTTTCAGTAGGTGATCGATGAATTTTCTCAATGTCTATTTTACCCTCTGTTTCCAATACGTCTGGGCAGTTCTCTTTGATAATTTCCTCAAAAATGGTGTCCAAGCTCTTTTTTTCCTCCCATTTTTCAGGGAGTCCGATTATTCTCAAATTGTCTCTCCTGGATCTGTTTTCCAGGTCTGTTGTCTTTCTGGTAAGGTACTTGACTGTCTTTTCAATTGTTTCATTTCTCTGGTTTTGCTTGACTCCCTCTTGGTTTCTCCTTGAGTCATTCATTTCTACTTGTTCCAGTCTAATTTTCAATGATGTATTTTCTTCACTCACTTTTTTTATATCTCTTTGTAATTGTCCAATTGAGTTTTTATCTTCTATGGAATTTTTTTCCATTTTATCCATTTTATTTTTTAGAGAGCTGATTTCTTTTTCCAGCTCTCTAATCTTGTTTTCCTTGGAGTTGTTTACCTTTTCTAGCTCACTAATCCTGTTTTCCTTGGAGTTGTTTACCTTTTCCAGCTCACTAATCTTGTTTCTCAATGATTTGATTTCTTTATCCATTCTGTCTTTGAATGCATGGGATGACTTCTCCAGGCTCTCTTGCCAAGCTTCCCTTTCCTTTTCCCATTTGTCTTCCAGCTCTCTTGTGAGAGCCTTTTTGATTTCCTCTATGAGGTTCTTTTGTATTGAGGAGCAGCTTATATCCCTCCCAGGGGATACATCTGGGGACATTCTGTTCCTAGTCTCCTCAGCATTTGAAGTCTGCTCCCTCTCCACACAGAAGCTGTCAATGGTTAGAGCCCTTTTGAATTTTTTGTTCATTTTGTCAGAATAGGAATCAAAGAAAACAAACTGACAAGAGAAACAATTGGTCTGTTTTGCAAGGGATAGGGCTGGATGTTATTAATGGGCTTCCTCTACAGACTGGGGGTAGGGCAGCAGAGAGCCACTAACAGAACAGCAATGACTGTACTGAGTCTGCGCTCTGAGGCTCTGAGAACGCACCGAGTCAGTCTAGGTGGGGGTTGGGGGTGGCCGGGCTCTGAGAGACGCTGGCTTTCTGGGGTTTTAATCTTCACCTCCGGTGTTTACACCCTCTCTGCTGCTCCTGGCTTGCTGCCAAGACGGAGCATCCACACTGGGGCAAAAGCCCTTTCGCAGAAACGGTAGAGATCACACCCCTCCCCCTCTGGTCTGAGCTGTGTGAGCTGCCTGTCTTGCTCAGGCTGTCTGCCCTCAGTCTGCGCCCAGTCTGATTGACCCTCCCCCGAACAAACACAGACCTTTTCTGGCGACTTTCAAGGATGTCTTCTCTTGGTGATAATTTGTGGATTTCTTTCTGGGTCAAGCATTAAGTCAGAGGCTTGTCATGAAGTAAGTTCTGAGAGAAAACGAGGAGCTCAAGCAGCTGTCTGCCTCCACGCCGCCATCTTCCTTTTATACCTTTAAAATATAAATAATCATCTTTCTATTTTCCTTTTCAAGTAATTAAGTAGGCTTTTTAGATTTCTCTTGATATCCAAATTTCCAATTCAAAATACCTATTCAGTTTTGGAACTTTCATCAGGAATGTTTGGAAATTTTCTATTTTGTTGAAAAGCCATTTTCTCCCATTATAGAAATATTATTTTTGTTAGGTTAGATTTGATTATAAGCTTTTATCTTTTGGCTGGAATATCATATTACTAGTTGTCCTCTATTTAATCTGACTTACAAAACTTTGTGTGATTCAGACTTCCTTGACAATGGACTTCTTTGTTTATGACTGCTTATAATTTTTTTGTGTAGAAACTTTGAATTTTGGCTACAATATCCCATAAAGTTTTTATTTGTGGACTTCTTTTAAGGGACAACTTGCAGGTTTAATTTTCCTCTTGTTCTTTGAGTCTTAGAAATATGGACAATTTTTAGTAATACTTTTTTGAAATATGGTTTCTAGACCTTTTTTTAACTCATGATTTTTAAATAGATTTTTTCTCCTCTCCCTTCTATTGTTTTAATATGTCTTTTGTCATCTTATTGTGTCATTGTTACCTTTCCAAGGATTACACAGATAAGGGTTACACATTTTTATATAGATTTATACACATGTCTTTCTGTCTCTAGTACTGGCACACTCTCACTACAATGTTCAGCTCCTCAATGATGGAAAATTGGTCACCTGTTTGGCCTATTCTATTTTTAGGACATTCAAGCCTTAATAAGATTTTCTACTATCTCATCTAAGTTTGATTTTTTTTCCTTCCTAGTTATTTCATGAGGTTCTTTCTTTTCTTGTCATCAACTCCTTTTGTAACCTCGTGACTATGATATCTTATTATGTTTTTTCAAAAGGCTTATCTGATTTTATTATGAGGTTACATTCCTTTCCAAGGTTTACTTCTCCAGATGTTATTTCCTCAGATCAAGGAATTTCTTCATGGCATTTGTATTACCTCATCAGCCTTAATATAAAGACAAAGGTGGGGTGTGCTTAAGTCAGTCTTAATTTGGACTGAATAGTCAGGAATAGACTTGTGAGCTCCTTAGTATGATGGCCAATTATAATGGTCTCAACTTCACAGGACTGTGTAGGTGTTTAATAATGAACTCTGGCCAGAGGTGTAATCTTTCCACAGATCTCTAGAACTTTCCCTATGTTAGGCTTTGTTTGTGTTCATGCCTCCATTGTGGGTTCAAGGTCTGTTCATTTGTACAACTCTCACTATGGCCTTCAGAGATATCTCAGGTTGACTTTTGTCTAGGGTCTTCTTCTTGCCTCTGAATTTGGTTTACTCATACTACACTGTAGCCTACATAGTTTTTCTTGTTACTGCCCAAGCACTCAGCCTTTGTTCTCACTGTCTTTGAGCTTTGTAGAATCCAAGGTGGTCTTTGTATGGGCCCCTCTTTCCCTCTACTAGACAGGTTGTCACTGCTGCAGAACAGGCATAATTTGGAGCCCATTAGAGCATAGTAATCACTGATTAAGCTCCCACCACATGCTATCAGGGGTTCTAAAACTATGGCCCTCGGGCCAGATACGGCCCACTGAGGATGTTTATATGGCCTGCTGGGTTATGGCAAATGGGCTAAGGAGCGGAGACAGAGTGTGAGGTTTTGTTTTTACTATAGTCGGGCCCTCCAACAGTCTGAGGGACAGTGATCTGGCCCCCTATTTAAAAAGTCCAAGGACCACTGTGCTACATAATAGGAGAAAAAAGAAAATAATTCAGATATAATGCCTGCCCATATGGAACTTATGGTTTTATCAAGTTACCAACTTCCATACGTCAAAATCTAAATGTGTAATAAAAATGCCAAAATCAATTTGCAATACTTATGCTACAAAATTTTAAAAGTTAGCATTAGACAAAGGTGTATCTTTAGATGTTAAGATTGATGAAAGAGTAAAGGTCATTTCAAAAGGAGAAAGTCTTAAAGGCAAGTATCCAGCACAAATAATCCCATTAGTCTTCAGGTGAATACAGCCCAGTATTAATTATCTGTAATTGATCCTCTTGGGATGCTTTGTCCTTAAGTCCCTTTATGGCTACATACAATATTTCAAAGGCTTGTCAGCAATATGACAATATTGTTGTGTTGATAGTGGGTCACAGTTTCTTAAGTTAATGTTCCATGACTACATGAAATATTACACAGTTGACATAAAATTAGCATGTCTTTGTGACCAATGTATCCTGAAGTAGATAAGAAGTTCAAATCCAAATGAAAATACAGTGATTGATAGACAAATTATTATAATTGTTTCTTTCAATAATTATTTTTGATAAATAAAAATTTGAGTAAAAAATGCTGAATGCAGAAAATCAACAGGCAATCTTGTTTTGATGAAAGGTCATCAACAAAGAGAAATGATGGAACTGAAGAGAAATGGTGGAAGAAATGGAGAAGACAAAATAGCTCAGGTACCTTACTCAAAAAGTGTGAGATCTATTCAAATAATCCAGTTCATATGATGTAAATGATAAAATCCAAAATAAATAAATGCATAAGTTTGAAATGTTTAGCAGAAAATCTGAACTTAAGGAGAGTAATTAGAAGTATTCTTAAATAAGGTTATTATCATTATTGAGAAAAGAGCACACTAGTCAAATGTAATTTGTAAGCAGGTGGGAGAGGGAAAAGATTGTTAATAGATAAAGAAAATGCTATGTGAATATTATATGTTGAAATAAGAAAAATGAATTACTATAAGGGAAAGAACACTAAACTTGGAATCTAAAGACATAGCATAAAATCACATCTCTTTCACTTTCTTCCTATATGACCTTGTCACTGAAGCACTTCTGGGTTTCCATTTTCTTTTTTCTTAAATGAAAAAGACTGATTTAGATCTCTAAGGTTTCTTCCCCATTTCAGTTTAGGATCTTTGACCTAATTGTTACATATTATGCCAGTGACTCAATTACTATAATGAGTATTACTTGGAAAACATGAAAATAATTATGGAAATAACAAATTTTAATAAGAAATCATAGTGAAAGGGTTTTCTGTAGTCCAAGCTTAGGATAGCAAAATACTTTATCAGGAGAAAATTTAGACATAAGCTTTTGGGACAAGAAAAATGATTACTTCTTGAAATAAGTAGCTATTACTATTCAGGGACACACAGCTTGAATTTGAATTTTTTTTTCACTCTAGGTACAGGGTCCATTTTATCCCACCATATTTATCTTATCAATATCAATAACAAAATAGTAAAAAAATAACAAAAATGAACTGAAATTTGTAGTACAAATAATATTCTTCCTATCTTTCACATTTATATTGGATTATAGAGTATATCCTAGTAAAGACTTTAAAGGGCATTAAGAAAAAGAACCCTCCCCCCCTCCACACAATGAGAGGCAGGGAGATTTGCCTTTGGATATACAGATAAGAAGTGTTAGGTCAGGACCTGAATCAATGTCTTTCTTACTCTAAGACTGATCATATGAATCCAATATCCCATTTAGTTTCAGTATGTATGGTGAACTATCAAATTGACAGAATATTTGAGGTTTTATTTGTGGACAAATGTGTTGGCAAGTATTATACTAGTCCAAATTCTTTCCATGTCCCCCCTTTAAGTCCAAAATATTACTTCTACAAACCTGAGTTGAGGCCCATAGTGAAATTCTATGTAAGATAAAACAAAAGGGAAAAAGAGAACATGGATGGTAAATATGAATCAATATTTTCACAGAATTAAAAGATAGAAAAAAATGGTAAGAGAAATTTAATGTTTTGAATCAATAAATTGACAGCTAGGTAGTGTAGTGGACAGAGCACTAACTCTGGAGTCAGGAGATCTTGCATTCAAATCTGGCTTCAGATACTTTTCACTTAATATCCGTGTGACCTCAGCAAGTCAGTTCACCCCAGTTACCTTCAAATATATTTGAATAGATAATATAGTTTTTATCATTACTTCAATGATAGTTGGGCAATTATGTCCATGGCTGAATTTATTCAGTAATATTATATGTTTTTGAAATACACATATGAAAAGGGCTGACACTATGAAAAGGTGTACTAGAATCAGACAACCTAGTACTTAAAGCTAATTACCTATTCAATATAAGATAATGACTCCATTAGAATATGTTTGAGAAAATGGCCCTTCTCACAGCTTGATGCTGGTTCAATGTTTGGGGTTAAGATAATTTTAGGCAAGGATTAGAGGGTGGGGTGACAGAGGCCAGAGACTCTCTTGATGGCAGGACAAGGAGGAGAAAGGTGGAGATTCTGGACTCCAGAATGGAGAAGAGATCTTTGGCAAAACTCTTGGCAGTTTGCCTTCTTCTTTCACTCCTCCCCTTAAAGACCAAGGACTTTTATTTATCCTGACTCTGGCTGATCCTGAGGCTTCCAGAGAGCTAGCCTAGACTTAACACACATAGAAGAAAATGTTCACATTTTTATTTTATATATTTCATTGTATATTTATATAATTTTATATTATATATAGTTATTGGATAAATTCAACTATAGTTATAACTGTCCAACTATATATATATATATATATGCACATACATATGTAAGAAATTTTTTTTTTTTTTGGAATTTTTGTTAAAATGAAATGCTTTAAAAATTTTATTGAAGTTTTTTGCCTTTCATTGCATTTATTCTGTCTTGACAGCTGATACATTTACATTATTCTCTCTTAATCTCTCCCTCCTGACAAAGAAAGATAATGTAAAAATGGTTGTTTTTGTAATATATGTAATATTTTATTTTAGTAGTCCCCCACCTCTTTTTCATGAGAGGGAGATAGCTTTCAATGTCTCTTCCTTGTGGCCTTTATAGATGAAGGAAAATCTCTTTCTAAAGCTTTATATTTTTTCTCCTCTATTATGTTAAATACATTTTTCTAATTAGCTAACTGTAGACCTTTTGGAATTTTTCATTCCATAGCCCTCTTGATCATTTAGGAGATTGGAAGTGTGAACTATTTTAGAGAGTCATAAAGTAATAGAGCCATAGACTTGGAATTGCAAGGAAGTTTAGAGACCATTGATTCAAGTCACCATCTATTACAGATAAGGGATTAAGACAAATGGAGATTAAGTGATTTCCAGGGTCTGTGAAAGCCTAGATATTTTAGATTTTCTTCAGAAATATTTTGGTAAAAGAGAATGAAAAGAATGGACAAAGATTCCTGATGTAGACAAAGAAGAAAATGTTATAGTGATAATATTTTATGAACTGGAGTTAATTTATTGAAATATAAATGGATACAAGACAAGTTATATTGGTTATACTGATTTTTAATATTTGGTCTAAAGCAAGAACTGAATTTATGATTTCATTGATTTAGATTATTTTCAGGGGAATAAACTCCTTCTAACACTGTAAGATCAAATGCTTCTCTGCAATTTATAGTCTGAGGAAACTGGCCAAATAAGATACAAAACAATCTCAGGATCACAGAATCAAACCAATTGAAAATTGGAAAGGACCTCAGAGGTCAAGTTAATGTATCCTCTTCTTTTTATAATTGGGGAAATATAGGACAAAGAAATTAAGTGACTTACCAAGGTGACACCAAAGTCATGCCTATTTCAACTTGGTTGAAAAAAGCATTGTACTCAGGTAGAAAATCCTAACCCAGTGACTGCCTGATAATAAACACCATAAATGCTTATAAATTAATATTTCTACAAGAGTAGCCTTTGATTCTTTCTGTATTGGAAGAGAATTCAGGCTCTATTGACTGGTTTATAAGTTTTATAACAATTAAATTAAATTTTTATTCACTAATTGATATTCCAATTTATTTTTTTAAATATAAAATCACTTGGCTTTTTTCCTATATATTGCCCACAAAATGATTTTTTTAAATTATGTTTTTCATTAAATTCAGCAGTTTGGGAGAGAGAACCAGATAATTTTGTGACTATTTCAGCTGTGCTGTGAAGAAAACAAGGGACAAAGTAGGAAAAATATACTCTCAACAGGATGTTATTGAATAATCGGACACAGGTAACTGAGTTCATCCTTCAAGGTTTCTCAGATAGTGTTCCACTAAGGATTTTGCTCTTTGGCATTTTCTTTTCCTTATACACAGCTGCTCTCACTGGGAATGTCATGATCATTGTGTTGGTCACTTGGTGCTCTACTCTTCACACCCCTATGTATTTTTTCCTAGTCAACTTGTCTATGTTAGATATCATGTGTACAACTTCTGTTCTTCCCAAGGTGTTAGAGAACCTGTTTTCAGGAAAGAAGGCTATCTCTTTTGGTGGATGCATGGCTCAAATATACTTCCTCATCTGGTCTGTATCTGGTGAGCTCTTGCTCTTCACAGCCATGGCTTATGACAGGTATGTGGCTATCTGCCACCCCCTGCACTATAGCACCATGATGAGTAAGAAGATCTGTGTCCTTCTGGCATTTGGGGTATGGAGCATCTGTGGAGTTAACACTACCATCAATACTGGACTTATGATTCGATTATCTTTCTGTGGCCCCAACATCATTAATCAATTCTTCTGTGAAATCCCTCCTGTATTGCTTCTCTCTTGTACCTCAACATATCTGAACAATATTATGACAGTCCTTGCTGATGTCTTCTTCTCAGTCCTGAATTTCCTGCTGACAATTGTGTCTTATTGTTTCATCATCTCCAACATTCTGAAAATCCGGACCAGAGAAGGGAAGAAAAGAGCATTCTCTACTTGTTCTTCTCACCTAATTGTGGTCACCATGTATTATTGCACTGTGTTTTATGCATATATTAGTCCTATCTCTAGCTATTCTCCTGAAAGTGGGAAATTGGTGGCCGTGTTGTACACAGCAGTTAGCCCTACCTTAAATCCTCTCATCTACACTTTGAGGAACAAGGATGTTAGGGAAGCCTTGAGAAAAGTGCCTCTATTTAGAAAGTGAGGGCTTAGACATTTATATTTTTCTAGCATGGATTGATTTGGGAAAATAGATTTCTGGAGTAGTGATAGAAAGACCCAGGACTTTAGTTGATTTTATGATACCACAAGGATTTTTTGTTATTATGTAATCTCAGATGCTAGGGTATAAATTATAAGTTATACTTATAGACCAAATCAGATGGTGGATGTTCTTATTTCCTTTTGCTCTTTCAGAAATGGTAACATTTAAGAGAGAAAAATGCTGCTCAGGCTATGAAACCTGCCTGGATTATATAAAAGAGCAAATTAAGTTGAAATCATTTAATTAAATATACTCAGTTACTAAGATGGTTGTGAAATCTCATTAATTATGGAATACTTTCGAAAAATATGGATCACAATTCATTACTATCCCTGATTAAATATAAGATCACAATTTCATGTCCCGGTTTCTTTAAAAATAAATTTAAAAAATTAAAGTTTAGTACATAACACAAACATGACCAAAAAAAAAAAATCAGTTAGGTTTTGCTTCCCATATTTTTTTTAATGCAACCCTTAGGAACAGGAAAGGAAAATACTGGTCCAGCTTTCCACAGTTATGGTTTATAACTGGCATGTGACTTCTCCCTAGTCCATAGTTTATATTATCATATCATAATATCACTATGTTGTCATAATAAAAAGATGTTTGTGTCAAGATTCAATTTAATTAGCTTCAACAAACAAGTTCAACAAAGCAAGCACTTTCTATTAGTCAAGCAGAAAACTATTGGTGAACTGAAGGGACACCCACCACAAGCACATGAACACTGTCCTTTGTTATGTGTGGAGGACAATAATTTGTTCCATTGGTCGTCAAGGTCAATGAATCCTGGACCATCACCAATCATCTTGATTTTTATCTTGTCTCTGGACTTAGAAGACTTTGAAGATAGAATGAAGCTGTAAGCTGTGCAACTCTGCTGTACTTAAATCCAATTCATATGCAAGGATAATGCATCATTCATGATGTCGATAGTTCTTTTTAAAAATGAGAGCTAACAATAGCAGGTTTTGATGAAAAAGGCATAATGCATCCTTATTCTTAGTAAGAGTTTCCTTTTTCCATCTGATTGGCTTATACAATCAATTTGATTTTTCTCTTCTTGTCAAAAAAATCAGATCATCTAATAGTTTCTCTACTTTCTTAGTTTAAAATAAAACTTTCATTTTTACCTAATTCTGTGGGGTTTTGGGGGGGAGTGCTTTTAGCCTTTTAATTTAAAATTGCTTACTTTGATATATAGTTATGAAGAAATGTTGATTTTTATTTTAGATTGTTTTGTTTCATACCCAGTTCATTGATTTGCTTTTTGCTGGTGAAAATGTTTAGAATTATAAAATGTCCCCTAATGGTTATTTATCTGCTTCTACAAATTTGGTAAAAGGGTACATTACTGTACTTTTTGAAGACATTTTCTACCATTTCTATAATTTTTTAACAGAATTAGGTTAATTTTCAACTAATTACAAGTACATTTTGAAGGTTTTTTTTTTTTTAGAATATGATTTTATTACATTAAGACCATTAACTTTATTACTTCCTCTTTCTCTATTCTTGTATATATTTAAATTCCAAAATATGTTTGGTTCTGTAAAATCGTTGTTTGTAGACAAAACTATGTAAGCATCTTTCTTTCTCTTTTTAATTAGTAATTACAAGATGGTGTTTATCATTTATGAATATTAAAAAGTTATATCCAAATATTTCTTTTTTTCCTTATCTTTTGGTTAGATGTGAAGAACCAGAAAGTGTTAAGTTAGCTCATGATTACAGCTTTACTGTCTAATTTTACTGCAATTTTATTTTTTCTTTCTTAAATAATAAATAAACAATATACAATTAATTATAAAATTAATAATACAATTTTAAAATAAATATGTATCTAAAGATAGATAGATAGAAAGATAAATAGATAGATAGATAGATAGATAGATAGATAGATAGATAGATAGAATAGAGGACATTATCTCTAGTACCTTTAAATCATTTCTCTATTTCTTTTTCTTATGTCTATATTCGCTGAAGATATGTAAAATTGTGATGACTACTATAAGATTTGATTTTTTTGTTCAGCTAAAGCTAAATTCTTTTCTTCAGCCTATATGTGAAAGTATACAGGTAAAGGGAGATTTCATTAAAAATGTTAAGTAGAATCTATGTAAAACTACCATCAAGAATCTTGTGTAATGGGGATAAAAAAGATGCATACCCAATAATATCAGGAGTGAAATTAGGTTGCCCACTGTCACCATTACCATTCGATATTGTGTTAGAAATATTAAGTTTAGCAATAAGAGAAAAAAAAGGGATTAACGAATTAGAGGAGATAAGGAAGAAACAATATTATCACTCTCTGCAGATAATATGATGTTGTATTTAAAGAATCCTAGATAATGAACTGAAAAATTACTAGAAACAATCATTTTAGCAAAATTTTAGGATACAAAATAAATCTGCATAAATCTTCAGTATTTTTATCTGTTACCAACACAGCACAGCAGCAAGAGATACAAAAAGAAATTCCATTTAAAATAACTGCCAATGATACAAAATATTTGGAACTCTATATGAACACAATGACAAAACATTTTCTACACAAATAAAATTAGAGTTAAACAATTAGAATAATACCAAATGCTTATTATTATGTTTATATTATTAGATTAAAATTATATTACTGGGTAGGCCTATCATTATAATAAAATATTATAGCATTTTAATATCAATATTAATAAAATAATATAATATCATAATAAAATAATTCTACCTAAATTAATCTACTTATTCAGTGTCATACAAATCAAACTGCCAAGAAATTAAAGAACTAAAAAAATTAACAAAATTCATCTGAAAGAACAAAAGGTCAAGAATTTAAAAGAATTAATGAAAGAATGCAAACAAAGCTGTCCAACTTGAATAAGACAAAAAATGATATTATAAAGCAGAGAACATCAAAATCATTTTGGTACTAGCTAAGAAATAGTTTAATTGATCAGAGGAATAGGTTAGGTTCACAAGACACCATAGTCAATGACTATGGTAATTTAGTGTTTAATAAACCCAAAGACTCCAGGTTCTGGTATAAGAACTTACTATCTGACAAAAATTGCTGGGAAAATTGGAAAATAGTATGGCAAAAATAGGCATTTCCTAATATCTAATACCCTATACCAAGATAAGATCAAAATGATTCATGATTTAGACATAAAGGGTGATTTATAAGCAAATTAGGAGTACAGAGATAGTCTGTTCCTGAGATCTCTGGGCAAAGAAGGAATTTATGGCCAAAGAAGAACTAGACAATATTATGAAATGCAAAATGGATAATTTTTATTATGTTAAATTTAAAGTTTTTGTACAAACAGAACCAATTCAGCCAAGATTAGAAAGGATGGAGAAAATTGGGGAAAAAAAGTTTTACTTCAAAGGAATTCTGATGAAGGCCCCATTTCTAAAATATATAGAGAGTTGATTCAAATTTATAAGAATACAAGCCATTCTTCAATTGATAAATGATGCTAGGATATGAACAGACATTTTCTGTTCATATGAAAAATGCACTAAATCACTATTGATTAGAAAAATGCAAATTAAGACCACTCTGAGGTACCACTACATATCTCTTGGATTAGCTAAGATGAAAGGAAAAGATAATGATAGATGTTGAGGGGGATGTTGTACACAGCAAGATTATGTGATGATCAATTCTGATGGGCATGGCTCTTTTCAACAATGTTTTTGATTCAAGTTAGTTTTAATAGACTTGTGATGTAGAGAGCCAAAAAGAGGATGGGGCTTATGGGGTCTAAATGTGGATCACAATGTAGTATTTTCACTGTTTTTGTTATTTGCTTGTAATTTTTTTTCTTATTTTATTTCCTTTTAGAACTTATTTGTGTGTGCGTGTAGCATGATAAATATGGAAATATGCTTAGAAGAATTGCATATGTTTAACCTATATTAGATTGTTTGCTGACTAGGGGAGGGGTGAGGAAAAGGGAGGGAGAAAAATTTGAAAACAAGGTTTTGCAAGAGTGAATACTGAAAACTATCTTTCCATTAGTTTTATTTTAAAAGCTATTATTTAAAAATAAATAAAATAAATTTTATTGACTAAAAAAGAACAAACTACACAGCAAGCTTGAAAATAACTTTTCAGAGGAAGAGCAGATATTCAATGAAGTAGGGGACTTTTGATCATTTCTGATAAAAAGACAATAACTAATAGAAATTTTAATCTTTAAATACAAGAATCAAGAGAAGCATAAAAACATAATTAGGAAAGAAAAAAAAACATATTATTTAAAGTTTAAACTGCTTACATTTCTGCATAGGAAAATACTTTGTAACTCTTGAGAACTGATACAATAAAATTACATTTAACAAAGGATCATGGAAAGATAGAGTAACAATTAATTGGAAATTAAACAATCAAATTTTAAAGATGGGTGGGTCAAACAACAAATCATAGAAATAATCAATAATTACATCTAAGAAAATAACAAAAATGAGATGATCAAAATTTATATGAAACATTTGCAAAAAGATTACAGTAATTTATTACTAGGGTACTACATCATGACCAAGTGGGATTTATACATGGATTTCTTTTTTTTAATGAAAGCTTTTTATTTTCAAAATATATACATGAATAATTTGTAATATTCACCCTTACAAAACCCTGTATTTTAATTTTTCTCTTGCTTCCCCCCATTATCTTCCCCAGATGGCAATTTATCCAATATATAACATATGCACTTTGTCTATACATATTTCCATAAATATCATACTTTACAAGAAAAATCAGATCACAAAGGAAAAAATGAGAAAGAAAACAAAATGCAAGCAAACACCAAAAAAGAGTGAAAATATTATGTTGCGATCTATACACAGTTCCTTCATAACTCTGTGGGTGCAGATGGCTCTCTCCATCACAAGACCATTGAAACAGGCCTGAACCACCTCATTGTTGACAAAAGTCATGGTCATCAGAATTGATCATATAATTTTGTTGTTGCTGCGTACAATGATCTCCTGGTTCTGCTCATTTCACTTACCATCAGTTCATGTAAGTCTCTCCCATAACCATATATACCATATACCATAACTTATTCAGCCAACAATATGAGCATCCACTCAGTTTCCAGTTTCTTGCCACTACAAAAAGGGCTGCCCAAACATTTTTGTACATGTGGGTCCCTTTCCTTCATCTAAGATCTCTATGGGATAGAAGCCCAGTAGAAACATTGCTGGATCAAATGGCACACACAGTTTGATTGTCCTTTGGGCATAGTTTCAAATTGATGTTTAGAATGTAGCCCAGGGTTTCAAGGCGTGGTACCATATCAGGAAAACTATTAGTATAATTGACCATATCAATGACAAATATAACAGAAATCATGTGAGTATCTCAATGCATACAGGAAAAAAAAAACTTTTGAGAAAAGACAGAGAAAAATTAAAAATTACTAAAGAGGATAGGAATAAGTTTTTCTTAAAATGATAAACAGCATCTATCTAAAACTAAATTCGTGTTATATGTAATGAGGAGATACTATAAGTGATGCTCATTATTACTATTATTCTTGAATACTGCACAAGTAATGTGAGATTTAGCAATGAGAAGAAAAATAAATTGAAAAAACTAAATAGGCAATATCGAAAGAAAACTATCACTCTGTTGAAGATAACAATGTTATATTTGAATTCTAAAGAATCAACTAACTACTTGAAACAATTAATTTTAGCAAGTTGCCGGGGATAAAATGACTCTACATAAATCATTCTATATGGTACCAAAAACCTTAGCAGTAAAAGCCTTATTTCAAATACATAGAAAGAATTGACTCAAATTTATAAAAAATATGTTATTACTCAAATGATTAATGGGCAAAGTATATGGACAAAATAATTTCATATCAAATAATTATAGCCATCAGGGGGAAAATGTGGGAAAATAGAGGATTAGATCAATAATTTTCAAACTCTCCAGATTTGTACCACAAACAAAACAATTTTGGGCCTTAAGATGGACAAAGAATGGTGAAAACCAAGAAGATGTGGTAGTACAGGGGTCCTATTGGCATATCCAAATTAATCCATAATTCAAAATTGCCTCATTTCTTTCTTTCTCATAGAAAAGTATATTCTTCGGTGATGCATTATGAAAACAAATGAAAAAATGCTCAAAATGTGATGGATTGTGATTATTGTCCTTGCTCATAATATTTGGCTATTAGCACACTGATTTTACATTGTTTTGAAAACGTTATTGTTCCAAAATTCCTGCTATTCATATAAAATATTATGAACTTAACAATCACCAACAAACAAACATTTCCAAAGGCATAGAGAAGCAAAGAGAAAGATTTTGCATCCTTTTTCAATAGGCAGTGGTATCCTAGGACCATCATGGCTACTGGTGGGACAAAATATTTTCCTAAGGTCAGTTGAAATATCTCAGATTTTAGATTCCTTAAATAGGAGTGTAGTGGGAGAAGAGACCATGGAAATGTGATTTCATACAACTCCTTTAAAGATAAGTAGAGAGAAAAAATATAGATTACAAATTATTTCCCTGCTCCATTCTCCCCCATTGACTCTAGAAAAGCTTCATTTAGCTATGGAAAATAAATGTTAAGACATTTATAAAACCTGCATATTATTTAAGCTTACATACTGGGAATTAGCATACTGATTCTGCAGACAGTTACGTAGTAAAGTAGATAGACTGCTGCACCTAGAATCAGGAAGACCCATCTTCCCAAATTCAAAAATGACCTCACATCCAAACTTGATGTGTGAGCCTGGGAAAGTCAATTAACCCCATTTGCCTTGCCTGAAGAAGAAAATGGCAAATCATGGCAAATCACTATAGTATCTTTGCCAAGATAACCCCAAATGGGGTCACATTAAGTTTTGCAAAGCACTTTAAAAAATTACTTCCTTTCTTTCACTCAAGAACCTTAGGTATTATTATCCCAATGTTATAGATAAGAGAACATGAGAGAACATAAAAAGACTGCACACTATATGAAAAAGATACATTTAAAAATATTTATTATATCAGTAAGATCTCTTCACATATCCTCAGATGATAGAGGATGTAGTGCAAAAAATTCATAATTTACATATTGCATAAAAATGAAAGGTCACAATTGCAAAAAATCAGTGAGAGAGTTTAATTGTCCCTTAGAGTTTTAATTTAGAATGATTATCCCCAGTGTCCTCTATAGCTGTTATATGCACAGTTATTGGATTAAGAGCTTTTTAAGGGCCTGTTGGAAACTTGGCTAAGAGAGCTATATCTGCATTGTTCAAGAAATTAAGCTTTTTGAAACTTCTTTATCAAAGAGCTATTTAGATTTACATATATGATTGATTGAAAAGAGAAAGCTTAGACCAGAAGACTTATTCTGTGAGTATTGAGGCATATGTGAATATGCTAAGATATAATCCTATTATTTTAAATTGTCAGGATAACATAGGATGGTTTTATATATAACTATGGAAAATAAAAACATATAAAAGAATAACAGAATGCTTAGTGACCATTTGGATTTTTTTCTCACTGTGTCCATTCTTATTGGAATTCTCAATAATGATGGATTCATAATAACTCAGCATTTCTCAATGTTATATTTCAGAAAAATGATCAAAAGCAATGCTCCATTTTCAAGCATTTCTTTCGCTACTCTATCATGCCTCATATGAGACTTAAAATTATAGGAGGGAGACCATAGGATCACAGATTTCAGATATTTGAAAGGTTGTCATGAGGAGTAGAGATTCAACTATATTTGTATATTTGTATAGTATATAGGCAGTTGTCCAAGTAGCCAGCACTGACCATGTGATCTGGACAAGTCACTTGACCTCTCAATGTTCTAAATGACTCTAAGACTAAAATGAAGGTTAGGATTCATAGGGGGGATTGCTTTATTTGGAAGTTCTCTAAATGAACGAATTTATAAGTCCAGCTCCTATTTCTGGATATCCCTAAAAAGCAGAGACAGAAAATTTTTGAGGAATTGACAAAGAGGCAAATTTAGTTTTGACATATTTTAAAACTGCCCTTAAATTAGAATTGAATGTATTGTCTATGGAGTCAATTTTTTTTTCTCTTGTTTGAGGCATTAAAGTAGAAGCTGAATTACAATGTTTGGGGAATGTTTTATAGAAAGCTAATAAAAGTATGGGTTATGAGATATCAGTTACCAAACTATCTCCTAGCTTTGAAATTCTGAGTTTCTTTGCACAAGAAGTTCTGAAATCCCTTGAATTGTAAGTAGCTAATGTGGCAAACCAATTGCTACTTTTTAGACTGAATTCTAATGCAGTCTTTGTTGTTCATTGCTTTTGCAACTTTGCACACATCATTTTATTTCTTTAATCTGAGGTTTCAATTTTGAAGCAAATTGTAATCTTTCATTCAAGAAGTCACAGAGAGAGTTCTAGGAAGATTTAATTTCATTTCTCAAAGAATGTGAGAAGAGCGGGGAATGGTGAGGACATGATTCCAGGTGTATGGAAAAATAAGGTAATCCTTGTCATGTTTCTGATCATCAAATATAAGACGATAAGAATAAGGAAAACATGAATTTTATATAGTTTTTTACATTTGCAATGCAAATTGTATCCATTATCCCACATAAAAAAGCCTGAGAGTGAGAGAGGGAAGTGTCTAATTTGGTGATAGTGCAGTTAATGTATTTGAAGGGGAGAATTGTCATGATAAAATAGGTGAAGACTGTGAAGGGACTTAAAGTTCAAGTACAAGAATTGTTCAATTTTCTTTCAGCAAATTATGCATACATGCCAACACACATATACGCATATATGTGCACTCAAATACATGGAGACATATATATCCAAGAATATGAAGGGTTTATGTTTCAATCACTTTATAAAGTGAATTTTTGGGAGAGGTTGGTGAAATTTAGTTTCAATGTGTCAATAGGCCTGCCTAAAAAGTGAAGAAATTCTTTATCTTTGGGAGAGGTAAATATCATTCCACTTTTACTTATTTTGAAATCATGTTTTGGAAAATACCCAAAAACATAATAGAAAGGGAGTTTCACATGCAATCCTTTTTTTTTCTGTTTTTTTTTTTAATAAATGTAAATGCCATTCAATTTGGTGATTATTGAGTTCTGAATAAAATAAAAATATATAAAAAACAATAGAAAATACATGAAGTAGCACAGTGGGATTCTGTCAAAGTAGCAAGTAGCTGCTAGGTAGAAGGACATGGAAGGAAGACTCAAATTAAAATCTGGTCCCAGATAATTCCTGTATATGTGACCCTAGACAAATCTGTTTTCTTTATTTTTCCCTATAACATTGGGATAATAATACCTAAGGTTCCTGAGTTAAAGAAAGGAAGTAATTTTTAAAGTGCTTTGCAAAACTTAAGAATTATATATTATGTAGCTTAAAGTATTGTATTGAAATAATAGCTATTCTTATTAATGAGGATACACTTTTCATACAGAGAAGTCAGTGAAAATAAAGAAATAAGAAAGGCATGAAGTAAATTTACCTTTTTCAGGTATAAAATGGTACATTCCTATATCTTCTCCTTGTATCTACAGAAGTACCCCATTTGCCAAATCATTGATAAGGTTTCCTTGAATTATAACATTTTTTTTTCCTAAGAAAAGTCTGGGTTCTGCTGCCAAAACACAATCTTATCCTCTGAAAGTATATGTATATGGTTGCATAAACAAGGCCATGGGTTTCTCCAAATAAGAATAGGGTAGCTAGATGGTAATCAGAGAATCCCAGCTTTTCTAAAGTAAAAAAGACTTCAGAGTTTATTCCACCTTTAAATTATATCCCTTGTGCTAATTCTCCAACAGGTTCCCAGGCAGCCTCCTTTTGAAGACTTAAAATTAGAGGAATTTAGGTGTTCTTAGATTTGGGGTTAAAAAACTTGGTGTTTTTTTTAATCTGTTGATATGTGGATTTAAACATGGTTTCCTTTGACCTATGTATTTTATTTTCTCCTCTTAAAAACCTTAAAAAAAGAATTCATAAGTTTCACAAAATACTTAATACTAAAATGGTCCATAATAAAAACAAAAGGTGAAGATCTACACACATCCTGCTAAGGCAGCCTGACATTTTCCCACCTGGAGAGTTAGAACTAGAATTAAACAAAAAGGAAAAGAGAGATTTGTAGTGCTTTCCATTTTCTGCATCATTTCAAGTTGTTATTACAAAAATGTGATACTCAGAAATAAGGGCAATATGTTAGATATTCACAGTCCAGTATTATAATTTCCTGTATTCTGAACATATTACCTAAGAGCAAAATTACAATAAAAACACAACTTGGATCACAGGGGAAGTAGAAATAACAGCAATGGCTAAAATCACTTTTATTTAAAATAATCTTTTTTATATTTTTTGGCTTAATTGACAGCATTGCTCATTTAAATGATCTGAAGTTCAAATATCCTAGTGAGATATGCCTAAATTTTAGAAGTCATTGTGAGATGATTTTAAAATCTTCTGGAGTAGAGGTCTACCTAGGAAGGTCTCCTGCTTCCCTATAACTGCAAGTGCTAGCACCTGCTTGGGCTTTGGGAATCTGAATAGGACCCCTGTTCTTCTTCAGCTATCTTGATAGTACTCTTGTCTCTTGGAACTCTGACTAATATCCATTCTCACTTATGACTGATCACCAGAACTCTTCTATGCTCAGGAACTGTAACCTAGATCTCAGTATCATCAGGAGAAATATAGCATCAACTGCACTCAGTGCTGGCACAACATATCTCTGTCCTCTTTTTTTTTCTATTCCGTTGTCTAACACCTTGCTAACTATACTGACAGCTTCTGAAAGTGCAGCTGCTGAAGTTTCATCATTGTCCACTTCAGACACAATGAACCAGGCCAGTTCCCATTTTGTTGTAAGCAATTTCTTGGTGATTTCTCAAGTAGTCCTAATATGAGGATATGTCTCCCTCTGAGCTTTTGATGGCTCTGCTCCTCCAAAGTTCAATTTGAGAAGTTGTTTAAAAGTATTTGGAGGACCTCCTATATAAGACTTTTTTTATTGTCCATATTTTAACATTGTCCCATCCTGACCAATTACTTTGCATTTACTTTATGGGTATTTTGATTTCGTCATCTGTATATGTGTTATTTCTGTTCAGTAGGCTGTAAAATCTTTGAAGGCAGGGACCATTTTGTTTTTGTCTTTGGATCTCTGGCACTCAGCACAATCTCCAACACTGAGCCAGTGTTTAATAAATACTAAGTTGCATTGATTAAAAAAAAAGTATTTGGAGGGAAATCTTCCTATATACTCTTGAGGGTGATTCTGGACTCTCTCACCAAAGGAAAGGACAGGGAACCAAATAAAAAATTAGTTAGTACCTATTATGTTTCTGGAAATTTGCTAAGCACTGTTACGACTATTTCATAATTTGATGTCCATGACAAGTCTGACATAAGTGTTATTGTTATGCCCATGTTTTTGGTTGATTAAAGTTTGAGTCTATAGTTGAACTCAGATCCTCATGACTCTAGGCACATCACTCTATCCACTGCACCATGAAGCTGAGCAAAACAGACAAGCTTTTGTCAAATAAAATATAACCACTTTGTAGAACAAGTGTAACTACTTCATGTCTCTTAACATGTGATAGCCTAGGAAATCACATGTTGAGATGAATTGGGAAGATAAGTAATGGGCATCCAAGCCATGAGATTGCAAATTGTTAGCATGTGTAGTAGCAAATGGTTCATATGGAGAAATGCCCGAAATTGCTTAAAAGAACACATAAAGGAAAAAAAAAACAAGTGGAAGATGAGATCCTTATTATGAATTGATTTAGATTTAATTTTAAGGGATATGAGTTTATCAGGAAGCTGTAACACTTTATATATTATTCATGTTCTCATTTTGAAAATCTATAGTTTGGGTTTATAAGTGTGCCTACATATTTAAGAATTCACTTTTCATTTTCTAGATGTTATCTTCCATCACATTTCTACAGCTTGGTTAAGACTTGAAAGTATAATCCAAGAATCACCTGACTTATCCAAAAAATCCTCCCACATCAATGGCCATGAGTAACTACTCACAGGTGACAGAGTTCATTCTCCAGGGATTCTCTGAACACCCCAAACTCCGGCTCCTATTATTCAGTTGTTTCTTTTCCTTGTATGTAGTGGCCCTCACAGGTAATGTACTGATCATCACAGTCATCAAACTTAACTCAAGCCTCCATAGCCCCATGTACCTTTTTTTGTTTAACTTGGCTACAATGGACATTATGTGTACCTCCTCCATTCTGCCCAAGGTGCTGCAAGGACTGCTCATAGAGAAGAACACTATTTCCTATGAGGGTTGCATGACCCAACTCTACTTTCTCATTTGGTCTGGATCATCAGAACTGCTTCTTTTCACAGTCATGGCTTATGACCGCTATGTGGCCATCTGCCACCCCCTACATTACAGTACCATGATGAACAAGACACTCTGCAATGTGTTGGTAGCTGGCATGTGGCTCATTTGTGCCTTCAATTCCTCCATAAATACTGGTCTAATGACACGACTATCTTTCTGTGGACCTAATATGATTACTCATTTCTTCTGTGAGATCCCCCCTCTCTTGTTGCTCTCCTGTACTTCTACCTATGTTAACAGCATTATGGCAGTCATGGCAGATATATTTTATGGTTTGATAAATTTTCTTCTGACATTGGTGTCCTATGGTTTCATCATCTCTAGCATCCTGAAAATCCAGACATCAGAGGGAAAGAAGAGAGCCTTCTCTACCTGTTCTTCTCATCTTATTGTGGTGTCCATGTATTACACAGCTGTTTTCTATGCCTATATAAGTCCTATTTGTAGCTACAATCCAGAGAGGAGTAAATTGGCTGGTGTGTTGTACACCATCTTAAGCCCAACTTTAAATCCTTTGATTTATACCCTAAGAAACAAGGAGGTCAAAATGGCCATTAGCAAGCTCTTTCTAACTTTTAGAAAGTAAGTAGGAATTTTCCAGTCTTTTAATATTGAATAGAGGTACAATATAAGGCTACTTTATTTATGCCTGTGGTTTAGAAAATAGAAATATTAAAAATTATCTGTATAAAAATATCCTTTGATACTTACCATGATATTTGATTTTTCTGGTTACAATTCTCAGATTTGTAGGAATTCTGATTTTCTTTTAAGTATTGTTTGAATTTGAAAGTTATTTCCAGCTTCATATTGTTTCCTGGATTAGATATGCTTCCTTTTTTAAATTTATTTTTAAAGATTTTTTTATTTTCAAAATATATGTATTGATAATTTTCAACATTCATCTTTGCAAAACCTTGTGTGCCAAATTCTTTTTCTCCCCCACTTTCTCCCAATCCCTCTGTTAGATGCAAATACTCCAATATATGATATGTATAATTTTTCTATACATAATTCCACAATGATCATGCTGCACAAGAAAAATCTGATTAGAAAGGAAAAAATGAAAAAGAAAACTAATACTAACAAATAATAACAAAAAGTGAAAATACTCTGTTGTGAGCCACACTCAGTCTCCACAGTCCTTTCTTTGGATGCTGATGTATCACAAGACCATTGGAACTGACCTGAATCACCTTGCTGTTGAAAAGAGCCATGTCCATTATTATTAATCATTGTATAATATTGTGGCTGTGTACAAATATTCTCTTGGTTCTACTCACTTCACTCAACATCAGTTAAAGTAAATCTGTCCAGGCCCTTCTGAAATCATCTTGCTTATGTTTCTTGTAGGACAGTACAACTCCATAACATTCTTATACCACAACTTATTCAATCATTCTCCAACTAATGAGCTTTCACTCAGTTTCTAATTGCTAGCCACTACAAAAAGTGATGTTACAAATGGTTTTGCACATAATGGATCCTTATGATCTCTTTGAGATATACACAGACACCACTGGATCAAAAGATGTGCCCAGTTTGATAGCTCTTAGTGCATAGTTTAAAATTGTTCTCTAGAATAATTGGATCACTTCACAATTCCACCACCAATGTATTAGAGTCTCATTTTTCCCACATCCCTTTCAATATTTGTCATTATCTTTTCCTGTCATCTTAGCCAATCTGAGAAGTCTGTAGGGGTACTTCAGAGTTGTCTTAATTAGCATTTCTTTCATCAATCATGACTTAGAGCTCCTTTTCATATGACTTGAAAGGGTTTTAAGTTTTTCATCTGAAAATTGTCTGTTCATATCGTTTGACTATTTATCAATTGGCAAATGGCTCATACATTAAATAAATGAGTCAATTTTTTCTATATCTCTGAAATGAAGCTTGCATCAGAATACTTGGATGTAATTTTTCCTCAGAATAATCCACTTTGCATTCTATAACATATTCTAGTTCTTCTTTGGCCACAACTTCCTTCCTTCTCCATATATCTGAGAGGTAGACTATCCTTTGTTCTTCTAATGTGCTTATGTTATCACTCTTTATGTATAAATCATGAACTCATTTATATCTTATCTTGATATAGGATGTGTGATGTGTGTCAATGCCTAGTCTTTACATACTAATCTCTAATGTTCTTAGTGATTTTTGACAAATAGTGAATTCTTATTCAAGAAAGTGGGGTCTTTAGTTTTTTCAAAAAGTAGATTGCTATAGTTATTGATTATTTTGTTCTGTGAACCTAACCTATTAGATTGATTGACTACTCCATTTCTTAGTCAGTACAAAAAAAAATTTTAATGACTGCTGCTTTTAATATAGTTTTAGGTCTGACACAGGACACCTTCATTTGCATTTTTTTCATTAATTCCCTTGAAATTCTTTGCCTTTTGTTCTTCCTGTTAAACTTTGCTATTATTTATTCTAGTTTTGTAAAATAATTTCTTGGGATCTTGATTGGTTTCACACTGAATGAGTAGATCAACTTAGGTAGAATTTTCATTTTTGTTACATTAGCTCAGCCTACCCATGAACACTTGATATTCTTCCAATTGATTACATCTTATTTCATTTGTGTGGAAAGTGCTGGTCTATAATTACATGACTGCAAAATTTAACTAACTATCCTTTCAGATTACATTTAGCTTTTTTTCTTGGTTATATATCATATATATGTATGTATGTATATATATATATATATATATATATATATATATATATATATATATGTTATCTATCCTTCTCTATATCTAATCATTTATCTATATGGAAGCACATCATCTTGACAGAGAATTAATTTCATTTTAAAGTCCAAAAACTTAGCCTTGTTTCAAACTTCTTACACATACAAGCTCTGTAGCCCTCAATCTCTCAGTGTACCAAGTGATGCTTTAAAACTAGCTTCAGAGTAAATCTTGATCTGATTTGATAGAGGTCATTTTCTCATTGAAAGTTCCATATACTAATGAAACCATATGAAGAGTTCCAACTTGTTCTTGAGTAGGCAGGACCAATGTAATAATTTTACCTCAACTAATTTATATATTAAATGCCAAGCTAATTAAATTACCATTTTTTTTACTGAATTAGAAAAAGATAAAAATAAAATTTATTTGGTAGAAAAAAAGTCAAGAATACCAAAGGAAATAATGAAAAAAAGATTATGTAAAGGATAGACATTTAACAATCCAGACCTTAAGCTACAGTTTGAGGCAATGAGTCCAATTCAAAAGAATACAATTCATTACCCAAATGATAAATGGTCAAAGAATATTAACAGACAATTTTTAGATCAAGAAATTAAAGCTATCAGAGGATAAGTGTAGGAACATGGATGAGTAGCTCAATAAACTTCAAACTATTCAGAATTCCCCCACAAACAAAACAAATTTATGCCTTATGGTGAACATATACTAGTGAAAAAACCAAAAAGACTTGGAGCAGAACAGGGGTTCTACTAGCATAACTAAATTCAACCATAATTCAAAATTTCCTTTTGTTCCTTACTTTCTTTCTGAAACAAAATTATATTATCCTTGGTGATGCATCATGAAAGCAAACATAGAAGAAATGCGCAGAATGAAACAGTGTGTGATTTAATTAAAAATACTTAGGAATCTACTGTCATTGTTCATAACATTTGTATTTTCAGCACATTAATTTTATATTCTTTTAAAAATGCTATTGTTTTAAAATATGCTGTAGTTCCTAAAATATATTATGAATTTAATTATCATCAATAAACAAAACATTTTAAAGGCATAGAAGAGCAAAGAAAAAATATTTTGTGTCCCTTTGGAATAGACAATGGTATCCTAGAATCATCATGGATATTGATGGGACAAAATCTATTCCTAAACTGAACTGTAATATCTCAGACAATAGGCTCCTTAAATAGGGAGAACAGGCAATGAAACTGGGGCTAATTTCACAAAACTGTTTTAAAAACAAGCAGAGAGAAAGAAACATAGTCTACAAATGATCTCCCTGCTCCATTCATCTCCTCACTGTCTCTAGAAAATATTGATTTAACTATGAAAAATCAATGTTGGAACATTTATAAAAACTTCATATTATTTAGCTTATATAATGGGAAGTACAATACTGATTCTGAAGACAGATATGTAGTAAACTAGATAGAGTGCTGGACCTTGAATCAGGAAGATCCATCTTCCTAAATTCAAAAATGGCCTCATATCCTAACTTGATATGTGAGTCTAGGCAAGTCAATAAACACTGTTTGCCTTACCTGAAGATGGAAATGGCAAGGCACTAGAGTATCTTTTCCAGATTACCACAAAGAGGGTCACATATAGTTAAACATGACTTAAGAACAAAAAAGAACTCCACATGATATCCATGCTTTTTCTTTTTCCAGTTCACTAATTCTGTTTTTCAAGGATTTGATTTCTTTATCCACTCTATCTTTAAATGAGTAAGATGACTTATCCAGAGATCTAGAAGAAAATTGGGAAAAGTAAAGGGAAGCTTGGCAAGAGAGTCTGGATAAGTCATCTTACTCATTTAGAGTGGATAAAGAAATCAAATCCTTGAAAAACAGAATTAGTGAACTGGAAAAAGAAAATAACTCTCTAAAAAATAAAATTGATGAAATGGAAAAAAATTCCATAGGAAAAAACCACTCACTTAAAAACTCAATTGGACAATTAGAAAAAGATATATAAAAAAGTTAATGAAGAAAATAATTCATTAAAAATCAGAACTGAACAAATGGAAATGAATGACTCAAGGAGACACCAAGAATCAACCAAGCAAAACCAAAAAATAAATAAATAAATAAAACAATGGAAAAAATGTCAAATGCTTCTTGGGAAAACAACAGACCTGGAAAATAGTTTTAGGAGAGATAATCTGAGAATTATTGGAGTTCTTGAAAAATATGATGAAAAAAAGAGCCTGGACAGTATTTTCCAGGAAATTATCAAAGAGAACTGCCCAGATGTTATAGAAACAAAGGGTAAAATACACATTGAAAGAATTCATAGATCACCTACTGAAAGGGAAATCAAAACTCCAAGAAATATAGTGGCTCAATTCCAGAACTATCAGACCAAGGAAAACATAATTCAACCTGCTAAAATCAATTGAAATTTAGAAGAGCCACAATAAGGACTACTCAGGATCTAGCAACATCCACATTAAAGGATTGAAGGGCTTGGAATCTGATATTTTAAAAGGCTAACGAACATGGTATGCAGCCAAAAATAACTTACCCAGCTAAAATAAGCATATTTTCCAGGGAAGAAGATGGACATTCAATGAAATAGGTGAATTTCATCTATTTCTGATGAAAAAAACAGAACTAAACAAAATCTTTGATCTCCAAATATAGAACTCAAGAGAAACCTAAAAAGATAAAAATAAATCTTGTGGACTATATTTCTGCTATAAAGATATGTAAAGAACACATACGTAATTTGTTCTAGGAACTAGAGGTGGAAAGGACATTGTACCAGAAAAAGGGTAAAGTAGGAGTACTACATCTCACAAAGAGGCAAAGGAAACCTATTATATCTGAGAGAAAGAATGAAAGGGGATGAGAATAATCTGTATCTTACTCTCATCAGAATTCCTTGAAGAGAAAAATATTATACATATTCGATTTATAGTGAAACTTTTCCCACCTCATTGAAAAGTGGGAGGGGAAAAGTGAAAAGGACAAGAGTAAGCTAAGCAGAAGGAAATACAGAAATTGTGAAGGAAAGGGGTAAGATAGGGGGAGGATCTCTAAGGTGGGGAAAGGGATACTAAAAACAGAGGGCTGTGAGAAGTAAGTGGTACTCACAAATTTAATAATGGGGAAGGGGTTAAGGGGGAAAGAAAGGAGAAAAGCATAAGCAGGGGTTAACAAGATGGCAAGTAATACAGAATTGGTCATTTTAACCATAAATGTGACTGGGGTAAACTCCCCCATACAGAGGAAGTGGTTTGCAGACTGGATTAAAAGCCAGAATCCTACAATATGTTGTTTACAAGAAACACACTTGAAGCAAGGTGATACATACAGAGTAAAGTAAGAGGTTGGAGCAGAATCTACTACACTTCAGGTGAAATAAAAAAAGCAGGGGTAGCCATCCTCATCTCAGATCAGGCAAAAGCAAAAATTGATCTAATTAAAAGAGATAAGGAAGGGCACTAAATCTTGCTAAAGGGTAGCATAGATAATGAAAAAATATCAATATTAAACATATATGCATCTAAATTCTTTTTTTATATTTTTTATTAATTTTATAATTATAACTTTTTTTGACAATACATATGCATGGGCAATTTTTTACAACATTGTCCCTTGTACTCACTTCTATTCCAAATTTTCCCTCCTTCCCTCCATCCCGTCCCCTAGATGCCAGGCAGTCTCATACATGTTAAATGTGTTATAGTATATCCTAGACACATATATTGTGTGCAGAACCGAATTTCTTGTTGCACAGGAATAATTGGATTCAGAAGGTAAAAATAACCTGGGAAGAAGGACAAAATGCAAACGGTTTACCCTCATTTCCCAGTGTTCCTTCTCTGGGTGTAGCTGATTCTGTCCATCATTGATCAATTGGAACTGAATTAGATCTTCTTTTTGTTGAAGATATATATTAAAACTATCAGGGGAGAAGTTTGGGAACATGGAGGAATAGATTAGTAAACTTCAAACTCTTCAGAATTCCCCTACAAACAAAATAAATGTTTGCCTTAAGTGAATATAGACTGGTCAGAACCCAAGAAGACTTATGGAAACACAGAGGTCTACTGGCATAATTCAATTCAATCATAATTCAAAATTTGCTCTTATTATTTACTGTCTTTCTCAAACAAAATTCTGTTTTCCTTGATTGTTATCAAACCAAACTTTAAAAAATACTCAGAATGTGATGGTTTGTGATTTAGTTAAAAATGCTCCGGAATCTATTGTCCTCACTCATAACATTTGTATATTCAGCACACTAATTTTATATTCTTTTAAAAATGATATTGTTCCAAAACATGCTGTTGTTCCTATAAAATATTATGAATTTAATTATTATCAATCCAAAAAAAGTTTAAAGCATAGAAGAGCAAAGAGAATGATTTTGCATCCCTTTGCAATAGACAGTGGTGCCCTAGGACCATCATGGCTACTGGTGGGGCAAAATTGTTTCCTAAAGTCAGTTGGAATATCTCAGACTTTAGGTTCCATAAATGGGGGGGTTAGCAGGAGAGGAGACATTAAAACTATGACTAATTTCATTCAATTCTTATGGAGAGAAATAATTATAGACTACAAATGAGTTCTGTACCTCAATCTCCCCCACTGATTCTAGAAAAGTTTGGCTTAGCTATGACAAACAAATGTTAAGGAGACATTTATAAAAACTGCATATTATTTAAGCTTACATAATGGGAAGTATAATATTGATTCTGCAGAGAGCTATGTAATACAATAAATAGACTGCTGGGCATAGAATCAGGAAGACTCATCTTCCCAAATTCAAATATGTTCTCACATACTAATTAGAAGTGTGAGCCTAAGCAAGTCAATTAAACCTATTTGCCTTATCTGAAGAAAGAAATGGCAAGCCACTATAATATCTATGCCAGGATAATCCCAAATGGGCTTAAAAAGGGTTGCTCATGACTGAAGAACAAAAATGACATTTCAGTTACTCCACATCATATGAAAAGGATATAGTTTTTGTATAAATATATGTACATATATTATATTTAAGCTATACTTTAACATATTTAACATATATGGACTACCTGCCATCTAGGGAAGGGGGTGGGGGGGAAGGAAGGGAAAAGTTGAAACATAAGGTTTTCCAAGGGTCAGTATTGTAAAACTACCCATGCATATGTTTTGTAAATAAAAAGCTATAATAAAAAAAGAAAAAAGAAAAAGATATAGTCTTATTTTTTAAAATTTATTATCATAGCTGTCTTTACATGTGCTTGGGTTTTAGAGGCTATAGTTAAAAAAATTACACATTGCATAAAGTGAAAGGTCACAGTTGGAAAGAACCAGTGAGAGAGTTTAATTGTCCCTTAGAGTTTTAATTTAGAACAATTGTCCCCAGTGTCCTCTGTAGCTGTTATATGCACTGAGAGACATATTGGACTGAGAGCTTCTTAAAGGCTAGTTGAAACTTGACCAAGAAAATGATATCTGCATTTTTCAAGAAATGAAACTTTTTTAAGTTTTTTCTTCATCAGAGAGCAATTAAGAATATATGATTAATTAAAAAGAGAAAGTTTAGACCAGAAGACTTATTCTGTGAGTATGGGGGCATATGTGAATATGCTAAGGCATAATCCTATTCTTTTGAATTCTCAGGATAACTGTGGAAAATAAAACCATATAAAAAGAAAATATAAGATTCATAGTGACATTTGAATTTTCTCAGTATGTACATTCTTATTGGAATTTTCAATAAATAATGGATTCATAATAGCTTGTGATCAAATATTTCTCAATGTTATATTTTAGGGAAATGATCAAAGCAATGCTCCATTTCTAAACATTTATTTCATTACTCTTTCATAATCATATGAGGCTTAGAATTATAGGAGGGAGACTTTGTGATCACAAACTTTAGATATATGAAAGCCTCTAATAAGGAAGATAGATTTGACAATCTTTTTGTTCAAATATAGGATGTAGTCACACCAATGAAGCCAAGACCAACCATGTGATCTTGAAAAAATCAATTGACCTCTCACTGTTTTAAATGATTTTAAGACGAAAATGAAAGGTAGCATGAATAGAGGAGATTTCCTTATTTTAAAGTTCTCTAAATGAAAGAATTTATAAGGTCCATTTCCTATTTCTGGTTAGTCTTAGAAAGCAGAGACAGAGGCTGTGGAGGCAATTTGCAAAGAAAATTTAGTTTTAATATGTGGGGAAATTGCTCTTATATTAGAATTGAATTTCTGGAGACATGAATAAGAAAAACATGGGATAATTCTCCTCCTGTTTCTGATCATTAAATATAAGATGGTGAGAATGGGGAAAATGAGTTTTGTATAGTGCTTTACCTTTGTAATGCAAATTTTGTCCATTATTCTACATGAAAATGCATGAAAATGAGAGAAGGAAAAGTCTAATTTGGTGATAGGGCAGTTAATGTATATGAAAGGGAGTATTGTCACACTAGGATAGGCCTAGACTGTGAGGGACATTAAAGGTCAAGTACAGGAATTTAAAGATTTTCTTTCAACAATTTATCTATACATACTAGCACACATATACCCACATATGTATACACATATACTTATGTGTTCAAGAATGTAAATGATTTATGTCTTAATCATTTAATAAAGTAAATTTTTTGGAAAACTTGGAAAAACTTGACTTTAGTTTCAATGTTTCAATGGCCCTTCCCCAAACTAAAGAAGTTCTCTGTCCTTGGGGAGAGGTAAATATAATTCCTGTTTTAATTATTTGGAAATCTGGGATTAGAAAATATCAAAGACATAATAGAGAGAGGAAGATTCATATATAATACTCTTTTTTTCTGCATAAATGCAAATTGCATTCTATTTGGTGATTATTAATTTCAGAACAAAGTGAACAAAGCATTCAAAACAAAAGAAAATAGTTACAGTGACCTACTCAGAGTCTGTCAAGATGGCAAGTAGCTGTTAGGTAAAAGGACATGGAGGGAAGACCCAAATTAAAATCTGGTCTCAGGCAATTACTATGTATGAGACTCTGGACAAATCTGCCTTCTTTACTTTTATCTGTAAAAATTGGGATAATAATAATAATTGGCATAACAATACCTATGGTTCTTGAGAAAATAGGAGGAAGTATTTTTTGTAAAATACTTTGCAAAACTAAAGCATTATGTATTATATAGATTGAAGTGCTGTATTCAAATGCTTGCTTTCATTATTGATGAGGATACACTTTTCATACAGAGCAGTCACTGACAATAAAGGAGCAAGAGAGTCAAAAAGTGAGTTTAACTTTTTCAGGTTAAAAATGGTATATTCCCATTTTTCTCCTTGTAGCTACAGATGTACCCCATTTACCAAATCTATAATGGGATTTCACTGAATTATTGAACTCCATTTTTTCCTGAGAAAAGACTGGGTTCTGTTGCCAAAATACAATCTTATCCTCTGAAAGCTGGTCCATTTTGTTGTAAAAACAAGTCCAGAGGTTTCTCAAAATAAGAAAAGAGTTACTAGATGTTAATCAGAGAATCCTTGGTTTTCTGAAGTAGAAAGGGTGTCAGAATTTATTCCCCCACTAAGATTATTTCCCTTATGCAAATTCTCCAACGGGTGGCCAGGCAGCCTCTTAGGAAAATTTAAAATTAGAGAAAAAACTCACTTTCAGGTTTTCTAAGATTTGGGGTCAAAGAACTTATTTATATTTTTAAAACATGTTGATATGTGGATTTAAACATGGTTTCCTTTTTCATCCTATGTATTTTATTTCTCCTTTGGAAACATCTTGAAAAAGGATTCATAATTTTCATAAAATGCTAAAATACTAAATACTAAAAGGGTATATAATGAAAAGAAAAGGTGAAGATTTACACACAGCCTGCTAATGCAGCCTATGTCATTTTCCCATATAGAGAGTTAGAACTAGAATTGAACAGGAAGAAAAAAGAGATATGTAGTGGTTAAATCAGACACTAACTAGTATAAAAGTATAAAGTATAAAGACCATTTTTGTATTACAAGTTTTCCTGATGGGGGCTTTATGCTTGCTATATATTATACAATAAAAAGTGTAGGAAAGTACAGTGACAGCTCACTGAAGGAAAATGAAGAGACATGTCCTTTCATAACAGAACTGAATTGCATTTCTTTTTTTTTTTTTGATAGCATCCTAACATTTTTTTAATTTGAAAATTTTTCACAGTATATATGCATGAGTAATTTTTTAAATAATATTATCCCTTGTATTCATTTTTCCAAATTATCCTTCCCTCCCTCCATTCCCTCCCCCCAATGACAGGCAATCCCATACATTTTACATGTGTTACAGTAAAACCTAGATACAATATATGTGTGTAAATACCATTTTCTTGTTGCACATTAATTATTAGCTTCCGAAGGTATAAGTAACCTGGGTAGATAGACAGTAGTGCTAACAATTTACATTCACTTCCCAGTGTTCCTTCTCTGGGTGTAGTTATTTCTGTCCATCATTGATCAACTGGAAGTGAGTTGGATCTTCTTTATGTTGAAGATATCCACTTCCAACTGAATTGCATTTCAAGTAAAGAATTAGACTCGATAAGTTATACGAGAAAAACAATTGAGAAAATATAGACGTTGCAAAAAGTTTTAGTTTATGAGAAGCTTTCTATACAGTGATCTGAGTGCAGATTTACTAGATTTTTTTATGAAATTCAATATTTTTCTTTTAAAATTAAATTGATCTGTATATGGAACTTAAACCTTTATTTTCCACCCCTATTTTCCTCTCTAAGGTAAAGTATTGCTCTTCTACAATTTTGACTTTGATTCCAATATTTGAAGACATATTTTTGTCCCAATTCTATGCCCTTTACATGGAAATGTCCTTGGGTCATTCAGTAAACTCTCATACTTTTTTTTAATCCACTCATTATCCTGGTTTCAAATTGTTTATATTGTTTCAAAAATGTGATATTCAAAAATAAGTTCAATATGCTAGATATTCAGAATCCAGTATCATTATAATTTCCTTTATTCTGAGCATATTACCCTAGAGCAAAATTATGATAAAAACATAATTTGATCACAGGATAAATAGAAATAGTAGAAATATCTAAAAAGCCTTTTTATTTACAAATTATCTCTTTTTATACTTCCTTGGCTGAATTGATAGCAAAGCTTATTTAAATGATCTGAAGGTCAAATATCCCAGTCAGATATGCCTAGGGACCAGAAATCATCGTGAGAGATATCATGATGTTTTTGAAATCTGCTGCTGTTATCCCCATTTTTCCATTGAGGACACTGGGGTCAAAAGTCTTTGAGCCTGTATTTGAACTCAGATCTTCCTGACTCTAGGAATAGCATTCCATTCATTGCACCACTAAAATGAGCAAAAAGGAAAGCTTTTGTCAAATAAAGTGTAAGTAAGTAGAACAACAAGTAACACTTTTATTCATTGAACATTTCCATAAAATACATAATACTTTCTAAATGGCAACTATGGATAAAATTCTAGAGAATTAAATATTACATTAGTATTGTCATCTCATTGTTCTATTATTAGCTAGCTTTGTAGAACTGTGTGGAACATAGAAAAATTAGTTTCATGGAGAAAATAATTATAACTGGGTTACCAAGCAAGAGGTAAAGCTTTAACTATAAAAAGAGAGAGAGGAAGAAAGAAAGAGAGAGGGCAGAAGTGAATGAACAAGAGACAGAGATAGAGAGAAGGGAAAGACTATATGTAGAAGTATTCACCAAACATCTTCTATAGGCATAGTACACTGCTGAGGACTAAAGGGATCACAAAAGATGTATAAATATGGCTTTCTGCATGAACTCTTAAAACTTTAAAGGAAGCTGAGACTTGTAATTTCTAGTCTCTTAAGTTTTTGTCTTTTCATTTATAAAATGGGGAATGATTGAGTTACTTCCCAAGGTTATTGAGATTTGAAATCTGAAAATAAATGTGTGAAAGCCAATAGAATGTGAATTTCAGGAAGGAAGTTAATATCTTAACATAATATTTTAATTTCATCTACCATGTGTCAGAATAACAATATAGATTATCTCTATATATGTATATATCTACATATAAGGAAACATATATGTATATACATATATGTTTATGTGTATATATGCATATCACATCTGTGATATATTAAGAAAACACATGCTGGGATGGATTGGGAAGATAAAAAAATGTGCATCCAGGCCATGGAGGACCCAGATTGTAAGCATGTACAGCAGAATCTGGTTCATAAGAAGAAATGCTTGAAATTAATGAAAAGAACACACAAAAGGAGAGAAGCTAGTAGAAGATGAAATCCTTAATGTGAATTAATTTTGGATTTAATTTTAAGGGATCTGATTGTGTAAAGAGTTTATGGGGAAGATGTAATGCTTACCACTTTACTATTGTGTTCTTGTGAAACGGAATCTAGTGTTTGTGTTTCATGAGTGTGTCTACACATTTAACAACTCTCTTCTCATTTTCTCTCATTATCACCCACCACATTTCTGCAGTTTGTTTGACACTTGAAAGTATAATTTAAGAATCTCCTGTCTGATTCAGAAAATCCTCCTACATCAATGGCCATTAGTAACCACTCACAAGTGATAGAATTCATTCTCCAGGGATTCTCTGAACACCCCAAACTTCGGCTTCTATTATTCAGTTGTTTCTTCTCCTTGTATGTGGTGGCCCTCACAGGCAATGTCCTGATCATCATGGCCATTATACTCAATCCAAGCCTCCACAGCCCCATGTACTTCTTTTTGTTTAACTTGGCTACAATGGACATTATCTGTACCTCCTCCATTCTGCCCAAAGTGCTGGAAGGACTGCTCATAGAGAAGAACACCATATCCTATGGGGGCTGCATGACTCAGCTCTATTTCCTTATTTGGTCTGCATCATCAGAACTGCTTCTTTTCACAGTCATGGCTTATGACCGCTATGTGGCCATCTGCCACCCCCTACATTACAGTACCATGATGAACAAGACACTCTGTAATGTATTGGCAGCTGGCGTGTGGCTCATTTGTGCTTTCAATTCCTCTATCCATACTGGTCTAATGACAAGACTGTCCTTCTGTGGACCTAATGTGATTACTCATTTCTTCTGTGAGATCCCCCCTCTCTTGTTGCTCTCCTGTACTTCTACCTATATTAACAGTGTCATGACTGTTATAGCAGATGCATTTTATGGTTTCATAAATTTTATTCTGACATTGGTGTCCTATGGTTTCATCATCTCTAGCATCCTGAAAATTCAGACATCAGAGGGAAAGAAGAGAGCCTTCTCTACCTGTTCCTCTCATCTTATTGTGGTGTCCATGTATTACACAGCTGTTTTCTATGCCTATATAAGTCCTATTTGTAGCTACAATCCAGAAAGGAGTAAATTGGCTGGTGTGTTGTACACCATGTTAAGCCCAACTTTAAATCCTCTGATCTATACCCTAAGGAATAAGGAGGTCAAAATGGCCCTTAAGAAGCTCTTCCTAACTGTTAGAAAGTAATAAGGGATTTTCAAGTCTTTTCATATTGAATACAGGTACAATATAAAGCTATTTTTTATTTGTGGCTGTGTTTGAGAAAATAGAAATATTAAAAATGATCTGTATTGGAAATATACTTTGATGCTTATCATGATCTTATATATTTATGTTGCAAGGCTCAGATTTAGGTTACTGATTTTCTTTCAAACATTATTTAAATTTGAAATAGTGAGTACTACCCCTGAAGTCAGGAGAATCTGAGTTCACATCTGGCCTCAAACATTTAATACTTTTTGGCTGTGTGACCGTGGGCAAGTCACTTAACCCTAAGTGCCTCATCAAAATAAATAAATAAATTTGAGATAGTACCAGTTTCATATTGTTTCCTGACTATACTTCCACAACAGAAAACATTAATTAGATATTCATTCAGGTTACATTTAGATTTTGTTCTTTTTTTTTTAAATACCAACTATATATCTCCTATTTATCCTTTTATGTAATCATTTATCTAAATGGAAGCATATCATCTTGACAAAAACTGAATTCCATCTAGAGTCAAAAAACCTACATTTAATTCCAACCTCTTACACATGTAAGCTCCAAATATCATAATAAGCCTCTATATTCTTAGTATTCCAGGCAATCCTTTTAAAAGTAAGTTTTAGAGTAAGTCTTGATTTGATTTAATAGAGGTCTTTTTCTTATTTAAATTTCCATATATTAATGAAATCATAAGAACAGTTTCAACATGTTCCTGGGTAGGCAGGGTCAATGTAATAATTTTACCTAAACTAATTTAGGTATTAAATCCCATGCCAATTAAATTACAAACACATTTTATTGAATTAGAAACAAATAAAAACAAAATTTATTTGGAAGAACAAAAAGTCAAGAACATCTAAGGAATTAATGAAAAACATATGTAAAGAATGGAGGTTCGGCAAACCAGAACTTAAAACTATAAGTTGAAGCAATGATTATCAAACATATCTGGAATGGCTTAAGAAATTGGAAGGTAGATTAATACAAGATTAGGTGCAAAATATACAAGAAAAAATAGGTATAGAAACCTTATACTTGTCAAATGTAAAGATAAGTTTTTTTGGATAAGAATTCATTATTTAATAAAAATTCTGGGAAAATTATAAAGTATTATGGCACAAATTTGGCATAGACTAGTATCTTACCCATGTACTAAGAAAAAGTTCAAAATGGATATATTACCTAGATATAAAAATAGATAATACAAGAAAATTAGATTTATATGGAAATATTTCTTTTTAGACTTAACAACTTATGAATAAACAAGAAATATAGAGCAGAGGAGGGTAAAATAGATATTTTCAATTACATTAAGTTAAAAAAATTGCACAAATAAAAGAAATATAGCAAGGATCAGAAGAAAAGCAGAAAATTGGAGAAATTTTATAGACCATTTCTT